>NW_006159487.1:677466-694240 GCF_000334495.1 Tupaia belangeri chinensis
CTCTGGGGTGGTGGCAGGTCAGCGACACATCCAGTGTGGCAGGGCGCTTGTGGGTTCCCAAGGGCATCCGTGAGAAAGCTGCGCTGCCTCGGTGTCTGGGGTTCCAGAACCATCCCCAATACCTAGGGGTGAGAGTGCGGGAGAAGCGCCTGCCTGCACCCAGCATCGCACACATGCCGTCTCAGTGCGTGCGGCCTCGCCCTGAGGTGCAGGCCATCGTCCCAACGCCACATCTGTGGCCACGTGCCAAGGCCACGTGACGAGCCATGGGCCAGCACCCTGCTAGGGTCCCTCCCGCTCCCTGGATGGCTTGCAGATGCTGCTCGGTGCTGAGGGCAGAGTCCGCCCTCCAGGGCAGGTGCGCCCCTTGTCTGTCTCAGCAACCCCCAGCGCTCTGATCGGCGTGGGGGAAAGCGGCGCAAGGAGTGCTGTTCCCTGGGGCTGTTGGCGAGTGAGAGCCTGGCCGCCCAGCCTGGCATGCTCTCGGTGCCCAAGGGCAGGCCCTCCCCGGCTGGCTGCAGTGCAGGGAGGCCATCCTGAGGGGGAGGCGGGGCGGTCAGTGCCTTCACGGAGCTGCTGTGGCCTGGGTTGAATCCACGTCTGTTGTCTACTGAAGGCATATGGACCCCTGGGGCCCCGGAGGGAGGCTGTGCTGGCCAGGAGGTGCCGGGCATGGACAGCTGCCCAGGTACCGGGACCTGGGGTGTTGGCCGAGCAGCCATATTCTCACCACTTGAAATTCTCCTGAAAACCCAGAGGAGAAGCTGGAGCTATTGCAGGTGAAAGGAAGACGGAGACGCTCAGCAGGCGGCCGGGTCTGAGCAAACGGCCTCAGCGGAGGCTGCCAGAGCGGGAGGCAGGCAGCGGAGGAGGGTCCGACTGGCCCCGTGCAGCCCTCGGACCTGGGGCTGGGAAGCGCCTCCGGGGTCTGGCACCTCCTACACAGTCCTGCAGAGCGCCCTGGGGTGAGCGCTGTGTGGGTTCCCCGTGCATCGAGAGGCCTGAGCTCCAGGCCTGGCTGCTGCCCCTATGTAGCCCTGGACAAGTCCCCACTTTCAGAGGCCCTGGGTCCCTTGGCTGGACGACGTCGAGGGCCTACAGCTCTGATCGCACTGGCTTTCTTCCTGCCATACCACCTCGGCACCGATGTGCAGCTAGGCCTGGCTGCTGTGGAGCTAGCAGACGCCCCAGGGAGACTTCACTCACAGCCAGTCACGTGAGCGGGGGAGAGGCAGAGCCTTCTGGGGCATTCCCCGCCAGACACGGGGGTGGGGGCCGGAGAGGTGTCCTACCCCCACGGTGCCCAGAGAGGCCAGGTTGCATGTCCAAGGCCATCACGCTAGAGTGGACGGACTTGGCCAGGACAGAGACGTGTGCAACTGGAGTCCCGCTGCCCATGCCGGGGAAGGGCTGGTCCTGGTCTCACCCGTCTCCGGGTGGTCGCCTCTCTCTCCTCCTGCAGGGTCACCGCCTTGGTTGGAAGAACTCTTAGAAACTTGGTAGTTGAAACCCTGGCCCCATTGCCCCCCTGGTCCGGCCCGGGGACCCCGCTGCGGCTGTGGCACCCAAGGGTGTCAGGCGGGTGTAGGGCTGTGAGTGCAGTGGGCCGGGCTCGTGGCTGGGCAGTGAGCTTCTCCCTGAGTGGCCGAGTGTACTCACAGCTGTGGCCTGAGGGGGACATCGTCCAGAGGAGGGGCCCGAGCCGGGCAGCAGAAACAAGAGCCGGCCGCTGGCCATGGTGGGAGCGGTCCCGGTGGGTGCCACCTGCTCATTTGTGTGCACCCGGGGGCCCCAGCTCCGAGGGCTGTCGCGGGCCCTGCTGTGCCCTCCTGCAGACCACACGGTGCGATGTGCAAGGCCGTTCCCGGCACTGCCCGTGGGTCTTGGAGTCTGGGCCTCTGCTGTGCAGGACAGGGTGCTGGTGCTCAGCCCCACGCGCTCCTGTCTCGGCCTCTCCCCTGCTGGCCCGCGCGAGTGTTAAATACAGCATCAAATTAAGCAAAATTAAATGCATTTCCATGCAGCATTTTTCTCTTGACTGAATCAAACAATGTGGTTACCATAGCAACAGCCTCTTCTGAAAAGGTCACCTGCAGGAAACTATGTTTTAGGTACAACTCAAGGAGATTATGGTGGATTAGCTCACTTATACATATATGTGGGGTGTATAGTTCTTCTTTAAAGGGCTGTTGTGAAGGAATAATATCCAGCCGAGCTGGAAGACACCCACAGAAAAGTCTAAGTCCCCGATAAAGGGTTTTTTCTTCTTTTTAAGCAGCATGCAGTGGGGCGACATCTGAAATGGCGACTCTGTTTTCACCTGGCTCTAATTAAACCTCAGTTGCAGCCGAGAAATGTGGCAAAGCGAGATAATGGCGCTGTCTCCGGCCCAGTCCTCAGTTCTGGCTCTGATGCACACCTCCTGACAGCCAGACCCACCCAGCTCATGGCTGCCCTCGGCCGTGGGCACGCGAGAGCCAGGCCCGACGGGGACGCGGGGACGTGGGGGCCCAGGCCCGTCAGGGACACGGGGCTGGGAGGGTGGGACACAGGGACCCAGGCCCGACGGGGACACAGACCTGATGGGGACGTGAGGGCACAGGTCTGACGGGGATGCGGGGGACATAGGCCTGATGGAGCACAGGTCTAACAGGGACGTGGAGCTGGGTGGCGGGTGGGCACGTGGGTTCACAGGCCTGACAGGACACAGGCCTGGGTGGGTGAGCTGACCCAGCCGAGGCGGGCAGAGGTGGCTCGTGAGGGCTCTCTGGCCTTGGGGAATCTCCCACTGGACCTGAGACTGCCAGGGAGGGAGGGGGCTCCGTGACAACCATCTGTGCCAGAGACCTTGCAGGGGTACGGCCGAAGGGTCTCGCACTCCCTGGACCTGACCTGCATGCCCTGGCTCACTAGCCATATGTGGATGCCCTGTGGGACCCGATGCTTTCCTGCTGGGGGGACTCTGAGCCCACCTGGCCACCTGGCCCACAGGTCAGGGAGGCCCGGCCCAGCCCGTGGCCAGAGCTCCAGAGGGAGCCGAGCCTCAGTTGGGGGCCTATGCTGGGGTGTCGCCAAAGGGCAGCCAGAGCTCAGGAGAACAGGGCCTGCCAGCTCTTCTCCCATGACCCCTGGGGAAGCGGGTGTCCCCAGAAATCCCGGCCAGTCCGAGTGGGAATGGACTCCTGTGTGGAGCCTCCAAGGGCCTGTGTGGAGGGAACCAAGAATGGATCTGGGTCTTCCCTGCCCCACAAGGGAACGGCCGTGGAGGGTACGGGTGTTCCAGAGCCTCGGGACTGGACATCTGCGAGGCCCTCCACAGGACTCACCCTCCTGGCCTGCTCCCTGGCAGGGCCGAGGCCCCTGTCAGAGACCAGGAGGCTGAGAGTCCCCAAGCAGAGCCGAGACTGGGGAGGCCATAGGGACTGAGAGCCTGTCTCCCGGCAGATCTAGGAGCAAAGTCTGAGCAGGGCCAGCCTCCTGGACCCCAGCAGTGACCAGAGCCAGAGCCCCTCTGGAGCTCCGGCCATGTGCTGGGCCAGGCCTCCCCTGACCCATGGGCTTGGTGGTCAGGTGGACTCAGAGCTCCCACAGGAGGAAAGGGTCGGGCCCCACGGTATATCCACGCCATGTGGCCAGCATGGCCTCAGGGACCCAGCAGGCTGGGATGCAATGACGTCTCACGGCGCCCCTCCCAGGGGGAACAGGACACCACAAAGTGCTGGCCCAGCGGCCCTCAGCCTGCGCGTGGTGTCACCTGGGGGCTCGCAGGTGCAGTGTGGGCCCACCTCTGGGGCTGTGGTGCAGCACATCTGAGGCGAGGCCAAGGCAGCCCCTTAACAGCAGCTGCGGCGACCCTGTGGTCAGAGCCAGGCTTCAAACACACCGGTCAGCACAGGCCAGTGAGGGGGCGAGCTGGACCTGACCCGTTGGATCGCAGCCCTACATGCTCCCCTTCCCCCGGCATGGCTCCCGAGTTGGTCTGGAGGACCACATTGAGACTTGTGCTTCCAGAATTTTCTGCAGTGTGGCAGTGCCCGCCTCTGTGCTGGCCACCCTCTGTGGCGCGTGTCTGTCACAGTGTGGGCCGTCCCTGGGCTGTGGGTACACAAGAGCTCCAGGGAGGCTGAGCCCCTGGAGGGCTGTGTTCTGTCCTGCAACCCTGCTGGGGACAGGTGTGACAGGGTGTTAGGGACACAGTGGGTACATGGAGAGGGCGTAGAGACCTGGGGTGTGGGTATCTTCCTTCTCTGAAGTCAGAGCGCCTCACTGCAGTCTCGTCTCCTGCTCTGGGGAGTGAGCAGCCACTGTGCTGCGGCAGAAGCAGGCTCTCGGGGGTGTTTCTTGGGGCGGGGTCATGGGGGTGGGAGTTGCGGGTGTGAGGTCTGGGTGTGAGGTCTGGGTGTGGGGTCTGGGTGTGAGTTCTGGGTGTGGAGTCTGGGTGTGAGCTCTGGGTGTGAGGTCTGAGTGTGAGCTCTGGGTGTGAGCTCTGGGTGTGGGATCACAGGTGTGAGGTCTGGGTGTGAGTTCTGGGTGTGAGCTCTGGGTGTGGGGTCACAGGTGTGAGGTCTGGGTGTGAGGCCTGGGTGTGAGGTCTGAGTGGGGCCTGGGGTTGAGGTCTGAGTGTGAGGTCTGACTGTGAGGTCTGAGTGTGAGCTCTGGGTGTGGGGTCACAGGTGTGAGGTCTGGGTGTGAGGCCTGGGTGTGAGGCCTGAGTGTGAGGTCTGAGTGTGAGCTCTGGGTGTGAGCTCTGGGTATGGGGTCACAAGTGTGAGCTCTGAGTATGAGGTCTGAGTGTGAGGTCTGGGTGTGAGGTTTGGGTGTGGGATCACAGGTGTGAGGTCTGGGTGTGAGGTCTGTGTGTGGGATCACAGGTGTGAGGTCTGGGTGTGAGCTCTGGGTGTGAGCTCTGGGTGTGGGGTCACAGGTGTGAGCTCTGGGTGTGGGCGTCTAGGCGGTCACCACCTCGGCCCTGCGTCCTGTGCCCAGGCTCTCCTACTGCCCAGCACTCTCAGGGACGTCAGCTGGTGTCACCAGTGCGATGTGGCACGCCCACCCTCAACTGGCTAGGGAGCCCCAGGGCACTTGTCTCTGAGCCCCCCCAGGGCCGTCCGCTGTGGCTGGGAGCTGGCGGTGGTGGGCGTGGGCCCAGGGCGACGATGGAGCCTGCGGGAGCCCCCGGTCCTAGCAGATGTGCTGGTCACCCGCTCTGTGGCTGGGAGCGGAGCTACCTGAGCCAGGTCCAGATGGAAGCGGAGGAACACCCAGCTCAGGTCGGGGGCCACGTCTGCTCATGGTCTTCATGCTGGGGAACACCCAGGGGGCAGGCCGAGTGCGTCTGCTCCACCCGTGCCCTGGTGCCTTCTCCCCTCTCCTAAAGCACTCGTATACGTCATGGTCCCAGGGCCTCACCCTCACCCCACAATCGTATCACCCTCCCCGACTGCTTACAGCACAACTGAACTCCAGCCACGCCTTTTGGGGGAACCCAGGGACCAAACGCAGGCTGTGTGCTAGGGCGGGCTGTCCCGGTTCCCAGCCGGGGCCAGGCGGCCTGCGAGAGGCAGGGACGGGCACGGCTGGGTCTGGGCCATGCACCGGCGGTCACAGGCAGGTGCCGAGCTGTAGAGCAGGGATGAGGAGGGTCGCACGGTGTCCCTGCTTGAGTTCCCAGAAGCCGTGGTCAGTGGAGTCTCAGAGAACCGAGCGCGTCCTGAGGGTGTGGGAGCCGTCGCTGGGAGACCAGGGGTACAGTGTTGTGGGAGAAAGAACCTCGTGGAGAAGCAGTGCTTCTTCCTGGCCACCTCAAGAGAAATTTGGGGTGAATGAGTTTCTATACAAGTTTTAGGACCAGTGTCCCCGGCCATGTGGAAGGTGTGGTTCCCGACAAGGGAAGGGCCTGACCACACGGGCCCCTCTGCTGGCCAAGGCCATGGAAGACAGTGGGTGCTGAGCCCCTCCTGAACCCCCAGCTGTGTTCCGCGGTGCCGTGCTGGGCGGGGCTGTGGCCAGTCGGTGCCCTCGACCCTGTTGCCCCTCCCCCAGGTCCTGTGGATCAGGTCTTGGATTCGAACCAGGGACATCCTCAGTGTGGCCTCGGCCCTGCCTCCCGGAGACGGTGTTGCCACCTGTCCAGGGATGGCAGGGCCAGGACGGAGGGGAGAGTGGCAGGTCGAAGCACACAGTCCACACCTGTCCGGCCATCACCTGGCCCCATCTGGAGTAGGCAGCGCAGCTGACGTGCCCCTCAGACTGGCGTGCGCTGGGCCAGCGTGCTGCCCACCAGCTCCCGTGCGGCCCCTGCCCTGCTCCCCTCGGGCCTCGGGGCAGTATCCCGCACACCCAGCCTGAGGCATGTCTCCCTGTCCCCTCCACAGAAGAGAAGATGGAGGCAGAGTTTCCAGGTCCCACCCAGGCCAGCCCCCTGGAAAGGCAGGCATCGCAGCCCTGGGAGGGGACGCCATGGGGACCAGTCCAGCACGGAGCCACGGCCAGGGCGGGGCGGCCAGCAGTCCTCCGGGAACAAGCAGTGTACTGTGGGGAGGAGGTGCCCAGGGTCTCCCCGACTCCCAGCCCTGGCCACAGGCAGCCCTGGAGCAACACTGGCCCTGGGCTCATCCCAGGAAAGGGGGTGGGAATTCCCATGGAGCGGCGTGTGGGAGGGCGTGTGGGAGAGCACACCTGCCCGCAGCTGCTGGGCTGCAGGATTTATGGTACCCTTCAGGCCGCTGGACGGCTGGGGGTGGGGCAGGCTCTGCGGGCTTCTGTGGTCCCTGATCATCCTGGCTTCTCCCCTCAGGGGAGGCCAGTGACCTGTGAGCCCGCAGCCTGTCAGCAGGGCTTGGCCTAAAAGGCCCCCTCAGGGCCACCCAGGGGGCACCCCACTCCGGACACTCACCAGGCAGGGACGTTTTCCGTGCCTGGATCAATGCAGGCCAGATGGGGGACCGCCCTTCGTCCAGGCCACCAGAGGCGGGCTCAGGTTTCCGGCGCTGTGGCCAAGCTTCCCTTAGCTCTCACACGAGGCTTGCTCCGGGCCTTCTGGCCACGTGGAAGTGGGAGGCCAGGCCGCCCCGCGCGACGGCTCCTGCCCGGCTGCGGAGGGCTGCTGGGAGGCTGAAGCTGGCCTGGCCCTGAGCCCTGCCCACACAACCACTGCAGAGCCTCTTGGGGGGGCCCAGGCACACTGGTTTTCAGAAGCTTCCGGCCAGTCTCTGCGCTGCCCAGACGGGGAGCCCTGAGCCCCTCACGTCAACACTAACACTTGAGGCACACCCCGGGCCCCGCCCTCGGTCCAACCTGCAGCCGGACTGGACCTCCGTGCCTCGGCGTCCTCTGCTGTGCCCCGTGACGTCAGCCAGAGGGCCTGCTGCCAGCCGCGTGCCCTGTCGGCCCTGCCCATCCTGTGCCACGCCAGCGCCCCTAGCCACGCAGACAAGCTATTCTCCGGGACTTGCCACTGGCGCCTGGCCTGCCACAGTGTCCGAGAGCTGGGCCTGCCTGTCACCACAGTCTGCTCTGGGGCCACCTGAAAAACAAATAGGATGCTGTGTCCCCCTCCCTGGCATGAAAGAGGGTGGGGTCTGAGCCCCCTCCCCAGCCACCCCAATGGCTCAAAGAATTACTCAGCTATGCAGAACCAGGGCGTCCCCGGGACCCAGGCCTCTGATGTGAGTGGCTGGGCCCTGGCAGCTGCACACGGCCTCCTGGGGTCACTCCCGGGAGTGACACTGGCAGGCCAGACTCACTAATGCCAGTTCCGTGTCTCATGACTGCATGTGGTCGTGGAGGGTCAGGCCAATCTGACGCCCTCTGCTCGCCCACCTCCCTGTCCAGGCCAGGCAGGCTGCATGTATGTGCTTCCCTGTCCGCAGGACTCCCTCCTCGGAGCAGGGACTGGGACATCCTCACAGTTGGCCACACTGTCCCCCGGGCTCCCTCCTCGGAGCAGGGACTGGGGTGTCCTCATAGCCGGCTGCACTGTCCCCCGGGGTTTCCTCCTCGGAGCAGGGACTGGAGCATCCTCACAGCTGGTCACACTGTCCCTGGGGCTCCCTCCTCGGAGCAGGGACTGGGGCGTCCTCACAACCGGCCGAACTGTCGCCCGGGCTCCCTCCTCGGAGCGGGGACATCCTCACAGCTGGTCACACTGTCCCTGGGGCGTCCTCACAACCGGCCGCACTGTCCCCGGGGCTCCCTCCTCGGAGCAGGGACTGGGGCGTCCTCACAGCTGGCCGCACTGTCCCCCGGGCTCCCTCCTCGGAACAGGGACTGGGGCGGCCTCACAGCCGGCCGCACTGGGGAAAAAGCCGGTTCCTATACACTGGGCCTTGAACTGCCGTCAGAGCTGACAAGCCCACTCCTTCGTATAATCCAAACGAACCGAGAACAGGGACCCTGGCAGATACTTCCGTGGTAGCGGGTCGTCGGGTAAGTCACGGTGCACACAGCATAGACAGAAGAGTGGACACGACTTCTCCGACGACCCTCAGCACCGAATTCAGGGCAGTGCTGCTCACACGCCTCACGCAGGAAGCGCCAGCTGCCCCTCCCCAGGTGGGGAGCGCACAGAACTGTCCCGTGTGGGAAGGCTGGTGCTCAGACATGTGCTCCTACACAGCGAGCCTCGCGATGAATGGGAGTGGAGGCGTGTCACAGGCCTCACAGCGCCCTGCCCCACCACGTGTGACACCTGGGACGGCAATGCTGGCGGGAGAGTGGGGCAGGCTACGGAGGGCGGGAGGTGGGCGGGCCTGTTGCATTAGGGACAGTTTCCGTTCGGGGTGACAGGAAAGAGCGACAGAGTGGCAACAGTGGCCCACACTGAGGCCCTCTGGACCCACTCCGCATTTGCGTTCTGTGGCTCTCGCGGAAGACCGTGGTCGAAAGCCGGCCTGCCGGTCTCCTAGACTCCCTGACCCGCAGCCCTGCCGTCCTCAGGAGACCCCTACACTGGTGGCTAGGCCGGCACGGCTCCCTTTGGGCTCTCTCCTGACATATGTGCTGCCTCAGGACCCACGTGGCTGTCTGGGGTGCAAACCCCAGTGCAGTCCCTTGCACTGTAAGTCGAAATAGGAGCCGCGCTTCAGTGACAGTCTGAGGATGAGGGCCACAGGTGAGCCAGGGCCACCACGCAGGGTCCTCCTGGGCCAGGTGGGGAGACCACTGCTAGAATGACCAGCCTGTCCCGTGTGGACCGTCGCGACTTCTCAGGGTGACCACAAGGCCAGGCGCAGGTGGGCCTGTGCTCGGGACCGAGGGCCTTCCCTCCTCCGTCCCGCTGCTGTCACCCCGGAACTTCATGGTCCCAGAGAGCAGGCATTCCTCGGCCTCAGCCCGTGGTGCCCAATGCTGAGAAGTGCTGTCCTGAAGGGAGGGGACACGCCAGTCAGGGACTGGGGACACGACAACCACGGATGCACACACACGCTCAGGCCCGGGGCCGAGGGCGAGAGACCGTGGTGTGACAGCGTGGTTTTCTTCAGGGCACGTCCCCGCCCACCTCCCTTGTCTGCAGAACGGAGTCGTGGAGGACACAGTCATTTGTGTAACACGCACGCTCGTGTGTGCTGGGCATCCCAGGCGTAGACATGGAGACTGGGACAGGAGTTGCCTGTGGGGTGGAGAGCGGGGGTTAGGGTCAGAGGAAGGAGACTCGCTCGCTCACACTCGCTCGCTCACACTCGCTCGCTCACACTCGCTCGCTCACACTCGCACTCTCCTGGACCACTCCGGCTCTCTGCCCGAGCTCTGGCTTGGCCAGTCACAAAAGCAGCCTTGTGTGTTTTCACTCAAGCCCTGGTGGGTGCCCGTAGACAGGCGGGTGGGTGTCCATATTTGGGTAGGTGTGTGTCTGCAGGCAGGCACGTGAGTGTCCACAGGTGGGCAGGTGGGTACCTGCAGCTCGGCTGGGGGGGGTCTGTAAGCAGGCGGGTGGGTGGCTGAAGTGTCCACAGGCAGGCAGGTGGGTGCCCATAGGTGGGCAGGTGTGTGTCCGTAGGCGGTCAGGTAGGTGTCCATAGGTGGGCAGGTGTGTGTCTGTAGGCGGGCAGGTGTGTGTCCGTAGGCGGGCAGGTGTGTGTCTGTAGGCAGGCAGGTGGGTTTCCGTAGGCGGGCAGGTGTGTGTCTGTAGGCGGGTAGGTGGGTGTCCGTAGGCGGGGGGGGGGGGGTCTGGAGGGTGGGTGCCTGTAGGCGGGCAGGTGTGTGTCCGTAGGCAGGCGGGCGTGTGGCTGGCAGCAGGCGGGTGGGCGACTACTGGGTGAGTTAAGAGTTGGTTCCCTGCTCTGGTCTCTCCCAGCGACTTCCAGAAGGAGATGGGGAAGTAGAGGCCCTGTCTCAGGGGTTCCCCTCCTGCCCCACGTTGGGGGCGACAAGCTCTTCCTTCCGGCAGCTGCTCCCTCTTTCTCATTGCCCCTGCACTCACCCTGGCTGGCATCCGTGGTGGCACGGGGGTTAGGGTCAGAGAACCCCTGGGCATCCCCAGTGTCACTCTCAGGCCTCTCCAGAGAGCATCGCGGTTTGTCTTTAGAGAATCTTGTCTCCTTAAACTCAGAAAAATCGGCCGTTGTCACTGAGTGGCCTTGAGTGGGTGTCTGTTTAGTTCCTGTGGTGTCCTCGGGGCAGGACCTCGGCAGCCTGCGGGCCCAGAAACGCTCGCCTCTGCAGGGCTGCCTACTGGCCAGGTGTGCTGCTTTGAAACGGAGCTCGGGTGACCGGGAAGGCAGCACCCCCTCGGCCCCAGCGCAGGGGCATCTGGCCCTGGCCTGGTCTGAAGAGAGGCTTGGCACCCTGCCCGGGCCCCCACACTCAGGGGGGCTGATGGGGCCTTCAGCCCCTGGACACTCGTTCAGAGCAGCTAGCCGCAGCCTGCAGCCGGGGCCAGACCTATGGGGGGCCCAGGAGCCCGTGTGGCAGCCCGGGAGGAGGGCACGGCCTGCCAGGCTCAGGAGGGGTGTTGGCACGGGGGTGCGTCAGCCGCCGCCCACAGGAGTGGGAGACAGCAGGAGGCCAGAGCAGACCGAGCCGTGCGGGGCTCGTGGGAGCCCAGGCACAGGCAGGAGAGCGGGGTGCAGCGCGGCCGCCCGGAAGCTGCTGGCAGGAGGCACCAACTCACTTAAAATATGTCTGAGATGAGAAGCAAGATCGTTATTTTTGAGCAAGGATATAAAATGCTAAACGCTGCCTTCGCCAGCCCCTTTTAAAAGCCAGGTATAAAACACTGCCGTTCCCAAGGATGTGTTTTTCCTTTTTTCCTTTAATGGCAGAAATTAAAATCTCCTTAAGCCATTAGCCATCGTTCCCAAGGTGAGCCCCAGAGCACTTCTCCCAGGGACCCCTTCACTCACCCGGAGGCTTGGTGGCCACCCCACCTGCCCCCTCCAGCTCCTGCTGGGACTGAAGCCCGCCAGGTGGCAGAGGATGGCCGTACGGGTCTCCCCGAACGGGCCCCCCTCACCAGTCGCCAACATGGCCCGTCCTCCCTCACGAATACCTAACCCTGCAGAGCATCAGCTCACCGGTGCCAGCCAGGAGGCCCACCCTGAGGCGCACCGCAGAGCGGCCTGGTCTGGGAGCCATCCAGTGCCATTTCTGCTCCCGGCCGTGCCCCCGGGCTGGCTTGTCTCTCTCCCTACTCATTTTTTCTTCTTTCCATTCGAGGCTGGTGCTACCCGAGAAACAGTTCATAAAAACGTTACGTCCACCATAAACCGAGCGGCACATTCTGCATATCCGCGCGTGGCGTTGACATTTCCCGGATGGTTATAGCGAGGTGACGGTCCCAGCCATAACTCAGCCCCCCACACGACGTTACGGGGGTAATGGCTCGTGCCTCTGCTATGGACGGCCGAGAGAAAGCGCTGGGACACAGGCTGTACTGCAGACCGCAGGGCTAGGCGGGGTCCAGGCCCTTGGGACCCGCGACCAGGCCCACCTGCCCAGCTTCCCCCTCCACAGACACCCCTTTGTCCCTGGCACCGTATTGCTACGGGGGAGAGGTCAAGGCCTCGGGTCATGGGCAGGCCGAGAGGGAAAGCATGGCCCACCCTTGTGGCCCAGTACCCTCCACACTGGGGCACATCCACCGCTGGGTCCCTGCCAGCCACTCGCCCTCCTGAGCGCACCGGAGTTCCTGGTGCCCAGGCACTGTCGCTGTGCACAAGGGTGCACACACAGACGGGTGGACGGACGCGTGCAGGGGTTCACAGGGGGCAGGTGGGTGGGCGGTGGACCAATGGATGGATGAACAGATGAACAAATGGGTGGATGGACAGATGGAGCGAGGGATGGGTGGATGAAAAGTTGTTCAAGTGATGACGACAACAGGGAAGAGCCAGAACAGAAAGCAGGCCAGGCCGGCCCCATGCTGCAGTGGTAACGCTCTGCTCGAGAGAAGCCAGGTCCCACCGGGTGACTGCAGTTCAAATCCCCTTGTGAGCGGAAACTCACCTGGGCTGACAAGAGGGAAGGCTGGAGGAGAGATGTCACAGCGGGACCAGCCCCATGGGGGACGCGCACTCCATCAGGAATAAAGAATAAATAAGTAAAAACAGACCCTGAGACAGATGGGCGTGGAAGTTGTAGCGAGGGGGGACAGCTCAGAGTGTCTAAGGGAGCAGGAGCTGGCCGGAGCCTGAGGGCAGCAGGAGTCTGCGCTCTGCGTTCACTATCCGGGCAGGATCGGAGTGTGAGCCTGAGGGCGGCAGGGGTCTGTGCTCTGCTTCACTGTCCGGGCAGGAGCTGGCTGGAGCCTGAGGGCGGCAGGGGTCTGCGCTCTGCGTTCACTATCCGGGCAGGATCGGAGTGTGAGCCTGAGGGCGGCAGGGGTCTGTGCTCTGCTTCACTGTCCGGGCAGGAACTGGCTCCTCCACTTTTACTCTTCGGGAAGGAGCTGGCTAGAGGAGTCTAGGACCTGGAGCCTGGGCTGTGCCCAGTTCTCGGCCAGTACCCTCTGGGAGCCACGCCAGGGCAGGACACATGCCAGGCAAAACAGGGCACCTGCTCCTCCCTGAGCTCCATCTCCCCATGGGCACGGCGGATCCTGGGCCCTCTACTCGTGAGACGCCCTTTCCTGCCTCTGCGCGCAGCCTGAGCTCACCGGTCCCGGGGCAGGACAGCTGTCCCGCACCCGCACGCACCCCAGCTCCGTCCAGCATCTGTTTGTTGTCCTCCCCACGAGCTGCTTCTAAACCCTCCCCCTCGCCGCTCTCTGGCTGTGGGGACAGACCTTGCTCAGTGGCCGCTCCGTGCCTCAGCTTGCGCGGCCGGCCCCGTGCAAGGTCTTTTTCAACCTTCGCTCTCTTTGCTCTTGACTTTCCTGACGGCACCAGCACACAGAGGTGGCGCTCCTCTGCCAGGTCCCTCGCCCCAGCCTCAGCCCTCAGGGTCTCGGTGCTGTGTGCACACCAGGCTTGTGTTCAGGCCCACCCGGGATCGGAACCATGGCTGGCCACATGACCCTCTGCACTACAGCCCAGGGGCTGCGCACGGCACCAGCAGCCTGGACCTCCCACCGGGTGTGGGTGGCAGTGTCGTGGTCGTCGAGGCGACGTGTGCAATGGTGCAAAGCTGTCACCCCAACTGGCGGGCTCCCTGTGGTGGGGCCGCAAACCCGCACTGGCTGGAGCCCGCCTGCCCTGCTCTAGCAGCTCATCCTTCCCATTATCCCCAGGTGGGGCGGCATTGCTGTCTCTTCCCGAAGCTGAGCTGCTGCTCGGGGCCCACCTGCCGCGCCACCCAGGGTCTGCTACACAGGCAGCAGGGCCATGTCACCCGACCACTGAGACCGTGCGGAGTGTCGGTCACGCAGTCCACTTAGCGGGGCCAGCAGGTGGTGTGGTGGTTAGGGTGCTGGACTCTCACGTGGCCGACCGTGGTTCAAACCCGGACCTGGTGGCTTGCTTTCTCGCTTTCCCTCTCTCTCTCTCTCTCATACACATACACACACAGTGGTCAAATTAAAATAAATAACTAAATAAAGTTAAATAAAATAATTCTTTAAAAAAGGTAAAAGGTCCAATTAGCAACAAAATTCAACCAACCCATAGTTTTCATACATGACCCCCATGCAGAAGGGCCATGCCAGATTCACTGGGAAACATGGCAGGGACAGAGGCCGCAGCCACGGCTTGAGACCCGGACCTGGTGGCTTGCTTTCTCGCTTTCCCTCTCTCTCTCTCTCTCATACACACATACACACACAGTGGTCAAATTAAAATAAATAACTAAATAAAGTTAAATAAAATAATTCTTTAAAAAAGGTAAAAGGTCCAATTAGCAACAAAATTCAACCAACCCATAGTTTTCATACATGACCCCCATGCAGAAGGGCCATGCCAGATTCACTGGGAAACATGGCAGGGACAGAGGCCGCAGCCACGGCTGGACACTGTGACGAACCTGGATGGGACAGCCCGGGTCTCCCTGAGCACCCTGGGCATGCGTGCCATGCCCCGGGCGGGCTGAGGTGGCGTGGACCCCGGCCAGGGCTGCCACCTTTCGTTCTAGCTCTCTCGTGACCTCAGGTAAACCTTATAGAGGGTGTGAGCATTGCCTTGGGAGGCAGGCCAGGGCCGCCATAGCCAGTGGCCGTGACAGGGTTGGCGTGGGGGACATGCAGATGTCGCAGGCCAGGGAGAGGAGGGGCGCGTCTGCCCAGGGAGGTGCGGGTGGTACGTGGACGCAGCCCCGAGCATCAGAGGGTCGTGGGGCTCTCGGTCAGCGAGGTCCGGACGGCTGTGAGTGTCCCGAGGCCAGAGGCGGTGCAGCTGGGCTCAGGAGCAGCAGGTGCCTTCATGGAAGGTCCTGGAATGTGTGCAGCCTGTGTTTGGGGTGGGCTTGCTGGACGCAGGTGTCCCCAGAACCTCAAACAGAGACCTCGGGAAACAGGGGAATGTCCACCCAACGCTCCCTACCGCCCTCTGGCCCTGACATCACTGTCGCCCACAACCCCACGGCCAGGGTAAAGGCCTGAGCTCTTCAGGTGGGGCACTGCGTGCGTCAGTGAACCTCGACCTTGTGGGGAACGGACTTCCCGCCAACCTATGGGAGGTCTTGAGGATCAGGGGAGGCCTGCGGAAGGCCCTGCTGTGGACGCAGCCGGGGCTGTGTGGTCAGAGCGGGCCGGGATCTGGCCCTGTGGTCACCATTCTCGCTGACCCCAGTTTCATGGGCTGAGACCCCCGTGCCCTGTGGAGGCTGCACGGGAGGCCGGGGTGCAGGGCAGGCCATACTGGGTCTCAGCCACAGCCCGTTTGGGTTGGACCGAGGCTGGTGCTAGACTTGGGAAGCTGGCAGAGGCAGAGTGGTGCCAGGAGGGCTGCAGCTTGGCGCCATGTCGAGAAGGCTCTCGGGGAGAAGGTGCTCTCTCTGGGGACAGTCGGCCCTCTCCCCGCTCCCTGTCTGTCGTACACGCCGTGGGTGCCCGAACACAGAACCGCTGCCTTGCCCTCACGGAGCTCGTGGGATGGGGGCGCACCTGCGACAAGGACCCTCGCTTGTAGGTGTGCAGTGAAAGTGTGCTGGCAGGCCTGGGAGTGCAGGGGTGCAGGGGTGCAGGGCACTACCCACCAGGCCTCCAGGGACACTGTCCTGGACCTGGTCATTGGCCACGTGCCCTGGTCAGAGCAGAGACGGCGGGAAAGGGTGTTCTGGGAAGGGAGAAAGCAGACACCTGGGGGCACGGTAGGGGCACGGCAAGGGCATGGTAGGGGCACGGTAAGGGCACGGTAGGGGCACGGTAAGGACACGGTAGGGGCACAGTAGGCACACGGTAAGGGCACGGTAGGGGCACGGTAGCGGCATGGTAAGGGCAGCGCCGAGAGCTCTGGAACACAGGGAGCAGGCCACCATGGGAGGGGGCCGCGAGGCTGCGGGGAGGGCGGCCAGTGGACTCGCGCCCCGCTGCCCGTGGCTGTCGGAAGGGAAGGACAGAGGTCTTGGGCATGTAGGAAGCTGCCTCCAGCACCGGGAGCCGACGGTGAGGGCGGGAGGTGGCCAGACTGTGGGGCACGGCCGGGGATCTGGGCACCATGACGCCCCTCCTCCCGGCCACGCTGAGCCCCTTCCGTGGTGCTGCTTCCGCTTTTGCTGCACGGGAGGCTCACTGTGATCGTGGCACCCTCGCAGCCTCGGCGCCCAGCCTTGGTGGACTGCACTCCCGCCCTCGGGCCCCACGCTCGACCGCACTCACGGGTGCACGTGTGCCCTCGAGCAGACCAGCCTGGTGCCAGTGCTGACTGTGCCCTGCACTCCTGCGTGGTGGCCGCCGGGCAGGGATACAGCCACACGGCGGGCATGGCGTGGCTCGCCTCACCTGCGCTAGTCACGTGTGTCCCAAGCGGGCAGCGAGACCCACAGGGGCCAGTGCAAGAAAGGCCCCACACGCACACGCACTGTACCGCCTGAGGGCGCCCTGGAGACTGCAGGGCCTCGAGGCGCAGCAGGCTGGCCTCCTCGGGAGAGCTGACACAGTGGCCTCAAGGGTGGCTTGGGAATTTGGGCTTGTTGTGACGGCAGCTCCTGGCGAATCTTTAGAGAGAGGCACTTGGGGACCTCAATGACTCCAGATGGCCAGACACCTACAGAGTGTCCTCCCCATGACAACACCTGCTGTGACGTCCCTACAGCCTCCTAAGGCCGGGGGTGGGCCTGGGCCAGGGCTGGA
The DNA here is from genome assembly GCF_000334495.1 of Tupaia belangeri chinensis. Lineage (NCBI taxonomy): Eukaryota > Metazoa > Chordata > Mammalia > Scandentia > Tupaiidae > Tupaia > Tupaia belangeri. The sequence goes on from NW_006159487.1 coordinate 694,127, forward strand.
GCTCGGACTGGACTGGGCTGGGCTGGTACTAGGCTGGGCTGGGGCTGGTACTGGGCTGGCCTGGGTTGGGCTGGGCTGGGCTGGTACTGGGCCGACCGGGGCTGGGCTGGGCTG
>NW_006159487.1:695494-696479 GCF_000334495.1 Tupaia belangeri chinensis
GGCTGGGCTGGGCTGGTACTGGCCCAGACGCTGGCCCTGGCCCAGGTCCAGCCTGGGGCCACAGCAGACAGTAGGAGGTGGCCTTTGCCTGAAGCCAGTGCCCAGGTGAGAAGGGGCATGTGACCTGCACCCTCACTTCCCGAGAGCTCGTGCTTCTCTACCGTGCTGGCCTTCTCTCGCGCCCATGTCCCATCAGGGCCACCGGGCAGGCTCCCACAGGACCCTGCAGGTCAGCAGGGGGCGTGGTGGGGCCTGCTGCAGGCAGTGGGCAGCTGCCCCTTGAGCTGCCCCAGAGCAGGCCAAGGGACCTGCAGCCCGGCCAGCCATGGCAGAAGGCAGAGCTTGTCCCGTGCGGCTGCCACTCAGTCCCATCCCCAGGGCAGCCTGGCTGGACACTGGGCGTGCGGGAGTGTGGGAGGGGCCAAAGGTACAGCCAAACCCTGGGCAGGCGGGCTCTGGCCACGTCCTTGGGCTCTGCTGCCCAGTCCCTCTGCTGGCCTTTAGAGCTTCGGTCCTCTCACCTCTGCAGCTCACAGGCTGGGCTGGGGGGTGGGCTGCAGGCCCCAGACAGGCCCCTCTCCCACAGCCTCTCTCCAGCCCCACTCCTTCCTAGCAGGAAGGATGGAGGCAGTGTGGAGAATCAGAGTCCTCATTAACCCCCCGCCGGGATGCTCAAACATTCACTTTGCTGTTTGTGAAGCAGGAAAAACCTCACCCTGCATTAAAATTGATGTGTTATTAATCCCCTCGACCCAGGGGTGGTGGGCTCTCAGACATCCTGCCCGGGCCCAGCAGCCTGGAGCCTCCTGGCCCCTGGGCTGCATTATTTATTGCTCTCAAGAGCAGGCTGGTGCCAGCACGGAGGCAGCTGTCTCCTGCCCTCCCTGGCCAGCCCTGGGCTCAGCCCCACCCCAGGGTGCAGCTGTCCAGCTGGGGTGGGCAGGGAGCAGCTGCTGGCCGTGGTGGGTGCCTGCAGGCGAGAGGC
>NW_006159487.1:696552-700815 GCF_000334495.1 Tupaia belangeri chinensis
ACTGCCCATCGTAGCCGATTCACTCCATGTATTCTCACATGCCTGCTGCCACTCGGGGCCACCACGCCTGTGGCCTCTGCCTGTGCGCCCTCCCCACGGTGGAAAGCTGCCCTAGGCCCCCATGCCCCACCCCCGTGCTGAGCAGACCTGGGCTGCTCTTCCTGTCCCTGACCTTGTATAGGACTTGGGGACTCGGGGACCCACAGGCACAGCCCGGGATCTGGACACTCCCAGGAGCCTGCAGGGCAGAGCTGCCCTGGCCGTGAGCCCAGGCGTCAGGGGCCGCCATGGCTGAGGGCAGGGATGGTGGATCTGGGGGACCAGGCGGCAGCTGGGGTGGGCAGGAGGGTGGCAGAGGTGACCCGGTGTGCCAGGCGCTGCCGTAGCCTGTGAGGGCAGAGGGCCGTGGTCACGCTCCCTCTCCCAAGCTGGCGGCTCCTCCACCTGCATCCTGCTGTGCCTCTGGAAATGGTTGGCATCGAGCTTAGGCCGGGGCCCCCCTTCTCTCCTACCATGGTGTGCACCAAGCATGTTCTCTAACAGGGAGTAGGGAGAGGCCCTCGCCGCCTTGCCCTGATGCACACTGCACCTCGGGGCGCTGCCATGTAGCTAGTAACCATGCCCTTCCGCTCTCTAAGTAATCCGGTCTCGGCTGCCTCGTGGCCTGCTGGTCAAGGGAGCCAGACCCCACATGGCCAGCTATGGTTCAAATCCCTGGCCTTGGAGGCTTGAAAACCATACCTGAGTGTGTGTGTGTTTTCCACGCCGACAGCATGGAGAAACGGAGAAGAAACTGTGGTGTGACACATCCGTAGGGCGTGTCTCTTCCCCCTCTCTGTCTCTGTCTCTGTCTCTCTAACAATTTAAACATCTTTGCCAGTCAGGCCGGGTGGTCAGCTGTGGTCACCCCTGCTTGAAGAAACATGAGCGTGTCCTTGCGGGTCCCGGGGCAGCACAGGCTGAGAGTCCCCGAGGGCCACCTGACGGCCAACCGAAGTGCAGGCCGTGAGCCACGTGGCTGGCCACGGTTCTGATTCCCGGATTGGCCTGACAACCTGCCAAGCACACACGTGCACATGCCCACGACCCTGAGGAGCTAGGGCCCTGCCATGCTGAGACCTTGTCAAGGGCACCTCGCTGTCTCACATGTGTGCCCACGCGTGTGCTCCCTCGTGACCAAGGTAGGTGGGGCCAGCAGGTGGTGCGGGAACGCGTCGCGCTGCAAGCCGACCCTCGTGGAAGGCCTGGGTTTGCGCCGAGGTCTCCCGAGCGCCGTGCCGTGACCCTGGGGTGTCTCAGCAGGAGCCCTGCCGCGTGTTCTTGACTCTTCTCTGCAGAGGGCCGCGTTTCAGCTCCCAGAGCGTGGGGAGACGGGACCAGGCTTGGGCCAGGCCAGGCTCGGGCCAGGCCAGGCTGGGCCGGGCTGTGAGCCACGAACATGGTCAGCAGGCTCTGCTGCCCCGTCTGTGAACGGCGGCTGTGCTGCTCGCTAATGCCGCCCATGCTCAGAGCAGGAGCCGCTGTCTGGTGAGGCCCGTCCACGTGGCGTCCTCCAATGGCAGGGTCGGGAGCTCCCCTCTGGGTGCCATTGCGCCGCTGAGGCGGGACCTGACGCGTCCCACAGGCTGAGTCCAGCAGAGGTGTGGAGGGACGCTCAGCCCCGGGGCAGCTACCCTAGCCTGGGGACCCGGCGGGAGAGAGGAGCTCAGAGAGACAGGGAAGGGCACCCAGCAGAGTCCCCGCCCCATGGTGCCCCAGTCAGCCCCAGGTCACAGGCACCACACACAGACTCGAACCCAGAGCCCTCCTGCGTGGGCCAGGGTGTCACCATGCCGCCAGGCCACCCTCCAGCCCCTTTCCAGGTGACCCTTCGCGTTGTCCATCCCAGGAGCGGTGTCTCTGATGGCCAGCCAGCTGTCTTCCCCTGGGCCCGTCTCCCCGCTGTCTCCTCCTCACGCCCTGAGCTGCTGTCACACCCCGGCCTGTCTGCCCGGGCATTCGTGGGCACCTCGGACTCCCGACGCCCCTCTGGCCCTCACCTTTCCTCCTCCGTCTGCCGTGACTGACGTAGTTTGACCCTGTGTTGCATTATGGGGTCTGCAACGCTGCGCCCGCACCCCCGGGGCAGCCGGCCTCGCAGGGAGTGACCAGCACACAGAGCAGGCCCTCCGTGGGCCCCGGGCCCCTCCTCTCACCTCTCCCTCCCGGGCGTCCTTCCCTTCCCTCCCCTTTTACTCTCTTTCTCTTTAATTTTGCCATAGGGCACAAGGGCTTGCCGGCTGAGAATGGGAAGGAGAGTGAGGAATCACCCCGGGGGCATGACCACACCACAGTCCCTTCTGTGTTTTCTTCTTGGGATTTTGGGCACTCACACACGTGTGCCTGCCATGTTTCCCTCAGGTCCGGGTCTCGAACCACGGAGTCGCCATGTGGGATCCAGTGTCTTAAGCACCGTGTGCCTGCTGGCCTCTGACTGGCTTTCACAGCCAGCAGAAAGTCCGACCTTTCTCCTGAATGAAAGGGCCACCTGCCGTGCCCCCCTTCCACCCCACACTAAGCCGTGCGCAAAACCAGCCAAGGCTGGCCCTTACTTCCAAGTTCAACCGAGGCCAGAGCAAAGTGCTTCCGGAGCAAGCACGGGGTCCCCCTACGGCGTGCTTTTGTCCCCAACTCGGAGCCAGGTGCAGGGGAAAGCGAATCCCATGCAGCCCCAGGACTGGCTCCTCTGTGCCTTCAGCGGGGACGCGTGGTGTCCGTTTGTGACTGCCCGTGAAACGGCACAGGGCCAGCACTCTCGGCCTCCCGGACACGCCTGCAGTGTAAGCAAAGCCTCGTGGTGGCTGGCCCTGCCGGGCGGTCGGGCATCAGCAGGCCCGTCACAGCAGGGAGTCCCAGCCCAGGCCAACTGGGCCTGGCCTTCCCCGAGGTGCCCTCAACCCCGCCCGTCTGGACGGAGGCGGGTCCTGGCCCCCACAGCCCCAGCTGTGGGTCCTCAGGGGCCACTTCCTCAGCACAGGGACTGGGCCCTGCTCACTGCAGTGGAGGGGAGCCCTGGCTTGCCACATCCTTGAACCCCAGGCTGGCAAACTGCCCAGGAGCGTCCGTCCCTGCACCTCAGAGGCCTGCCTGGCATCTCTCCTCCTCGTCACTTCTGCAGTGGCAGGCTTTGACCGGACCCTCGGAGAGGCAGGGGTGAGCCCCCTGAGGGGAGCAGCCCTGGGTGCGGGCATGGCATCAGCCCCACTCGAGCAGCCCGGCCCTGCCATGGGGGGGCAGGGCCATGAGGGGCAGGGGCGCCGGCTGAGCTCTTCCTTGTGTGTCCTGCGCTCAAACCCCACCGTGTTGGGAGCCCTGGGAGGGGAACACCGGGGCTGTTGCACACACAGGGGCTCCGTGGGTGCTCACACGGCGTCCCTCTGCCCGGGCTCTGCGGCTCCTTCCCTTTGTTTACTTTTGCCGGAGGCTGCATGGTTCCCAGAGCCACCACCGTGGGCACAGTCCTGCTCGACCCTCCTCCATTGCTCCAGCTACGGGGTCTGGGGCAGCGTGCACAGGTGCCGGGGGAGTGCTTCGAGCCACCAGGGCTGGATTCGAACTGCGCATTAGGCCTGGAGTCTACAGAGCCCTGCCAACCAGAGCCTGTGCTCTTGTCGGCACACGTGTGCTCGTGGCTTCGCGTGTGTGTGCCGGCGTTCAGGGGTATGCGTGTGCTCACGTGGGTTGTCGCTGCTGCTGTGGCCACAGGTCGGTGTGTGTTAGGGATGTCTCACTCCTGCATAGGCTACTCCTCGTAGGGCTGTCTGGCACTGTTCGCGCCCCTCAGTAAGGCCCCAAGGCTCGTCCCAGGAGAGGCTTTCCTGGGTTCTCCGTCAAAGGAAACGTCGCCGACTCACCGATGATACAGGAAGAATCGTCTCCCAAGTGAGGGGACGGCAGCGCAGCCCTCGGGGCCCGGCTCTGCTCCTTCGTGGCTTTTCCGGCCGTGTTCTCCCAGCAGAGCAGTTGCGGGACTGTGCGGTAGACGCCACTCCCCTGCAGTGTGTGGGCTGTCAGCCCATCCCCTGGCAGATCCTGGTGACGTGTGGGGTGTAGGTGTGCACGCGGGCCCTGGGAGCCATGAGGACTGTGTGACCCGCGGGGCACGACTGTGCTGTCTGGGTTTGGCGGGGCAGGTGCTGACAGGGCTGTGCAGAGGACGCTCCGAGCGACATGACCCCAGCAGCCCAGTGGAGGCAGAGCGGCCACAGAGAGGCAGGGGGGGGG
>NW_006159487.1:701303-702912 GCF_000334495.1 Tupaia belangeri chinensis
CCCATTGGAGGCAGAGCGGCCACAGAGAGGCAGGGCTGTGTACAGGCCTACAGGGCGGCCCTGGCGGCTGTGAGGGGCATTCGGAGGGGACACAGCACAAATGCGTGTGAGTTCTCGGGGCCGAGGAGCGCCTTCTCCCTCGAGGGCCTCTGTCCACTCTGCCGTCCTCCCCGGCTGTCCGCTCTGCCATCCTTGCTCCAGGGGAACTCAAGGCTTTTCCTGACAGCCGGCATTGGTCAGGAGCAGAGCAGAGGATGTCATGCCACCAGGCCTGCCCTCCTGTTTATGGGCCACAGTGACTGTGATGAGATGGAGGTCAGCCGGGTGGGGACGGGGTCTGATGTCACGCCGCAGCTCCCAGCAGAGCCCACCCTACTCCTTAGCCGGCTCACCTGGCAGGAGGGCAGCCAGAGCCTCGAGTCCTAAACAGCTGCACCAGGGAAACGCCAGGGCCTGCCAGTGGGCTGAGCTGCCATCACCACCCTGGGACGGGGGCCTCGACGGGCTGTAGGAGCACAGACCCCCTCAAGGCCTGGGCCTGTCTGTGGAGGACTTCCCCTGAAGGGTGGGGTCAGCCTCTGGGCAGGCCCCCGGCTGGAGATCCAGACCCGATCTCATGGTTGCCCCTGACACCTGTGGAAAGCCCAAGGGCCAGCTAGAAGGTCACAGAGTACTCTCCAGGAGTGCCCCGTCGCCAGAGGGTGACCATGAGACGGACTTGGCAGGCCTGGAGGGTCCTCAGGCGTCGGGGGATGGGTAGGGGTGGGGCCAAGCTGTCTATTGGGGAGGTGGTGGCCCCCACCTGATCGGGCCTGCCCTGCCCTCCCACGGTGGCTTTGGCGAAGGAGGGGACAGTGAAGCCAAGCCCCAGGCGCACACACCTTAGAGGCCCCAGTATTTCCTTGCTGTCTGCCCTCCCCTCCACGGGTACCTGGAGGCCAGAGAAGAGGAGAGCCGCCGTCCCTGGGTGTCCAGGCCTCAGCGATGGCCGAGAAGGAGCAGGAGCAGTACCCCCGTGGGCCCCACGCCACAGTGTACCCCGGCCACTCGCTGCTACCCCAGCAGGGCTCAGACGCCAAGGCCGGCCCGGCACTCCCCAGCACTGAAGTTGTCAGGCCCGGCTGCATCATGCAGGCCTGCAGACTCCCAGGACGTGGGCTGCAGCGCCCTCCCACTACTGGGGAAGACGGCCGGCCCGTGGCACCTCACCTCCGCCTCTCCACTCAGTGCTGCAGTGCTGCTTGGACTGGGGAGGAGCGGGCCGGGCGCGGTGGGTGCAGGCCGAGAGCGCCGTTGGGGTTGGGGACGTGCCGAGCAGCCCTGCACCTGGCCTCCTGGAGCCGCTCGCCCACCCCCATTGGTGGGAACTCGCCTGCCCACAAGTCGTCTGGGTTTTCTGTACAAGAGACGCCAGGGTCTCCATGCAGGGCCGCAGGGGCGTGCTCACGGTCGGGCCGCCGTCTGGCAGGGCTCTCGCTGCCGCTTCTGTTGTCAGTCCCGCCAGTCCCAGCGGGAGAGCACCTTCTCATGGCCTCCCTGGCTCGGACGGAGGAACTCCACGGCGAGAAGCTTCCCACCGTCAATGAAGTGCGCGTTTCTGCACGAAGGA
>NW_006159487.1:702963-705172 GCF_000334495.1 Tupaia belangeri chinensis
TGCCTCGTGTCTGGCCGCTGCCGTACGGAGGGGCGGCAGTTTCCCGGGGAAAGGCTGTTTGTAACAGCGGATGGAGAGGAGCCCGACTCGGGCGTCTCTAACTTGCCGTGTGTAACAGGCTTCGTGAGTGACTGGACTGCAGTGTGACGGCTGTGGGTTTCCCGGGGCACGTGTGCGTGTGTGCCGCCCCCTGGTGCCCGTCCAGCAGTCCCGGGGTACAGGTCGCTGTCTCCCTGTGCGGCTCCCTGTGGTGCCCTCCTCACCCTGCTCTCTCCGGGTCCCCTGCCTTAGCCCATTAGCCCTTCAGCCACCACCCCCCGTGTTCCCCATCTCAGTCCCCTTGGCCACTGCACTTCTCAGCCCCACCCCCTGTGTCCCCCCCTTGGCCACTGCACTTCTCAGCCCCACCCCCTGTCGTCCTCGGGCCTGGCGTGTCCTCCAGGCGCCCAGACAGTGGGCCACGCCCTTCCAGCTGAGCTGCCCCACACTCTCCTCCCTGGCCGCTGCTGCTGGGCTTTCAGGCGGATTCCTGTCCTGCCTCTGACGGGCAGGCGGGGTTGCAGTGAACCCCAGCTGTTTCCCTCCCCTGCCGTGGCACTGGGACGGGTTTGCTGGGGCAGGAGCTGTGATGGAGGGGGAGATGGCCACCCCAAGGTCGCTGTCTCTGCATTGGAGGGTTACAGTAACTTGCTCCGACTAGCCTGTGCTGTTCTGTGAAAGTGGCAGAGGTTACTGTGTTACCCCTATTCCCAAAGGCTTTTAGGAGTTGAGGAAGATAGCGTGAGAGTACATCCTGCACTGAAGGACCGCAGCAGGAGGCAGGGCTCCCGCCACGGGGGCGAAGGAGGTGCTGGATAACACGCCGGAGCCAGAGGCCACGGCTGAGCACGTGTTCTCTGGGACAGAGGGAGGGCTGTGGCTGCAGGGTCTCCGCAGGGTGTCCGCGGTGCCCATGGAGAAGTGCAGAGCTGGAGCTGGGAGCTGTGGACCATCATGAGGGTGGGGTGGCTGTGACGGATGGACAGGGCACCAGGAGGCACAGAGCTGAGGCCAGTCTGCACAGCGGAAAGGCCAGCGGTGGCCTGGAGGCTGGGCGTGACCCGGTGCCGAGTGTGGAGGAGGGAGGGAGGGAGCAGCCTGAGCACCCAGTGACCCCTGAGACCACCCTAGTTCAGACGGGGGCACATCAGAGGGGGTGTCGGGATGGGCAGTGTGATGTGGAGATGGCATGGCCAGCACCAGGCCACCTTCCTCCCAGTGGCCCGACACCTTGAGCTCCTGGGTGTGGCTGCCCAGGTGTAGGCAATGGCTGGGGCCGAGATGCAGGCTCTTAGAATGGGAGGGCTTGTGGGCTCTGATTCCTGGAAGGTCACGGCCTCCTGCCTCTTTGGGCACCTCTCGGCCTCTCCCGCCACTCCTGTGGCAGGAAGGCCGACACCCCGGGGCCACGGGGCCCCCCCCCCCCCCCCCCGCCACTCCTGTGGCAGGAAGGCAGACTCCGAGGGCCTCAGGTGCTGCCCCAGCTCACCTCCAGCAGGCACAACGCACAGTTGCAGGCAGCTGGCCCCAGGGGAAGCCTGCGGTCCGGGCAGCCCTCTGCGTCCCCTCCCTGCTGCACCCCAGCCTGCTCTGTGAGCGGGTGCCGCTGTCCCCAGCTCACTGTGGCCTCTATGGAGAAACTGATGAGCCTGCGCAGGGGTCCCAGGTGGGGCCGGTGGGCGAGGAGCCCTGACGTCGGACACGCTGCCCTCTGGTGTGCCGGGCAGCCCTGCTCTGGGACCCTGTTGGGCTCCAGGAGCCACGTCAGCCACTGCAGCACGGGAGAGGCCGGCCAGCTTGACGGTGCTGCTGCCTCGGGAGCTGATGGCTCGCTATTTCCACGTTCAGAAACAGGTCCGCTCCCTTTAACCTGGAGACGGATAAACGGGCCAGACAGCGGTGGCAGGTGGCGTCCCCGGGCCGAGTCGGAGTCTGCCGAGTCTGCCGCACGTGCCAGAGGATGCTGGGGTGCTCGCTCTGTCTGTCTGTCTGTCTCACACATGAAGTAGACAGACAGTGAGTGAGGGTGCCGGCAGCCCACCCCACCCCCGCTCTGCCTTCCCCCCTGCCCTCAGGCGCCCTCCCTGCCCCGCCCTGCCCACCTGCCCCCTGCCCCCTCTGCATGCCCTCCCCACTGCCCCACACACACCCTCCCCCTGCCCCCTTTGCA
>NW_006159487.1:705304-708886 GCF_000334495.1 Tupaia belangeri chinensis
ATGGCGTAGACCATGGGGCACTGCCTGCTCCATGGTGAAGGCAGCTCCACACTGTGATCCTGTGACCCCATGACCCTGTGACTGACAGGCCCTGAAAGCACCTCCTGGAGCCCGCAGCCCGGTGCTGATTCTGAGCAGGTGAGGGCCCAGGAGTCTGCACACCGAGTGTTCTGAGAAGCACATGGAGACACCGCCGGGTACTGACGGGCTCCAAGAAGCATCTCTGCGGCAGGGGGCCTCCAGCTCCCAGCCAGTCCTGCAGCAGGTGGGGTCCAGCCCCCGAGTAACCCCACTGTCTCACAGCCCTGAGTGCCCGCGGCAGGACTGAGAGCCTTGCCGGGGCGGCCCACGGCCACGTTCCTGACACGAGCCAGTGCCCTGGGAAAGGGAGAGGAATGCCTGGATGAAGCCCCCGCTCCCCCGAGCTCTGTGTGTCTGGGAACACGCACAGGTGGGGCGGGAGCTGTGTCCTGGCTCTGCGGGTCGAACCAGAGGGCTGGCCTGTGCACCGAGCCTGGGGCATGGCGCCCGGGTGAGCAGAGTCCACTGCCGTCGGGGCCTGTGTGTGCCATGAAGCAGAGGGCTTGCTGGCGAGGGCCCAGGAGAGGCAGGCAGGCCAAGAAGGGGAGGGCGGGCTGCACACCCGGGCACCAGCGCATGTGGTCACTGAGACTCCAGCTCGGCCCACGCTCCTGCGGCCCCGCCGGGCAGTCTGTGCTGGGGACAGGTGGGACCTGCGGTGCCCTCCAGACCTGCGGGGCGGCCTGCTGCTGCGACCATGTCCCTCTGGGCTGTGGAAGGTGTCCACGGTGACTCAGAAGGGACCTCAGATGGCGCCCAGCCCTTGTACCCTGTGGCGCCAACACACAGTGACCAGAACTGCCCAGCCTCGCCGGTCCACGCCAACTGCACGGTGTATTCTGGGCCGTAAGCATGCCCGGCGTGCTGCATGCATGGCACCCCTGGCAGGACAGCTCTGCCACCGATGCTGGGAGTGCGACAGTCAGAGGAGCCGCCAGTTGTCTCACTTGAATTCTTAGCTCTCTCGCCCTTATTTAAAATCGTTCTGCTTACATAACCCGCCCCTTTTTATTTTCTAATTCTCTCCTTGCAAAGCTGGCACCGGAGGGGAGGGCTGGGGGGGAGGGGGAGCGATTTCACATCAGTGGGGAGCATTTACATTTGGCAACTACCATTTAAAAATAAGCCTCGTTAATGATCTCCACGTGTACCCGACAAACCCCGAGTGACGTGCATGCCTCCCCCGAAGGCAGAGGCTAGGGACAGGCACTCACGTGACTTCAAGGTGGCAGAGGACCGTGTGGGCTGTGGCCCTCAGCACCGAGGACCCTGGGCTTCAGGCTCCCTTCTCCTCCACTCCTGCCGGGCCACCTGTCACTCCCAGCCCCGAGACAGGGGTCTATCTGTTCCAGCAGACACTGTCCACGTTCAGGCCTGTGCACCTGCCTCCACTCTCCAAGGGGCATCTGCGAGGTCCTGCCAAGACCTCAGGGTGCCCGGTCCTCGCGGTGTGGTGGGGGCTGCTCCTCGCGCAGGCTCTGCACCGCTGCTGTCCCTGTGTCCCCTCTTCCCCGCTCACCCGCTGTGTGGAGCCCTTGAGCCCCTCCAGTGACCTGTGCTTTGGGACCAACCCAGTCCCGGCTCTGGCTGCCCCTGCCGCTGGGTGGGCAGATTGAGGCCCTTGTTGCCTCGTGGAAGTGGTACTGTCACACCTGCCTCGCGGTGTCCTGAGGGGTGGAGGAGCTGCAGGTGAGGCCCCTTACCTCCATCGGAGGCTCAGGGCCAGCTGTCCCCAAGGCCCTCCCAGTTGCCCCAGAGCTCGTTCTGTCCCTCTTAGAGCTGGACACAGGAAGGGCACTCTGACCACTCTCTCCAGCACGTGCACCTGGGCCACTCCGAGTAACCGTGCAGCCTCTGAGGGTCCCTGCAAGCTGGCGCCGTCCCCTGCCTGGCCCGCGCGGTAGGCTTGCCACTGACTTGCTCTTAGCAGGTCCAGCCCCTCTCCGGACACTGGCCCAGCCGTGTGGCCTTCTGCCAGCCCGTGCTCGCGAGGACTGGTGGCCCAGGCTCTCTGAGGAGCCTCTCGTCCCCGTGTCTGTAGCCCTCGCGCTGGTGTGTCCCCCGCTGTCCCTCCGCCAGACCTGGGGAGATGGCTGTCTGGCAAGCTTCACGCAGGCCAGTCTCCGCTGACTGCCTGCAGCCGGAGGGCTTCGCGTCCGACAGGGCAGGAGGTTTCGGGAGCAGGACGCCAGGCCGAGGGTGGATGCAGAGGGGTCCACGGCAGCTCGGAGGCAGGATGGCGGCTTACAGGGGGTGTGTCCGTTAGACGGCAGCGCCCGGTCCTCTCACGCCCCGTAGCCCTATGTGAGGCAGCTTCCAGGGCCGTACGAGCAGATCTCCTTAACTTCCATTATGTAGCGTTTTGTCGTGTGTTTATTTTAGTTCACTTTCGAATTAGAAGTACAATAGGTATGAGGAAAAGTGAGCGGCACAAAAGATGCGACAGAAAGCCCCCTCCTTCCCCAGCCTCTGCTCCTGGCTCGTGCTCCAGCGTCAGGCAGACCCCGCAACCTGGTGCCAGCGGTGTGGCCTGCATGGCATCTCCCGATGCCTCTTCCACTAGCCTGGTCTGTGAGCCCCCGGGTGACGGAGAGATTGACACCTGCTCCCTCTTCCAGTCTTCCATCCCAGATTTTTATCCAACCATACGCAATATGACCTGGGTCTACCGTGTCGTAATTACATATGAGGTGCTCGCTGTGTGCTGTGTCGCATGTAGTGTCATGCACGACGCAGACTGCACAGTAGTATGAATGTGTCACCCAATCTTTCTATTTTTACAGAGATTTTTGCTATAGGGTACATGCACTCACCAAAAGGAAGAGACCGAGACACAGAAAGTGAGAAATTACCCCCTGGGGGGATGGCCACACCTCAATCTCTTCTCTTCCATTCTCCTCTCAGGATTTTAGGCACACAAGCACACGCACCTGGCATGAGATTTTTTTTTAGAAGAATTATTTTATTTACCTTTATTTATTTATTTATTTTAATTTGGTCAGAGAAGGGGTAAGAGAGAGAGGGGGAGAGAGAGGGAGAGAGAGAAAGTGACAAAGCAAGCTACCAGGTCTGGGACTTGAACCGCAGTCAGCCATGTGGGAGTCCAGTGCCCTTAACCACCACACCACCTGCCAGCCCCTGACCCACCACCCCCCCTGCCAGTCCCCCTGGCATGAGTTTTAAGTGGCCAGGTCTGAGACTCGAACTGCGGCCAACCGTGTGGGAGTCCAGTGATGTAACCATTGCGCCATCTGCTGGTCCTGGTCCTCTCAGTCTTGACAATGTAAAAATAGCAGTTAATATACTGTTATAATACACTCTTACACTCGCTTACAAACTATGTAGCACTGTGGGCGCTGTGCAGGTAACTATGTAGCGCTGCGGGTGATATATGTGTAACTATGTAGCGCTGCGGGTGCTATATGTGTAACTATGTAGGGCTGCGGGTGCTGTATGTGTAACTATGTAGGACTGCGGGTGCTATATGTGTAACTATGTAGG
>NW_006159487.1:709045-709249 GCF_000334495.1 Tupaia belangeri chinensis
GCTACATGTGTACCAATGTAGACTGCGGGTGCTGTATGTGTAACTATGTAGCGCTGCGGGTGCTATGTGTGTAACTATGTAGACTGCGGGTGCTGTATGTGTAACTATGTAGCGCTGCGGGTGCTATGTGTGTAACTATGTAGACTGCGGGTGCTGTATGTGTAACTATGTAGCGCTGCGGGTGCTATGTGTGTAACTATGTAG
>NW_006159487.1:711241-716836 GCF_000334495.1 Tupaia belangeri chinensis
TATGTGTAACTACGTAGGACTGCGGGTGCTATATGTGTGACTACGTAGGACTGCGGGTGCTATATGTGTAACTATGTAGCGCTGCGGGTGCTACATGTGTAACTATGTAGACTGCGGGTGCTGTATGTGTAACTATGTAGCGCTGCGGGTGCTATGTGTGTAACTATGTAGACTGCGGGTGCTGTATGTGTAACTATGTAGCTCTACGGGTGCTATATGTGTAACTATGTAGGACTGCGGGTGCTGTATGTGTAACTATGTAGGACTGCGGGTGCTGTATGTGTAACTATGTAGGACTGCGGGTGCTGTATGTGTAACTATGTAGGACTGCGGGTGCTGTATGTGTAACTATGTAGGACTGCGGGTGCTGTATGTGTAACTATGTAGGACTGCGGGTGCTGTATGTGTAACTATGTAGGACTGCGGGTGCTGTATGTGTAACTATGTAGGACTGCGGGTGCTGTATGTGTAACTATGTAGGACTGCGGGTGCTGTATGTGTAACTATGTAGGACTGCGGGTGCTGTATGTGTAACTATGTAGGACTGCGGGTGCTGTATGTGTAACTATGTAGGACTGCGGGTGCTGTATGTGTAACTATGTAGGACTGCGGGTGCTGTATGTGTAACTATGTAGGACTGCGGGTGCTGTATGTGTAACTATGTAGGACTGCGGGTGCTGTATGTGTAACTATGTAGGACTGCGGGTGCTGTATGTGTAACTATGTAGGACTGCGGGTGCTGTATGTGTAACTATGTAGGACTGCGGGTGCTGTATGTGTAACTATGTAGGACTGCGGGTGCTGTATGTGTAACTATGTAGGACTGCGGGTGCTGTATGTGTAACTATGTAGGACTGCGGGTGCTGTATGTGTAACTATGTAGGACTGCGGGTGCTGTATGTGTAACTATGTAGGACTGCGGGTGCTGTATGTGTAACTATGTAGGACTGCGGGTGCTGTATGTGTAACTATGTAGGACTGCGGGTGCTGTATGTGTAACTATGTAGGACTGCGGGTGCTGTATGTGTAACTATGTAGGACTGCGGGTGCTGTATGTGTAACTATGTAGGACTGCGGGTGCTGTATGTGTAACTATGTAGGACTGCGGGTGCTGTATGTGTAACTATGTAGGACTGCGGGTGCTGTATGTGTAACTATGTAGGACTGCGGGTGCTGTATGTGTAACTATGTAGGACTGCGGGTGCTGTATGTGTAACTATGTAGGACTGCGGGTGCTGTATGTGTAACTATGTAGGACTGCGGGTGCTGTATGTGTAACTATGTAGGACTGCGGGTGCTGTATGTGTAACTATGTAGGACTGCGGGTGCTGTATGTGTAACTATGTAGGACTGCGGGTGCTGTATGTGTAACTATGTAGGGCTGCGGGTGCTATATATGTAACTATGTAGCACTGCAGATGCTGTACACGGAACAGTGGGCCCGGCTACATACGTGCTGTGCAGTGCAGTGTGGTGTACCGCACTGTGCCTGACCTACTGGGTGTACTCTGTAGCCCATATGGCACTAACATGACACCATGTCATGCAGCATGTACTGTACACCATGGTATAACATCTACCGCATCTTTTACATGGGATATATACCATGTCATGTGGTACTACATTGTGTGGGTGACAAGTGTGTCATGTGTGTAACCACGTGCCCTCCATAGCACGGGCCTTTATGTGTTCTGTGCCGTGAGTCTGTACTAGGTACAGCACTGCCTGTTGGTAGGTATAGTTAGTACAGTAACTGTCTGCTAGCTACAGGTCACAGCATGGTCCCCTCCGCATGGTGGCTCTGAGACAGGACACTTCAGAAAGCACTGACCCACGTGGGGCAGGGACTGCTCACACTCAGCCACAGAGCGTGGTTTGCCGTGGAGCAGGAAGTGGGTCCCCGGCCAGCCTCCCAAGCACGGCTGTGTAACGAGCAGCCTCTCGTGCTCCAGGTCTCCTGAGCTGCCGCGGCTATCGTGGGCACGTTGGCCTCTTTCCTGGAGCCCGGCTCGCTGGTGCTGCGTGCCCATTGGAGCACAGGGTGGGAGCAAGCTGCATGTGCTCATGTCCAGCCCTGATTTAGCTCGTCTCCCCCCGACGCCCGCTCCTCCCTCTCTGAGTCCTTCCTGCAGCTGCCCCCGCCTCCTCCTCGCTGGGCTGAGCTGGGCCGGCTTGGCCTCTCTTTTTGTCAGCCTTCCTCAGCCCTCGGGACCCTGTGAAATCTGAAGTCCCTGGTCTTGCCCCACTCGGGAAGTTTCCCTCCTGCACTCTCCATTCCCCTCACTCACCTGCTCTCTCCTGGGCCTGCAGCCTGTCACGGAGCCTGGCATGCCATAGGTCCTCAATAAGCAATTATTGAACCTGCTGCTTGGGGCCTGGGCTCCAAGGGTCCCCCACCTCCACTTTGCTGCAAGGACTTGGACATGTTTCCCGCCTACCCAGGGAAGAAGTCAGGCCTGGCTGCACAGCCCTGCTGCCCTGCTGGTGCTCTGTGTGCCCACCGCCCTTGGAGCTGGGAGAAGCCATGGCTTCCCAAGGAGCAGAGGAGCAGGCAAGGTGGAGCCTCGGGGCAGCCCTTCGTGTGGGCAGGTCCTGTACCCCATCTCCCCACTGCTGCCCCCCAACCCACCCTGCCTGTCTCCCTGCCCTCCCAACCACTCAGAAGGACTTCCCTGCCTCTGCTCTCTCGGCCCCACCCCTGCACTTATTAACTCACACACACAGCTAGCAGACAGGCCCTGGCCCAGGCATCTCCGGACGCAGACTGTCACCAGCCCCAAAGACCAGCGTTGCCCTGCCCAGTGCTGCAGACCAGGCTCCAACCCGACAGCCAGGCCTACAAGAAGAGGCTGCTCAGAGAGCCTACTCAGCCTGCAGCAGCCCTGTCCCTGAGGCAGCAGCCAGGCTGAGACACCCTCTGCTTGTCCCTCCCTGTGGACAGGCTCCTTCTCCAGGCACAGGCCCCTCATAGGCGGCCCTGCCCGCCCAGGCAGACCCCAGCTCTGTGCGCCCAGACCCCGGCTCCTTCTCCATGGGCAGGCGTGGCCCAGGGCGAGCCAGACACATAGGGCTGGGTCCCCAAGGACCATAGTCTGCTCAAGTCAGGGCTCCCTGACTGGTCTCCAGGGCCGAGTCCACCGCGAAGCTGTCCTCCGCGCCTCCAGTGGGGTCCAGCTCTTGGAGAGCCAAGAGGGAAAGTGTACCCTCGGGCCCACACAGACTCTCCTGAAGGCAGGACTCTCCACCCAGGCAACAGTGACCCTGGTTCCGGGCTGGCAGCCAGCACTCCGGGCTCCTCTGTGAGCACAAAAGCCGTCCCTGGTGCTGAGAGTAGCTGAAGATCCCACTGTGAACAAGCTCTTCTTCTGGGATGCCAGACGTCCAGGGGACAGGGGACAGGGTGCCTCTGTACTCTGCCTGCCCCCGCCAGCTCTGGAGGCTGCGGCCTGGTGGTGTCCTCTCGGCCTTCACACAGTCACCCATCTCCTGGGCTGGGACGTGACCTGGGACTGACCCCGAGACAGGGTGCCAGCTCGGACCCCCAGTAACCGCTCACTCATCCACACGGCCTTCCACAGAGAGCCAGGCCTCAGTCATGAGTCACGGGCAGATTCCATTTCAGAGCCCCGTGCAGCTGTGAGTGGCCCCAGGAAGCCATGGGTGGCCCAGGGTGGTGGGGAGGTCCAGACAGGGCCGTCACCGCGCCCAGCTGCCACATGTCCCTCCCATAGCCTTCGGCCTGGCCCACAGGAGGCCCTGAGCCCAGTGGGCCCGAGCTGGCCCAGGCCCAGAGCCGTGGCATGCAGGCCCAGGGCCGGCGGCCACTTCGGTGCCCACAGCATGCAGGCCACGTGCTGCTCCCACGGCAGCACACGTGGCCTCGGAGGGCCTTCGGCCATAGCTTCCGCCGGTCCGTGTCCGCACTTGAGGGCCCCTCTCCTCCCTGACCGAGTGCGCCATGCTACCCCGTCCCATCATCCTGGATATGGGACCCCCACTTTCCAGGGCTGCCCTCTGCCCTGTCATCGTCCCAGCTGCCCCTCATTTAAAACGTAGTGAAGCTCTGTGCTGTCCAGACACTGTCACCCTCTCCGAGGCTCCGCCTGCTCCCCCGGGATGGAGACACCACTGTGCCAAGAGACGGCCCCGGTTGAGGGAGATCAAGGTCTCCGCAGGCGTCCCAGCGTCCTTAGGCCTGCGTCTTACCCAGCGGACCCGCTCACAGGAGTCGGGCTGGTGTTCCTGGCCCGGGCCAGAGCCGCGGGGACTGGGGGCTTCGCTTGCTTTACATGTGAACAGGACCCAGGGGAGTTCGAGCTCGCTGTGCGTGTTTTCAGTCTCCGTGAGGGTGTGAGCCTGTGAAGTCACACTGCCTAGGCCTTTGCCCTCCCAGGAGGGAAGCGTGGGGAGCCTGGGGTCTGAGAAGTATGTGATGTGCACAAGGGCCTGTCACAACGTGAGAGCGTGTGGCCTAGGCTCGCCACGGGCCCCGCCACATCTCGACGCCCAGCCTTGCCACAGCGCCCCCTGCATGATGGCCTGGAGTAGAGCATGTATCAAAGTTTTGCAGAAAAGTAGGGTTTAGAGCAAAGTTTAAAAAACAGAACAAAACAACCTTGACTATGTATCTGTCCCATGAGTGAGAGGCAGCCAGGCAGTGCCCGGCAGGGCCTTGGCACTGTGACCTGCAGGCCTCAGGCAGCCCCAGACCACGGCAGTGCTGCCAGTGTGTTTGGGGGGCTCTGGGTGCACCCCAGAGACTCCTAGCAGTCAGCCTCTCAGAGCTCGTGTCTCATTGCTGGGCCACGTGGGCTGGGACGCAGCTCTGGTGGAGGCCGCTGGGGCGCGGGGCACGGGGCCCCTGGCTTGCGGACAAGAGGTGACTGAGTTGGGCTGCTCCGATGCAGGTGACACAGGCTGGGTCTGCGTGGCCGGGACTGCGCCCGCATGGCCATAAGGGGGGGAGCTGGCACGCCGCCTCCCTCGTCTCCCTGTGGCTCTGCCAGGGCCAGCGCCAAGGCCCAGGGAGGGCGCCCACAGGGACGACTGGGATGGTGTCGGACGAGTGGCACTCCCATGATGCCCTGGGCTCAGCCCACCGGCTTGCGCCTCGTGGCCGTTTCGTTTGCTGGTGCAAGTTCACAAACCGGACTGGGTGGAGGACAGCCATGGGCCCTGGGCCCTAGAGAACACCTGGACCGACCCATTCCCTGTGCCCCACCTGTCAGTCCCTCCTCGCAGGCCGGCTTCTGACCCTCCTTGGCTCTGGGAATGTGCTCGCTCTGCCCTCTGCCCTCCACTCCCCGGCCTCCCTCCACCCTGCTGCTGGCCTTGAAGGGGAGAGAGGGTGGCGGGGCAGATGGAAGTGGCTGTGCGCCCCACAGAGCCGGCCCCTTCCCAGGTCCCGCTCTGAGCATGTGCAGACTCGCGCTGCAATACCTCCGGCCGCATTCTCTGCTCGGCTCCTGGGCAGCGGCTGCCCTTGGGCCTCGGCTCTCTGCAGATAATAACCCGAGAAAGCTCGTCAGGGGCTCCAGTCAGTGGGAGATCGGAGGCTTGCCTCTCTGCCTGCATGACGGGGCTCCAGGCAGGCCG
>NW_006159487.1:718731-721605 GCF_000334495.1 Tupaia belangeri chinensis
CGGCTGCCCTTGGCCCTCGGCTCTCTGCAGATAATAACCCGAGAAAGCTCGTCAGGGGCTCCAGTCAGTGGGAGATCGGAGGCTTGCCTCTCTGCCTGCAGGACGGGGCTCCAGGCAGGCCGCCTAACCGCCCCGACGGCCAGGGCTCCCCACCATCCTGGTCACGCACGGGCTGCCTGGATGGCGGGAGAAAAGAAAGCCCATGGACCCCAAGCCCAGCTCTCGCCCCGCTCCCAAGTAATTCAGACAGGGCGGGGTGGGGACGGAGAGGGTGAGAGGAGGGCCCCACCACCCACAGCAGCCTGCTCCTCCAGGACAGGTCGGGGCAGGACTGCGGGAGGACAGTGGCAGGCGGGCAACCTCGGCAGCGCGGCAGGACAGCCTCCTGGGGAGGCCAGCCGAGCACTGAGGTCCTCGCCGGCCCCTCCAGGCAGGGGTGCACATGCCCTCTGAGAAGGCAGGCCGGGTCCTCAGCACCAGCCAGCCCCTCCTTTCTGGTTTTTCTTTCTTTTTGTTTTAGTTTTGTTTTGTTTAAAGGAACCAAAGGAAGAAAAAAGGCCATGGGGGAAAGTGCCTCACGGAGGGGAGACGCCGCGAGCTCCGGCCTGCGGGTGGCAGGAGTTCCCAGACCCGCACAGGCCGGCGTGAAAGGGCCAAGGTGGCAGGGGTGAAGTACTGTTGCAGTTTGTCAAACAGATCACAGTTTTTGAAGCCAGAAAAGGTGTGATAGCCCAGGAGGGGGACAGGGGAGGAGGGGTGGGAAGAACAGGGAGGGGCAGGAAGACCAGCAGGAAAAGGGTCGAGGAGGTCAGAGAGGCAAAGGAGCAGCCACTGCCAGGTCCACGTTGCTATGGAGGAGCAGCTGGGCCCTGGTGGCCTAAGGCCTCTCTCTCTGGGGCCTCTCTCCCACACCACTCGGGGAGAGAGCTGACCTTGGGGGTCACGGGGAGGCTGAGCCCTGGGACCTGCCTGTTCTAGGACACACCTCTAAGAACTGCATGGGAGGGAACCAGCAGTTGGCGTAATGGCTATGTCTCTGGACTCCCACGTAGTTGACCACGGTTCGCGTCCCAGACCCGGTGGCTTAGAACTCACGCAGGGCACATGTGCGTGCGTGCCCAAGATCCCGAGAGGAGAATGGAGGAGAAGGGATTGCGGCGTGACCATCCCCCCTGGGGGGTGATTTCTCGCTTTCTGTCTCTGGCGAGCGCACGTGCCCTAGAGTGAAAAAACCTCTCAAAAACAAAGAACTGCATGTGCCAGGTCGAGGAAGGTGTAGCTGCCCACAGAAGTGGGGCAATGTGGCCCTGTGTGCCCATGGCCATGAGATGTCCCTACTACGCTGTGACAGGTGACCAGGGCTCAGGGTGGCAGAGTCCTAGAACCCCCTGGATCTCTGCGGGTTTGCCACCCCAGGCCAAGGCCAGTCGTAAGCCAGATGTGATTACGAAGGGACACAGTGAAGTGGCCTAGAGTGGGTGAGGAGGTGGCCCTGGGAGGCAGGATCACAGGCTGTTTGGGGGGGCGGGGTGGGGCTGCAGCGTCCTTCCTGTCATAGAGGCCTGGCACTTTCCAAGGCCCCCGGCTCCGCGTGGCAGTGAGAGGCCGCGGTGTGGGGCAGGAGCGAGTCCTCAGCGCCATCCTAGCCAGGCCGCCTGTGACCCCACTCTGTGCCCTGGAACGTGGCACCGTGAGCTAAGGGCGGGACCTGGGCGGGCCTCCCGGGAAGGCAGCAAATGGCACCCAGCCTGAGAGCTGTGGGTGCCAGCAGGCCTGCACTGCCTGTGTCCTGACTGTCACCACGGCTCCTCGGTGAAGTCAGTGAGATTATCCCCCTGGGGTTTCAGGCAGAGGCCGGAGGACTCCAGGGAAGGGGATCGGGGCCTTGACACTGCCAGGGCCCGGGCAGGCTAGGCGCGATGCCTGGGGGCTCGGGCCATGGTGGACATGTGTGACCTGCCCAGGCTCGCATGCTGGGTCCGCTCAGGCCCTTCAGCAGACAGGCCAGCCTGGGGCCATGGGCAGCTCGGGGCCTAGCCTTGTCAGATTGAGGGTTCCCACTTGCACCCCGAGATCAGAAAGGCGGGCCATGTACCCTGGGGCCCAGCATCCCTGCTGCCTGTGGCCATGGTCCTGGGGACGAGCCGCACTCCTTCGCCCGCTCGTGGAGAACCCTGACTTCCTCCTTTGAAGCACTAGACAGCGGGTTGTGGGCGACAGGTCCTGCTTGCACTTTGGCTCCCGGCCCAGAGGTGCGTCCTCCCTCTCCCCTCTACCCAGTCGGGCCTCCTTCGATGGTGCCCAGGTTCAGGGCCAGCCCCGCTCACAGAGCCTCCTGCCATGGCTCCAGAGGCGCAGTGCTCAGCTGGCGTCCTGGCCCTCCTGGATCTGCGAGGAGGGTGGTGCGTGCACGCCTGCGTTTCTCTAGATAAATCCACAGTCACATGAAACCACTGACAGGTCGACCCGTTATTTCAAGATTCATCGCTCTGAGCTGCCAGCAGAGGGGCCCTGGCCAGTTCCTCCCACCAACGACACTTTTTTCCAGGCATAATTTATAGCACTGGGGTGAATTTGTTTCCAAAAGATGAATATCATAATATCAGCAACAGCTGCCTCTCAGTTTTATTTGTTTTTAAATTTGACTCAAAGTCCAATTCTCCATACACATCCGAAGCTGTAAACCCTCCGGCAACAGAGTACGCGGTTGGTAAACAGGTTGTTACATAATGCAACTAACTCGGGCCCTGCAGCGCCACCTACA
This sequence comes from Tupaia belangeri chinensis, assembly GCF_000334495.1. NCBI lineage: Eukaryota > Metazoa > Chordata > Mammalia > Scandentia > Tupaiidae > Tupaia > Tupaia belangeri. The sequence continues at coordinate 721,496 of NW_006159487.1, forward strand.
GGCCGCTTCCAAGAAGGGCTGGCTCTGGGCACAGCTCATGCTGGAGCGGAACCCACGGGCTGCCCAGGGGAGAAGCTGCAGCCAGCTGGTTGCTAACGCAGCTCTTGGAC
>NW_006159487.1:721814-733410 GCF_000334495.1 Tupaia belangeri chinensis
AACTCACTGTGTTATTTCAGCCTCCTGCAAATCTGTCTAGACGTCAAGCAGGCCTGGGCAGCTGCTAGGGGGCAGCTTGGTGGGGCAGAGCGAGCTGGGTGTCTGGCCCGGGAAGGCCCCTGGCTCTCCTCCGCCCTGCCTCTCCCCTCAGGGTGGGAGCCCACCTTGCCCCTCGCTCACAGATACTGCAGAGCCAGTCGCCGGGGCACCCTTCCTCCTGCCGTCCAGGTGGGGACGTGACCAGCACAGGCCACGAAGGGTAGACTCCCCTAGGTGGGGGGTTTAGGCACTCCTACCCTGAGCATAGGCCCGGCCAGGGGGACAGAGAGTGTGGAGGAGCTTGGGGGGCCCCATGCCGTCCCTGCATTTGCAAACAAAGACAGCGGGTCCCGACGGAGGGTGGGACTCCATGGCCTCTGCTTGCGCACAAGTCCAGGTCATGCGTGTCCAGAGACAGGCAGGACCACTCCGGGACCTGGCTCTGGGCCTCGAGAGTTTGAGCTTCTCCAGGAGAGTGGGTGTAGAAACAGGGCCCTGGGCGTCCGGAGGGCGGGAAGGGTACTGTCCCTGACTGCACAAGGCTGGTCTCCATTGGGCAGGCAATGGGACGGGGTGTCCCAGGTGAGCGGCCTCCTCTTCCCAGCCCTGGATCCGCTGGTTTCACTAAGGTTAGGTGCCAGCTGGCCACGGAGTCCCGTTAGACCTCCATTCTCTCCTTGGGCCTGAGCCCCCAGCCCTAGCCACTTACTGCGCCTAGGCGCATGGCAGTGGGAACCCCTGGGCACTCCGACAGCAGGAACCCCTGGGCGCACGGCCGCAGGAACCCCTGGGCACCTGGCAGCGGGAACTCCTGGGTGCCCCGACAGCAGGAACCCCTGGGCGTATGGCAGCGGGAACCCCTGGGCGCCTCGACGGCAGGAACCCCTGGGCGCATGGCAGCAGGAACCCCTGGACACCTGGCAGCGGGAACTCCTGGCGCCCTGGCAGCGGGCACCCCTGGCACCCTGGCGCTCACCAAACATGAGCTGGTCTGAAGGGTTTTGTGTCAGCAAGCCCTAGTGAGCCCTGCCTGGCCAGCGCGGTGCTGTCCCTAAGCCTATTTGTCAGCAGCTGGGGTCTAGCTCCAGACAGGGGAGCTGGGGGCACTGAGAGGAGCCACAGCTGAGGCAGGGGATGGGATGCACATCCTTCCTAGCTCAGCACCCCTTGCCCATTGCACCGCCGTGCCCCCCCTGAGCTCTGGGAGCTTCCACTAGGTCTGGTGACATAGCGCAACACTGGGCATCTTCTGGGACGCTGTGGGTCTTGGCTGGACTGGCTCCTCCCTCCCGGCTGCCGCATCATCAGGATTCCCAGCACCGAAAGACAGAAAGGAGGCAGGGCCCGGGTCACTGCTGTGCCCCATACAGCCTCGTCCCCACACCTGCCCCCACACAGCCTGGTCCCCGCGCAGCCTGGTCCCCACACCTGTCCCCACACAGCCTGGTCCCCGCACAGCCTGGTCCCCACACCTGTCCCCACACCTGTCCCCGCACAGCCTGGTCCTCCCACAAGCTCTCTGTGGTGGGCTACCCTTGTGCCCTCGGTCCCATCTCGGTGGTACCCCGCAAATGCCTGATGCCCAGTGACAGTGCTAAGGCCTCTGGATGGGGCCGATGGCCCTGTGGAGCCCCTGGCCGGGGTGTGCAGCCCCAGGTCTCCTACTTCCTTACTTGCCAAAGTGACAAAGGGCAGTTGTCCCCAGAGCCAGTGACTATGGCTGAGGGAGTGCTCCTGCTCCCTGCAAGCCCCAGCTACATCTCAGAGATGAACATGCGCAACTCTCCGGGTGGTTGCCTGGTGGGCGGCAGGGTGAGGGGACAGGGGCAGGGGTGGGCAGGGACAGGGACAGGACAGGGACAGGGGCAGGGCAGGGCAGGGCAGGAGCAGGGCAGGGGCAGGGCAGGGGCAGGGCAGGGGCAGGGCAGGGGCAGGGCAGGGGCAGGGCAGGGGCAGGGCAGGGGCAGGGCAGGGGCAGGGCAGGGGCAGGGCAGGGGCAGGGCAGGGGCAGGGCAGGGGCAGGGCAGGGGCAGGGCAGGGGCAGGGCAGGGGCAGGGCAGGGGCAGGGCAGGGGCAGGGCAGGGGCAGGGCAGGGGCAGGGCAGGGGCAGGGCAGGGGCAGGGCAGGGGCAGGGCAGGGGCAGGGCAGGGGCAGGGCAGGGGCAGGGCAGGGGCAGGGCAGGGGCAGGGCAGGGGCAGGGCAGGGGCAGGGCAGGGGCAGGGCAGGGGCAGGGCAGGGGCAGGGCAGGGGCAGGGCAGGGGCAGGGCAGGGGCAGGGCAGGGGCAGGGCAGGGGCAGGGCAGGGGCAGGGCAGGGGCAGGGCAGGGGCAGGGCAGGGGCAGGGCAGGGGCAGGGCAGGGGCAGGGCAGGGGCAGGGCAGGGGCAGGGCAGGGGCAGGGCAGGGGCAGGGCAGGGGCAGGGCAGGGGCAGGGCAGGGGCAGGGCAGGGGCAGGGCAGGGGCAGGGCAGGGGCAGGGCAGGGGCAGGGCAGGGGCAGGGCAGGGGCAGGGCAGGGGCAGGGCAGGGGCAGGGCAGGGGCAGGGCAGGGGCAGGGCAGGGGCAGGGCAGGGGCAGGGCAGGGGCAGGGCAGGGGCAGGGCAGGGGCAGGGCAGGGGCAGGGCAGGGGCAGGGCAGGGGCAGGGCAGGGGCAGGGCAGGGGCAGGGCAGGGGCAGGGCAGGGGCAGGGCAGGGGCAGGGCAGGGGCAGGGCAGGGGCAGGGCAGGGGCAGGGCAGGGGCAGGGCAGGGGCAGGGCAGGGGCAGGGCAGGGGCAGGGCAGGGGCAGGGCAGGGGCAGGGCAGGGGCAGGGCAGGGGCAGGGCAGGGGCAGGGCAGGGGCAGGGCAGGGGCAGGGCAGGGGCAGGGCAGGGGCAGGGCAGGGGCAGGGCAGGGGCAGGGCAGGGGCAGGGCAGGGGCAGGGCAGGGGCAGGGCAGGGGCAGGGCAGGGGCAGGGCAGGGGCAGGGCAGGGGCAGGGCAGGGGCAGGGCAGGGGCAGGGCAGGGGCAGGGCAGGGGCAGGGCAGGGGCAGGGCAGGGGCAGGGCAGGGGCAGGGCAGGGGCAGGGCAGGGGCAGGGCAGGGGCAGGGCAGGGGCAGGGCAGGGGCAGGGCAGGGGCAGGGCAGGGGCAGGGCAGGGGCAGGGCAGGGGCAGGGCAGGGGCAGGGCAGGGGCAGGGCAGGGGCAGGGCAGGGGCAGGGCAGGGGCAGGGCAGGGGCAGGGCAGGGGCAGGGCAGGGGCAGGGCAGGGGCAGGGCAGGGGCAGGGCAGGGGCAGGGCAGGGGCAGGGCAGGGGCAGGGCAGGGGCAGGGCAGGGGCAGGGCAGGGGCAGGGCAGGGGCAGGGCAGGGGCAGGGCAGGGGCAGGGCAGGGGCAGGGCAGGGGCAGGGCAGGGGCAGGGCAGGGGCAGGGCAGGGGCAGGGCAGGGGCAGGGCAGGGGCAGGGCAGGGGCAGGGCAGGGGCAGGGCAGGGGCAGGGCAGGGGCAGGGCAGGGGCAGGGCAGGGGCAGGGCAGGGGCAGGGCAGGGGCAGGGCAGGGGCAGGGCAGGGGCAGGGCAGGGGCAGGGCAGGGGCAGGGCAGGGGCAGGGCAGGGGCAGGGCAGGGGCAGGGCAGGGGCAGGGCAGGGGCAGGGCAGGGGCAGGGCAGGGGCAGGGCAGGGGCAGGGCAGGGGCAGGGCAGGGGCAGGGCAGGGGCAGGGCAGGGGCAGGGCAGGGGCAGGGCAGGGGCAGGGCAGGGGCAGGGCAGGGGCAGGGCAGGGGCAGGGCAGGGGCAGGGCAGGGGCAGGGCAGGGGCAGGGCAGGGGCAGGGCAGGGGCAGGGCAGGGGCAGGGCAGGGGCAGGGCAGGGGCAGGGCAGGGGCAGGGCAGGGGCAGGGCAGGGGCAGGGCAGGGGCAGGGCAGGGGCAGGGCAGGGGCAGGGCAGGGGCAGGGCAGGGGCAGGGCAGGGGCAGGGCAGGGGCAGGGCAGGGGCAGGGCAGGGGCAGGGCAGGGGCAGGGCAGGGTAGGGGCAGGGCCTGCTGGGCCCCTGTGTCAGCCTGCAGCAGCTGCAGTACCTGCCTGCGCGGAGGAGACCCAACCCCACACACAGGCCCCTGTTCTCTTGCAGAAGCCCGGAGGGTGGTGGGGCCATGGCCCAGGGACTTGCAATGGTCCCAGGGGTCTGCAGGGGCAGGAGCCAGCTGGGTCCTCAGAAAATCACTGGTCTGTCCTCTGCCATCGTGACCTGGCTACTCCGCCCAGGGCTCAGGACTGGAACGCCTCCTTTTGAGTGGGGGGGTGGGTGTTCCCCAGGGCACGGACCACTCCAGCCGTCCCTCTGAACTGTGCAGGGCACCCAGGCTGCTGCAGGTTCTAGGGACCCTCCCACCCTTGGGACGGTCGGATAAAAGTGGGGACTCCTCCTCAGCCCATCCTCCCGAGTGCCCAGGGTTTCGCCTTTGCTGTGGCCCTGCCTTGGGAATGCTGCCGGAAGCCCCAGCCTCAGGTGAGAGGGACCCTTGTGTCCCGGGACCATCTCCTCCCCAGCTGCACTGCCCTGCCCCTCATGCAGGCTGCGGTACTGCGGGTCCAGCTGCCGGGCGGCCCACCGGGCCCTGCGGCGGCTGCAGGAAAGGCTGTCCCTGTACCTCCACTCCGTTGGACACGCCAGGGGCCACCCTGTTCTGCGGGCTCCTTCAGGCACCCCCGTCCCTCTGGAGCCCTTGCTCTGCTCTCCCGGACCCGTGCCAACCCCGCCCACACAGACCCCGCTATGGAGAAGGCCCTTGTCAAAGAAGGGCCCTCCGCGTGGTCTGTCTGAACTCCTGGGCTCAGACGTGCTGGGCCTCGGGGTCCCACGTGCGTGCAGTGGCCAGACCCGTGTGCTGAGGGGCAAGGTGGTGTGGGGCGGGGCTTCTGCGGTGAGGCTGCCGGGGCGGGCTGTAGGAAAGCCCACAGACTCCCTGCGCTTGTACCGGGACCCAGCTCACCTCCCTGTCCCCCTGCCCCAGCACCAGCCTCTGCAGAGCTGGTAAACACCTTGTGGACAGCCATGCCTCCTGGTGCTTTCTAGATGTACGCCTGGACTTTGGGGACCAGGGGTGGCCGGAGTAGGCTCCCCCTTCCTGCATGCCCGGCGCTGGCCAGCCGCCCTTCGCTTATTCTGGAGGGCCTAGGAAGGCCAGGCTGGACCAGGATGCAGCCCTGAGTGCCAGAGATCGGGGTGCTAACACAGGTTGCCAGCACCCCAGCACCCGTCCCCCGCTCTGCAGTCTCCTGCCCCGGGGAGCAGCCCGCATGTGCACCTCGCCTGCAGCTTCCAGCCTAAACGCCTCAGGGCACCCACTCCAGCTCTGGGCACCCTCCCCAGCTCGGCCGTCTCCTGTCCTGGGGAGCAGCCCATCTCTGGCACCTCACCTGCAGTTTCCAGCCTAAATATTTCAGGGGACCCGCTCCAGCTCTGGACGCCCTGTCCTCGGCGGCTGCCAGGACAGCTTCACTTACAGCCCCATGTGGTTCAGGAGGAAAGCCTGGAGGCCCTGGGGACACTGCTGGAGACGGGGGAGGGACAGTGGGGCAGCTGCCATCTGGGGATGTCTGTGTCCCAGCTTCACTGACAAGCACCCCACTACGCACACACAGAGACATGCACGCACACACATGCACACACATGTACACTCACACACATCACTCTTCTTGGCCTCTGTCCCTCCTGTGTAAGAGGCTGATGGGCCATTTGCTGAGAGTTCTCGGCCCCCACCTGCTGTGACCCCAGTGGAGCAAGGCGGGGGGCACTCATCCGCAACCATGGACCCCCCAGCCACAGCCGGAGCTGGAGACCTGGGGGCTGACACCCCCCCTCTCCCCCAGGACCCACAGGTATCCTTTGGGTTATAGCCTGGGGACGGGCCTGGCGCCTGGAAACCTTGGGCCAGAGGTGGGACCTGCAGCCTTCCCGTCCCTGGGACCAGGTGCCTGCGCTGTCCCCTCCCCACACCCCAAGGGCGGCTCTGAACAGAGCTCACAGCAGGGGCAGGTGGATTTGAATCTGATCTGAATACTGTCTCCAGTAGACCCAGCAGCCCAGCCAGCTGCCCCAGGCCTCCCCCTTTAGGCTCCTCTGTTCCTCCCAGTCGGCTTCCAGCCGACAGACCATGGCTGGCCAGGCCACTGCCTGCTAACAGCGCGGCCTCTCTCCCCACAGGTCCTCCATGTGAGCCTGGCCCATGATGCAACATGCCGCCCCAGCCCCGGCTCTGACCATGATGGCTACACAAAGCGTCCCCGCACCCCCCTACCAGGACGGCCCGCAGGTGAGTGCCATGCCACCACCATCAGGGGTGCAGGGGCCTCAGAGCCCGGGGCACCCAGGGGCCAGGAGGCAGGGCCCGCCTTACTCTCTCTGTCCCAGCTGTGCGCTGGGCTTGTCCCTGGAGGCAGCTGGCAGACACTGAGCCCGAGGGCAGATGTGACAGGAGAAACCAGAGTCAGGCCCTTCCTGGTGACCCTGTCACAGCCCATGGACCTGGCCTAGGGTGGGGATCACAGTCCATCCCCCACTCCTCTGTGTCATTCCCGTGCAGCCCGGTCCTTCCGCGATGGGCACAGTCCATGCGGGGCAGCTCAGGCACAAGGGGTCAGCGTTCACCCCGAGGTTCTGGACCACCTCACTCATCCGTCCTTGGCTCCAGCCCCACACCTGTGGCTGGGGCCCCCCTCCCGTCCCTCTACCTACCTACACAGAACCTGCGTCCTCAGCACCCTGCTCAGCTTCTACCTGTATGCCAGCTCCTTTCCCCAGGCCCTCTCCACCGTCTGCTCAGACACATGTACCCAGGCCCCGGGACCCCACCCAGGCACGGCAGACACAGTGCCCAAGTCCTGGGACCCCACCGGGAGCACAAACAGATGTGGCCCCTAGGTCCTGGGAGCACACAGCAGACACCTCTAGAACCCCATGCGGGAGCAGACATGGCCCCCAAGTCCCAGGACCCCACCCGGAAGCAGACGGCAGACACAGTCCCCTTCCACAGCCAGGCCGGGATACAGCTGGCTCCTACAGCTCTCGCAGCGCCCGCGTCTCGTCTTCACCCCACGTATGCCTCGTGCCCGCCCGGCCTCCAGGTCGGGCTAGCAGCTGTGCCCCCGGCTGTACCCAGCTGTCAGTTCCTGGGCTCCTGCCCTCCTCCCCAGCCTCTCACGTCCACGCTCCCTCAGAAACCACCCACCAAGCACCTGTGACGGGGTGCGCTGGCTCGAGCCTCACTCTTCCCCCCTGGGGCCGCGGCCCGCCCTGACTGTGGCGCTGCCCCTCACGCCCCACCTCCCAGCACAGGCCTCCCTGGCCGCCCCGCCTCCACAGCCCCTCCTGGACACACAGGCCTGGGGAGCCGATGAGGACGGGAGGCCGTGGCTGTCCTCGGCTCCGCAGGCCCCGGCCCCACAGGGGTGTGTGGTCACTGCCCCTATGCACCTGCTGCAGTGGCGTGACCTGGCGGTGGGCTTCTGGGCCGTGTCCAGCAGAGCCCCCTGGGCTGGGTTCTCCAGCCCTCAACACCGACTTCTGCCACCGCCCTGCTGCCCATGGCTCCCACAGATGGCCCCAGTGGGCTTGGCCTGTACACGGCTGCCCTGTAGAAAGCTCCCAGGTGCCCACCCTCAGTGCCAGGCCTGCTTTGTGCCGGGACCCAGAGACGGAGTCTGGAAGGGGCCCCCACCCACCGGACTCGTGTCCCAGAGGAGAGGAACCTGGAAGGAGCAGGTGGGTCCGCCCCTTCTCAGGAAGGCAGCCCCTCCCCGCTCACGCGGCCAACCTGGGCAGACGTGGCCCCAGCCCGCCCTTGCTGCACGCCAGCAGTTATGGAGATGGCACCCAGCGCCCACCTCACCAGAGGCGGAGCTCAGGCCATGCCACCTGGGGCTCGGGGCAGGCTGACCGGGCAGCACCGATGGGCACAGCCGCAGCCGCGGCACCCTCCTCCCAGCCTCTCCGCTTTGCCTGGAGGGTGCTGGGATTAGAGGAGCACGGCACACCTCGAGCCGCTGTGGCCTGGAGCCCAGCTCGGCCTTGGGAGTAAACCTGACCTGAGGCTTGGCCCAGGCCACCCCTGGCCAGCAGTACAGGAGGAAGAGCAGCACCACCCTGACTGAGGCTCCGCAGACGCTGGGAGCAGGGATGTTAGGAGGCACCTCTGGGGCCCTGGAACTCCACCTACAGTTGTCACCTTTACAATGAAAGGATGGTTCGCCCAGGGCTCAGTCTGCTTCTGTCCACGGCAAAGTCCAGACTGGCTCCACAGAAACGGACCAGACTGGGGAGGGTGGGAAGCCACACCCAGCCCCTCGGGGCATGGTGGAGTGGCTCATCTGGGAAGGCTGGGGTCAGGACAGCCTCCTGGCTTCTTCCCCACGATGTCCAGAGGCCGGCCTGCTTCTGGAGAGAGCCCGGGCCCTGCTGGGAGCATCCCACCACGTGGAAGAGACCCCTTCGGGGCTGCCCCTGCCTCTGGGCACCGTGACTTGTCCCCACAAGGCCTGGGGTGGGCACAGTGCTGCACTCGCCTCCATGGACGGACAGTCTCTGATGGGAGTCCCCGCAGGAGAAGGGAGCGGAGGCAGCCCCGTCCTCAGAGACGAGCTGGCTGTCTGATGGCGCTCGCGCCATGCCCAGGGCCAGCAGTGTGTGGTCTACCAAGATGCACAGGAGAACTCACTATGGAAAATCTCACTTAGGAACCTGCAGTAAAAATGCCCAAGCCCCGGACCTTCGTTATAATAAATTAGAATGTTTTTTCAAGGTGAGTTCTTCACTTGGCAATTTCATTGTTGAAGTCTGGGGACTAACATTATTACAGATGAGGGCTCACCCTCCCCCTTCAGCAGAGGAGCACCCGCGGTCATGGTCCCGTGCTGTTGGGCTCGAGCCAAGTGGTATGAGGGCGAAGTGGCTTCTAGCCCCTCAGTTCTGATCCGGCCCATCCCGGAAGTGCTACGATTATTCACGGCACGCCACCATGCTCACCACACACCAAAGGCCGCCTGTACCTTTAGAATGTGCAGAAGCACCCACCCAGTGGACCCGTCCCCGGGGCCTACCTCCTGCTGGTGGCTCCGGTGGGCTTCTGTGGCAGCACCCTCATCACCTAACTGGACCACAATCCCAGTACATGAGGCTGGGTCCTCCATTCGGACCGTCACTTTGTGCCCTGAAGAGATAGGATGACCTGGGGACTGTGGGGTCCCACAGCGATGCTCTACTGAAAACCAGTCTTAAGGGACACCCAGATGTGCTCCAGGTGCATGGCCCTCCGTCCAGCACGCCAGCGACTCCCACAGCCTGGCCTGGCCTGGCATCTGGCACCTGACCTTCAGGGCCCTCCCCATCCCCCAGCACCCTGCTGACCGAGACACTCGACGCTACGTTCTCTGCGGTGGCTCCCAAGACCGGCCTCCTCCCAGGACTTCCTTGGTAACAGCAGCAACCCTCACCCTTCCTGGCTGCACGCCCTCTGACCCGCACCCTCTCCACCTCCGGAAGGCTGCTTGAGTCTCTCCTTTCCTGCAGCACTCCACACGTAGAGTCACACAGCAGGCCCCTCCGCAGCACCTTCGGCAGCTCCAGGAAGCTCCCCGGCAAGGCAGCGGCTTCCCCGGCCTCCCTGACCCGTGCCAGACACCGCTGCTGCCCCTTCCCCAGCCTGGTCCAGAGCTGCTGTCCACCCCCCGCCCTCGGCTTCCAGGACTAGCGTGGCATCTGCTCCACGCGTGTACGCCGTATTAGAAGGTCTCCACGTCCAGCGTGCCGGGCTGTGGGAGCTGTGATGAGAGTGCTGGAACCCTAGTGGGCCCTGGCTTGACCACAGCACAGCCCAGTATGTGAGCGCTCAGGTGACGGCGGAGGAACAACAGCAGCCGAGCAGCTAGGCGCCTGCCTGGCGGGACTCAGGGGTGCCCTGAGGATGCAGCCCCATTGTGAGCAGGGCATTGGAAGCTCACTTCAGAGGGAAGCCGGCCATCGGCTGGGGCCTGGGCAAAGCACATCCCCACCCCTCTGTCCTCCGGCAGCCCTCGGGGCCAGGGGCCAGGGACTGCCTGGAGACCGGCTGAGGCAGCGCCTTCCCACCTGCTGCTGAGGGCCGCCCCTTGTCCCGATCCCCTGTGTCCCTCCCTGCCCTGTTCTTTCCAGCACAGCCCCCGTCCTGGCAGGGCCGGGAAGCAGCTGATCGGGCCTTGCTTGATGGTGAGGGTCCCTGCACGCCTCCTTCCCGGAAGTGGGGGTGCTGTGCCCCAAAGATGCGGCCAGACAGCTGCAAGGGCTGAATGTCCTGTTCACACCCACTCTCCACACAGAGCCCTCCTTGCAGCCAGAGCTGGTCCGACTGCTCTGGAAGTCCCCCAAGCCCTTCCGTGGCTGTGATGGACAGTACCCCAGGGCTCCTTCGCTGCCGAGTGGACTCGATGCTGACTGCCTCTCTGCGTGCCGTGTCCTCGCTCGGCCTGCCTGGGCCCCTCGGCCTCTAGAACAGGAGCCCTGAGCTGCAGCGCTCCGGGCCAGGCTCCTCGCTGAGCAAACTGCAGAAGCAGGAGGAGAAGTCCTGCACGACATGGGCTGGCCACATGGCTTTGGGGCTTGTGCGGGAACACTGTGGCCTGACCTGACTGCTTATCCAGGGGGCGCCTGCCTCAGCGCCGGCCCCTGAGAAACCCAAGGATCCTGGTCCTGTCGTCTCCCTGTCCCCCTAGTAAGAGGTAACCCGCCCAGCCATGGGGACGGCTAACGGCCCGGGAGCAGGCGCCTCATGTCTCTGTGGCCCTGGACACCCCTTCCAGCCTGCCTCCTCCCTGGTCTCCAGGTCTGCGGGGCCTGCGGCGGGGCAGGGCTGAGCAGGGTGGGGCCCAGGAGTTGTGGTTTCAACCGAAGAACAACGGCACGAGCTCAGGGACCTCAGGTCTGTCCAGCAGGCCAGAGACTTGCTGCGGGCGGTTTCTGGGCGCTGGTGCGTTGGTGCTCACCGTGTCTGGTCAGCTGCTGGCATCTCTCCGCCTGGAAGCCCTCCTGCCCCGCCTGCTGCAGCCCCTCTCCCACCATGGCCCCAGTTTCTGCATCAAGATGGGAGGATTCTGCGCCCCCCCAAGCCTCCAGCAGCCTGGAAATGGGAAATGGGGTTCACACGTGCTGACGGTTTTTCTCTGGTTTCTGCTGTCTCCTGTAACTAGACCAGACCAGACTGGAGTGACCCACCCTTAGGGCATAGCAGGAGTGCGGGTCTGTTTCACCAGCTGTAAGCACCCGCCACACACCCATGCATGCAAACATCCATGCACACGCTCATGCACATGCTCACACGCATGCTCACGATGCACACGCTTGCAGGCACGCACACACTCGCACACACAGGCAGCACATGCTGAGATGCAGGCGGGATCATAGGCTGGGTCCCGTGGGGGTGTGGGGGTGGCTGACTGGGTCCTGGAGCCTGCACACCGGGGGCGGGGGAGGAGGCCGCAGCTCACTCCAGTCTTGCTGGCCCGTCAGTAACAGGCCAGGGAAGGCGGAGGGCTGGTGCCGGCAGGAGCCACACCCGGAACACACGG
>NW_006159487.1:734388-739287 GCF_000334495.1 Tupaia belangeri chinensis
GCAGCCACACCTGTACAGCACGGCCCTTTAAACTGAACCAAGTAACAGACCCGCTGCCCTGCGTCGCCGCCAGGCCCTCCTCTGGCCCCCGGCACAGCACGGGCCGCCCTGCCTGCTGCAGTCCCCTCCCCCGGGAGACGCCCTCTCTCCTCTCACTTTGGGGTCCCTGAGCCCTTCAGCACGCTGCTGGCTTGCTCCCTAGTTGGGCCGGCCCCTTGCTCATTTCACACACTCCCTGGGAGCCTGGGAGCCAGCTAGGCGTCGGGCTGGGCCTGCCGGTTCTGGGTGGGGTGGGCGCACAGCTGCTGAGGCGGGGCTGTCTACCCAGGTCTGGGCAACAGAGGCTGGGCAGGGCTTCCTGGAGAGCTGAGGCCGCAGGGGAGGGTGCAGAATGGGATGAGGGCACTGCTCGCCACAGGGCTGTGTCCAGGCGACCCTGCAAGGTCTGAGCAGGCGCAGGGCAGGGGAAGAGCTGTCACAGCCCTGTCTCCCCGATGGGGACTCTGACGGGCGTGATGTTCTGGCTGGTGGTTGGTGACGCCCCCTTCCCGGGACACCCTGTGGAGTGGCTCGTCTTGGGTGTAAACCCCGCCAGCAGGGTCCTGGCAGCCCGTTCTCGTAGTGTGGGCCACGACACTGGGGCAGGTGCCCGAGGTCAGCCCAGAGTCCCGCCCCTGGGAGCAGCACCTTCCTTGGCAGTGGGGCGGGAGGACCTGCGTCGCCCGGGAGTCCCAGGTGCCAGCTGGTGCATGGCGAGGGCTGGGCTCAAGGCCACCTCCGCTGCCTCCAGCACCCCTGCTCTCTGGGTCTAGGCCTCCCCCAGGACAACCTAGCAGGTGCCCCCCACCGACTGCCCCAGGCGCCTGTCCCTGCTCCCACAAGAACAGGGCTTAGCCAGCACTGCAGGAGGTGGCACCTGACTATAGCCCAGCTGCCAGAGACACGGAGCCCTGAGAGCCCTCGGGTCAAGTCTCGGGCCCTGGGCCCCCAGCCCCTCCATAGGGAAGTCAGTGTGGGGAGCCTCTGGACACCCCCACCCTGCCTGGGCCCCTCGGAGGGCCGTGCGCCTTAGGTCAGGGCAGGTGCTGGGAAGTGGACTTGAACCCCTGGAGAGAGGGCTGTGGCCGCCCGTGCACTCGGCAGCCCGCCCTCTCCCCTCCTGCAGAAGGTCAATACCTCTCCCCAGAGCAGTCCTCGGAGAAAGGCCGTGCTCTGAGGCACCGCATGCCGAGTCTGGACAGGGCCCGTGAGCCCAGGCTGTGGTGGACTGGCCCCTGAGGACTGGGAGGAGCTCATGGACACGGCGCCACGGGAGGGGAGAGCGGGAGGGGCCCCCAGGGCCTCTACCCAAGAAATCAGCCTGGGCTGGGAGGAGATAGGTGCACCTAGCCCTGCACCCCCTCGCGGCATGCCGGCCTCCAGGAACACAGCACCCACCCGCCAGCTGTAGTCCAGGCTGCTGTCTTGGCCGAGCCCCACGGCCAGTGGGCCAGGGTGGCCTCGGCAGTTTGCAGACCAGGCCACCACAGAGGCTGGGACGCTGCCTGAATGGCCCCAGCCAGCGACTGGTCTTCGCAGGGTGGCAGCGAGCCAGGACCCAGCCCAAATGCTAGAAGGCGTTAGGTTTTAACTTACTAGATGGAAATTAACCTTATTAGATGTAACGTGTTACCAAGGTTTGGAAAGGTCTTCCGGGTCCCAGTTTCATGTCCCTGCCCCTCACTGAGGCTTTATTACAGTGTCTTCTGGACAGAAGTGTAGACATGGTCGTGACGCTCTCGGACCACACTGGGGGCCACGTGGGGAGCCTTTAGGTTTTGGCCTGGTTGCAGCTGCACCTGTGTCCATCATCCTAGAGGGCCTCATTGGGGGGTCACGGCAGAGACTGCCATGGGAGCACCTTCAGGTGGTGGAAGTCTGAAACGTGTTGAAATGGCCGGCTGGCAGCGCATGTTGTTAAGGTGCTGGACTCCCACGTGGCCAACCACAGTTCCAAGCCCAGACCGAGGGAACGAGAGACCTCTCTCTCTCTCCCTCTCTTATTCTTATGTGTGCTGTATGCACTCTGTCATTATTTAAAAGTTAAAGGGACCAGCAGTTGGCGTAATGGCTAGGTCACTGGACTCCCATGTAGTCTACCATGGTTCAAGTCCCGGCTCCGGTGGCTTAAACTCACACCAGGCGTGTGTGCGTGCGTGCCCAAGATCCCGAGAGGAGAATGGAGGAGAAGGGATTGCGGCGTGGCCACGCCCCCTGGGGGGTGATTTCTCACTTTCTGTCTCTGTCTCCCTTGTCTTTCTGGTGAGCACACGCCCTATAGCAAAAACCTCTCAAAAAAAAAAAGTTTATTATGAGAAAACTGTGCCTGAATTTAAGTATTTCTTATCAAAAGAAACTTGCACTTTCGTCCCACTTTCTCAGTGTTTTCAAGTCCCCTCAGAGGACGTGCCGTGATGGAGGCTATGAAGAAAAACGGCAGCGGCCGGGGGCCTCTGCCGGGCCTCGAGAGTCCGGGGCAAGGTGGGGCTCCAGGACAGGTTCGTTTGGTACAGAGCAATTTTGAAATCATGTAGTTTATTCTTTTATCAAAGGGCACATGCATTCGCTAAAGAGAGACAGTGGAGGAGAGGTGAGGACACCCCATTAGGGCGTGACCACACAATCGCCCCTTCTCCACTTCCCGTTTCAGGACTTCGGGCGTGTCACGTGCACCTGGCATGCTTTTCATGCCACTGGGTCTGGGGCTCGAATACACAGCTAGCCAGCAGCCCCATAACCACACACCACAGACCCACCTCCTCCTTGAACTTTCTGAAGGTGCTCGAATTTCTGCAGAGGGTGGTATCAGGGCGGGACGAGGCATGCGCTTTCCTGGGACAGACACGCCACGGCGCAGGGGTGGACTGCTCACACAGAAGGGAGCAGGCTCCCCTTCCAGAAGGGGCCTGGGTCACGGGATGCACCTTCATCTGGTAACCACGAGGGCTTCAAACAGTTCATGGATATGTGGAAAACTCTGCGTGGATTTCTGCATTTTTAGCAACAAAATAAGTTTGTACTTTAATTCCACTTCCATAAAAAGTTTAGGTCTTTTGTATCTGATTCTTTCAAGGTATATTTGTCTACTTATTCACGCGTTTTCTCAACAAATTTATTTATTAAGCATCAAACTGTTTGTTTGTTTCTTTTTTTTTTTTATTTCCAGGGAACGCATCTGCTGACCAGAAAGAGAAAGAGGGGGAAGCACCCCCGGAAGGGTGCGGTCACACTGCAGCCCCTTCTCCCCTCTCTCCACCCCGCCGGAATTTGAGGGGGCATGCACACATGTGCCTGGCATGTTCATTTTTGGTGTTAGGAGAGATTTTGCTGTAGGGCATGTGCACTTGCCAGAGAGACAGAAAGCAAGAAATCACCCCCAAGGGGGGATGGCCACACTGCAATACCTTCTCCCCCAGTCTCCTCTTGGGGTTTTGGGCACGCACAAACACATGCCCAGTGTGAGTTTTAAGCCAGCAGGTCCAGGATGCCAACCATGGTCGACTATGTGGGAGTCCAGCAAGGTAACCATTACGCCATCTGCTGGTCCTCCTTGGCATGTTTTCCAAGCTGCTGAGTCAGGGACTTGAACCAAGGTTGTCCTGGTGGGATGTGGCTCCCTCTGCAACGCATTCGACCACCGCGCTGTGGGTTCAACCAGTGTGTGCTGACGGGGCTGGGATGGAGCAGACAGGCCCCCAGAGTGAGCTGTCAGACGCCCTGGCCCCTCACCTCACATTGCAGCCGGCACCATCGGCATGCAGGACAGCCACTGTGCCAGGGCAGCCTCACAGACCTGTGTGCCGACAGGAAACCCTGGGTCCCTGGGAAACTCACGACACAGTTTTGCATAGAAAATCTCGTCATTGCTTCCCCATGCCCTGTACTACACCCGTCATGACGTTTTCAGCACGCCCGAAGCCACTGCACCTTAGAGGACGAGGTGGTCCTGGGCGTTGCTCTGGTTGGCATGACACTGGAGGCCCTGGGCACCTCCGGAAACATCCAGGACTGTGTGGAGACCTTTGCCCTGAATGTGGGTCAGGGCCAAGAAAAAACCTGCTCATCTCACGTAACCAGGCGGAACAAGCACGGTGCACGCGGGGCAGCCATCCGTTACCTCTGGCTCGTGGTCGAGGAAGCCTCTGTCCACGTGCAGGGAGGCCCAGCCGCTCTCCTGCTCTGCCGAGGAGATTAGGCAGCGGATTGCACATGGCAACAATGCAGCACATGTGCATGCGTGTCCAAAGTCATGAAAGGAGGAAGGATCGTGGTGCAGCCATCTCCCATAGGGGACGCCCCCAGCCCCGCTCCCGCCTCTCTCTGGCGAGCACTCATGCCCTACTGCAAAACTCAGAAAGAAAAGGGAGGAAGGGAGGAAGGAGGACAGACCGTTATGCGCCGACCAACCCGAGCACGGCGGTTAGCGGGCCCCTTCCTGCCTTTCCCTGTCGCTGGGCAGGTCACTATGTTTGTACTGAACCATCTCTTCTACAGTGTGCTAGGACCACCTGGCCTGGCATGACCTACCTTGTCTAGAACACTGTGCCTTTATGGAAGGCCACTTTCCCGGCACTGTGGCACTCCTGCACACAGCCCCTCCTGGTCCACCCCGTCACACCACCGGCTGAGGCGGCCGCACGCCCCAGCTCAGAAGGCAGCGTCCAGCCGCGCTGACACGCCTCTCTCCTCTCTGCAGATGACGGCAGCTGCCCAGCCACCCTCCAAGACCCACGCTGTCCATGTCCCCGCGCCCTCAGCTGCTGCCAGCACGCCTGTGCCCAGCGCCCCCGCTGACCCCCAGGCCCAGCTGGAGGCTGACAAGCGGGCTGTGTACAGGTAGGAGACACTTCTGGGGCTCCA
>NW_006159487.1:739376-740160 GCF_000334495.1 Tupaia belangeri chinensis
CCTGTGCTGACCCGTGCCTTTCTGGAAATGTCTAGTGTGGGACATGAAGGCCACACTGCACGTCCCAAGACCACTCCTATCCTGGCCAGCGAGGTGAGCTGTGAGCACAGGCAGCCTCTCGGCCCAAACGCCTCACTGCCTGCTGTCGCCTTTGCTCCACACCCCAGAGGTCTGGCAGGTCTACACCACCCTGGCTCGGTAGCACACAGACTTCAGAGCGTGAAAGCCAGGGTGCTCTCAGGCTCATACTCAGAGCTGTCAAACAGCGCCTAGGCTGCAGGAGAGACACGCATGTCTCTTTCAGCCTCTGCTGCTGCCTCGGGGCAGCCTCTGCTCTTGCAACGGGTGCCAGGCAGGTGAGGCCCTGCGCTGCGGGGGGTGCCAGAGCGGGCTGCTGCGTGGCCCTGCGTGGTGCGCCTCGGTGCTCTGGAGATGGGAGCCATGGAACTAAAGGGCCTCACAGGTGAGACCCGGCCTGGGCACCTGCTCAGACCTGGGGCAGGGCCTCAGCGAGCATAGGGGCAGCAGGAGCCCTGCACAGCGCCGGCTCACCCCATGCCCTGTCCTCGCTGCAGGGTGGGCCTAGCAGGTGTGACAGGACGGGACGGCCAGAGGGCAGACGGCGGGTTCTTTGAGTTCCTTGTTGAGATCCTCGGGCTCCAGGACTCTCCTCTAGATCCCAGGGTGCTCCTCGCCCCAGGCCAAACCGCAGAGTGCTGGGTCCTGTGACGTGAAGCTGCCAGGCCTCGCTGCCCAGCACTTCCTGCCACTGGCTTCACTCCAG
>NW_006159487.1:746272-749535 GCF_000334495.1 Tupaia belangeri chinensis
CAGCCTCCAGCCTGAAAAGAGAATCTCCCGCCCCCGCCCGGCCCCTCCCTCCCTGGGCGGTCGGCCCCTGAAGGGCCAGGTAATTTTAATTAGATATGCCTGCCCTGGGCAGCCTGGCCCTCCGAGCACGTTGGGAGCTGCATCCTGTCTAAATGAGCAGGCCCTTTCTGTGCACTGGTGCCACCCAGAACCCGGGCAGAGGCAGGGCGAGGGGTATTGCCCAGCCTGCTGGGGCGAGGGGTGGGGGTTGCAGGGCGGGCCTGCAGGGCGGGGTGTTGGAAACAGGGAGGGGTCTGTCTGTCCTCGGCTCCTGCAGAGCACCTCCGGACTGGCCCCAGGCTCAGCCTCATGGCCCAGCCACAGCCCAGTGCTTCCGAGGGTGGCCGGGAGGTGGGCCCAGAAGCCCAAGGGTGTCCAGGGCGGTGGGCCTAGTTCAGCTGGCTCCTTCCCCAGCCCCGCCTCGGTCCTTTCCTGGAGCCTCCTACATGGGGTGCCCTGGAAGAGGCTGGCCATGGCAGAGGTGAAGTTAACCCAGCTTTCATCCCCTCCCCCAGCGTCCAGAGGGGCCCTTTGAAGTGAGCAGTTTCCATGGCAACCAGGAAGCCTGAGGAGCAGACCTGGCCAGGTGCTCTGGAGGGCATGTCTCCCACCTGCGCTGCAGAAGGGTCTAGTCTGAGGAGTGGGGGCGGCTGCTCATGGCTGCTGGGGATGGCAAGAACAGGCTCCAGACCAGGCAGGCGGGAGACACCGGCCTCGCCCTGGCTTTGCTGCCACGGGCGCCCTCCCACCGCTGGTCACCCCGGGACAGGGTCTTTCCCTGCCCACTCACGCTCGCCCACACACGCGCTGCACCGTAGGGCCGACAGCTTCGGGGTGTCGGGGCTCCCGCGTAGCCAGGGCGGCCGCAGCCTGTGCAGTGCCGGCTGGTTGGTGTAGGCCTGAGGCCGGCAGCCCACTCCACACCCACGAGTGCCTCCCAGGAGGCTGTGACAGGGCGCAGGGCGGGGTCCACACCCCTCCTCCAGGCCATCCGAAGGTGGTGCAGAGCTACAGGGGCCATGCTGGGCAGGGAGGGGACGGTGCCCTCGCGAGGGGCCTGCGCACACAGCTCTGTCGCCTCAGCCTGGGCCTCGGCGGGGCGGTCTCCCAGGCCTCTGCTTCCTCGGCTGTAAAGGAACAGAAAGCACAAGAAAAGCCCGCGGAGAGGCCGCAGGCGTGTGGGAAGGGGAACGGAGAGCTGTCTGGGGAGGGACTCAGCCTGGAGAAGGGCCCTGAGTGACAGCGGAGGTCGGACAGGCTTTCTGGGCGTCAGCTTGTGGAGGTGCGGGTGCAGCGGCACGGGGCCATGCCAGGCGTGCTCATGAGGGCTTCCCATGGAAACCCCAGTGGGGAGCTGGTGAGCACTGGGGTGGCATCGCCTCTTGGGGACGGCCGTCCTTGGCTACAAGGGGCGTTGGTCCAAGGCTGCGGGCTCCGGCAGGCGTCCTCCTCGGGGCAGGCTCTAAGTGCTGACTGTGATCAGGCTGCCGGCCCAGCGGAGGACACCTCCTCACAGTCTCCCTGGCTTGGACCAAGTGCCCTCTGGTGACTCTGCAAATCTTTCACATCAGGGTGTTTCAGACGGGCCAGCCTGCCTCTTCGTGCCCTTCAGAAAGTGGCAGCCTGGCGCCTTCGGGGAGGCGTGGCCTGGGGCAGGAGCAGCGCTCCCCACACCGGCCACCGTCTGGCTGAGGACAGCCCTGTCTGCTTGTCAGGGGACAGCACTCCGTGGGCCCAGCCACCGGCGGAGTCTGGGGAGGGCTGGGCCAGCAGGGTGGTGACACAGGTGAGCGCGGAGGGGTGAGGCTGGAGGCTGGGAGGTGAATGGGAGGGGTGAGGCCGTGGGAGCAGGGCTGGAAAGGCATCGGGCAGGTGGGCCTCACCCGTGTGCAGGGTCACTGCTTCCGCTGCCAGGGACCAGCAGGCTGGCGCCCCTCCCCACATGGCGTCCCTGGAGGGTGCTCTGGGGCCCAGTGAGCTCTGCTGGCCTGACCGGAAAGGTTGGCTCCTCTCACCGGCTGCCAGTGTTGGCGGGCATGTCTCTGTCTGGGCAGGGCTGGCCTGAGGTCCTTGCTGGGCCTCACGGTCCTGTGAAGACCGGCCTCTGTCTGTGTTTTGCTGATATTCACCTCAGTTCTCTTCAGTGTGCAGGAGGGGCACGTGTGTGTGTGCCAGGAGGCCATGACCTGCCGGCCCTCACTGCCAGGCTGGCATGGCCACCACCTGGATAGGAGTCTCGGGGCTGGGAGCCCTGACGGCGCAGCCCGATTTAGATGTGAGACGTGCTCTCCATGGCAACCGGGCGAGCTTACCGCCCACTGGGCAGCTCTAAGAATACCCCGCCTGGCGCCCACGTCGCACCTGAAGTGAAAATGCTCCTTCCCTCCCGCTGTGCTCTCCATCTGGCGCCTTCGCCTCCGGGGAGAGGGGGCTGGGCAGGTGCCTCCGTCCACACCCTGCGCCCGGCCACACCACACCCCAGCCCAGCTCCAGGGGGCAGGCGGAATTGCCCTGAATGGAAGGGGACCACATGGACCGGTGGGCCCAGCATAGCCGACCGCCTAAGTGCCAAGCGAACGTGTCACCTGTCACAGAACCTGCAGGTGTGAAGGACACTGAGGCTCCAGGTCACACGGCAGGCTGGCTCCACGTGCTCAGACCTCATGGCCCCTGCCCTCACCAGCGGGTGAGGTCCCAGGAGAACCCCCAGCCCTTCCTACATAGGCTCAGCAGGGCGAGGTCTGTCCCTGCTGGGCACGGCCTTCAGGGGCCCTTCACAGGATGGCTTCCCTGGGACTTGATCCTGAGGGACGCAGGGAGCACCGAGGACATGGGGACAGGCCATGTGGGAGGCACCTGGACGAGGCACAGCAGAGGGCAGTGCAGGGCCAGGGCACAGCCTTCTCCCCGACAGCCAGGAGCACGGCCGCCCTCCAAGGAGAGCCGGGCTCACTCCTCTCTGCAGCCCAGGGCGGCTCTTCTGGCCCTGGTGCAGGTCTGCTGGCCGCTGGAGGTGGAGAGGTGTCTGGGGCGGGGGTTGGGGGGGGGAAGCTAGGGGCTGACCTGACAGTGGCTTCTGGAGTCTCGTCTGCTTCTGGCCAGGGACTCCAGACATGAAGTGTCAGAAGGCCGAGCCCTGGGCGGTTTCTGGGAAGGCAGGCTCAGCCCTGTTGGCTGCGAGTGGGGGCGGCAGGGGGGGGGAAGCCGGGCCCCCACCCCCCCCA
>NW_006159487.1:750165-753762 GCF_000334495.1 Tupaia belangeri chinensis
TGCGGGGGGGGGCGCCAGGGGCGGCCAGCCAGGCCCCGAATCCCCCAACGCCGAGGTCTCCGGAGCCTCTGGCCCCGAAGGGCCTCTGGTCCACAGGCTGAAGCCACAGTCCCCCACCCGCCCCTCTGATGGTGAGGGGCTCAGCTCCTCCCATGAGGAGGGGCTCAGCTCCGACTCCCTGTCCCCATGGATGGCCCGGAACAGCGCCAACCCTGGGCCCCTTTGCCCTCCCAGCAGGAGGAGTCCGGGCTGCAGGGGCTCCAAGGTCAGCCCTGGAAAGTGGAGGAGGACACCCAGAAGCACACACTTGGCTGGGCTCGTAATTGAGGGCTGCAGTCCTGCCAAGGCCACCAGGGAAGGCTGAGGGTCCACAGGGACACGTGGCAGGACCATGAATCACCAGGTCTATCGCCCAGAGAGTGCGGGGCAGGGCCGCGGGGCTCTGCCCACCCCTGCCTGGACTCTGTTGTCCACTGCGCTCCCACCCCTGCGTCCTCGTTCTTTAGGGGGTTCTCTTCCTGTCCCCACTCTGCCTGTGCAGGACATGTTTACTGTTGTCCAGGGAGGGAGGGAGTCCTTTACGCAGGGCCATGAGGGCTGCCGAGGAGGGGCTCTTCACAAAGGTGGGGAAGCTCTGTCTGAGCTGGGAAGAACCAGTGGGCTTGTGCATCCTGCCTGCCCAAAGGGTCTCGGAGGCCCCAGAGTTGGGGGCGGAGAGGCCCTTGGCCTCCATCGGGCCACCTTGCCAGCACCCTGCCCGGCCTCTAATCCCCTCTCAGGGCCGCCCGCACTCTGGCCCACCAGGCATCCCAGGCCAGCAGAGTTGGCGATGTGAAGAACGCAAAGGCAGAAATGTCAGAAGTAATTAAACCAAGCGACGGCTTAAGCCCCTGTAGAAATCGACGCATCGGTTTAATCACCTTCCTAAGCCGGCGCCTCTGCGGAGAGGGCCCTGTTTCTGTGAGTCGCTAACAGGAATGCATATCTCGAGCTGGTTTAGCTCAGGTACTTCCGGGGAGAGGTGCTGTGGGGGGGGGTGCCTAGAAAGGAACAAGGGAAACAGTAAAATGTTACTTGAGATCATCCCTCTCCAGAACGGCCCCCCTCCCTCCGGCCTGTGTCCGCGCTCGGGGCAGAGAGGCCCCCGTGAAGGCAGAGTGCTGAATGAGCTGCGTTAGGCCATTAGAGGAATTCATTTCTCTTTATTAGTCTGTGTCAAATCCTTTTTATTGGTGGCTGGGACGCCCTCTCCTCGGCAGGGAAATGTCACGGCAGTTCACCCCTGTTATTTGCTCTGCACTGACGAGGCTCAAACTCTCCCTGAATTAGTGTGGAGAGATTTATTTCCTCCAAATTTTGAATGGCTTAAGAGAGATTGGGGTGGAGGGGGCAGTCCCTCGAGAGGCTCTGTGGGGCAGGGAAGGAGCGGGAGGGGTTTAGGACAACATGGGGGCTCCTGCGGAAGTTGGGCATCTCGTCCCAGCCACCATCTTTGTCTCTCACTCAGCATCCACTGGGCACCTGCTTCAGTCCTGGGGTGCTGACCTGCCAGGGAGACATCGGGGGTGCTTCAAAGTCCGTTTCCCAGCTGGGTAAGCTGAGGCCCAGGGTAGGCCAGGGCTGCCCACTAACTACAGATCTGTCCCCAGCACCAAGGGACCGTCATATCCCAGGGGCATGACCGCCCACTCCCATGGGCTCTCCAGAGTGGACCCCACCCTGCAGCTGTGACTGACGGCGGCCTCGCACCTGCTTACCGGGCAGTGCTGAGGGTGCTTAGGGAACAGGGACCCTGAGGCAGGCCAGGTCAGGCTGGCTGGGCAGCTGACTGTCCCTGTCTGGGCTGAGAGCAGCTTTAGAGAAGCTCCAGGACCCAGCTGAGTCGCAGGGGGAGAGACGAGCTGCCCCTGGGGTCCATGCGTCCCTGTGCTTGGAGGGTAGGTGGTCGGCACCGCCTGGGTGTGCGACCGGAGCAGAGTGTGGGGTGCAGGGAGCCCCCACTCGGTGGGTCCGCTCAAACGCCATCTGTGCCCGCAGAGGCCAGCATTTGCCTGGGGAGAGGCATGAGAAGAGAGGGGCTGGCTGCGCTGTGGGGAGGGCCATGGGGGGCTAAGCCACACCCATGCTCTGTTGGCCCAGCCAGTGGGAGAGGCCAAGAGAACAGCCCCAGACCTGCCCCTAGTGCCACCTGCTCTGGGGGGCTGACACCGGACGTGAAGGAGGCCACAGAAGATGCGCTTGGTGGTCTGTGGTGAGGCAAGTCCCTGGGTGTGTCCCTGCCCGCCTGGCTGGTCAGAGCCACGTGGCAGCCCCTCACCTCCCTGCCTGTGTGCTCCCCCTGACCAGACCGCTCCAGGCTCATTCCTGTCTCCATACTTGGCTTTCGCTCCTTCTCATTCAAGGCCTGACTTAAACGTCACCTCCTCAGGGAGGCCCTCCCTGGCCACCCTCAGAAAAGCTGCTCCTCCTGAGGAGCAAGGACTGAAGTAGGGAAGGCTCTGTCCTGTGCCCATCGAGTCTTGGAGCTGGCCGTGGGCATAGCCACGGCAGAGCACAGGCTGCTCACACAGCCGTGCAGTCCTGCACACACACACTTGTGCACACACAGCCCACATGTGCACGTGTGCATCACAGACGGGACGCCACATGTGCATACCCAGGCCGCACATACAGCCCAAGTGTGCATGTGTGCATCATAGGACACTTTATGTGCACACACCTCACAAGCATGACATGTGCACACGGACCGCACACCCTCCCACCCTTGCACTCATCGGTAGCTCGCAGCCAGCCCTGATGCACGCACACGCACACGCCCTCACACATGCACACGCTGTCTCCTCCCCCCAGCCGGCGAGAGGGTGTGCAGTGGCCACGGCCGTGGCAGGCTGGGCGGGCGCACACCGCACACACACCTGGCGGGCGCCGCGGGTTATTAGTTCCCGGTAATTTAGTGTCCTGCACGGAGCCGTCCGCGCCTCTCATTCCTAATTGATCTAGTGGCTGTTTAAATGGCAGTCGGCATCTGCCGAGATCAGGCAGCTTCATAAGGTGCAATAACTCATAACGCCGTGTGGAATTGGCCTTCCGCATCCCTCTGCTGCACCTCTGCCGGCTCTGCCCGAGTCACAGGCCGGGGCTGCCTTTGGTATCCCGCTCAGGCCCGGAGAGCTGCTTTGGCCGAGATTGGGTTAGATTAGACCGTAATGTGCGTGGCATTAGGTGCTGCAAATGAAGCTTGCACTGGAGTTAAGCCCTCCCCAGGCTGTGGTGTGGCCTGGCGAGCTTGTCCACAGCTTCCCCATGGTGGACAGCGCTGGCGCCTTGGACTGAGGCGGACCCTAAGTACTGGGCCTTCTGCAGCCTCAGGCCAGCAGCGTGTGGTCGTCCCGAACCAGGGCCAGGGAGCGAGATGCTGGCGGGCTGCTGCACTGGCAGCTCGTGGAAGCAGGAACGTCCCGGTCGTGCCCTAGTTCCCAGAGCCTGAGTAGAACCCGTGAGTCCTGAGGGAGCTGTGGAGGGAGTACTTCCTGCTCCTCGCCCGTTGTTGGAAACCTGGAGGGCGCAGGCTCCTCACAGCGGCTCCCCGCCCCACCC
>NW_006159487.1:754479-757394 GCF_000334495.1 Tupaia belangeri chinensis
CGGGGGGGGCGCCGCCCCCCCCCGCCGCCCCCCCGCCACACCCACAGCCGGGCACAGCACTCAGCGTGTGGTTCGCCTTCCTGTTCAGGAGCTACATGTCCTCCAAGTGGTCGCCATCAGCTACGAGTATCCACAGTGGCCGCGCTGCAAATGCTCGTCAGCCCATGGGGCTCCCGCTGCCATCGTGCACATGTGAGGTGGCAGGGCACAGGCTGGCCAGGCAGGGCCACCCAACAAGCATCCTCCTCCCCAGGAGGCAGGGCTCCAAGAGCCAGAGAAGCTCCGTGCCGTGGCCCTGGGGTCTGTGGGACAGACTAGAGCAGGGCCTACAGGTGCTTGCAGTGACCCCTGAGCCCAGCGCAGTGAGAGCAGCTTCCCCGAAGTCCAGTGCCAACAGCCCACGCACACGCATGCACACGCAGCACAGGAATTCCAGGGATGTGTGTGGAAAGCCACGTGGCTGCGAGGCTCTGCACACAGGCCCGAGGGGGCTGGACCCCGCCCTGTCCTGCCCAGCCTGACAGGGCAGTGGGTGAGCAAACACGCAGGGTGGGGGAGACCTCCTGTCCTAGGCTGACACCCAGGGCCAGCTGCTCGCTGCACAGAACCACACGCGTCCTCACACTTACTGCCTTCCACGTGTCGTGGTGGTCACCCAGCGTTTACCAAGAGCCTGCTCCAGCAGGCATGCGAACCCCAAGGCTGCCACGGCACTAACGCAGCCACAGGCTGGGACGCAGGCAGGGATGGGTGCGATGCTGGGTCACTGGGCCCCGATGCGCTACGGGCGTGCAGAGCATGTCACACATGTGACTGGCGTGTCTGCCAACCCATGCAGGGCAGGAAGAGACCTCTGTCCACCACGTGTGGGAGCGTACACCAGCTCACGCACATTCCCCGTGTGCACCGACCCAGCTGGCGCTGCACGCCCACTGCCGCGGCTGGCCCAGCCCACCGGTACTCATGCTCGGCTTCTTGGGCCTGCCCCGCCTCCCTCCCGGGCTGACTCAGAGCCAGCAATGGGTACCTGCTTCTGCAGCCCGCCCACAACCCCACACGGCTTAGCTGACCAGGGCAGGCTACACGCCCCATGGGTGGGACCAGCAGCCCCCGGAGTCCCCAGGAACAGGGAGACTGGACCCTCCATGTCAGGGCACGGTGTGCGGCCAGCAGGGGGCTGGGGACCGGGACTGTCCTCAGGGACAGGACGGGGGTGTAGGACAGCCGGGCAGTGGCGCGGTCTCTGCGTGGAGTGTGAGCACCCGTGTCCCCGCAGGCACCCTCTCTTCCCGCTGCTGACGCTGCTGTTCGAGAAGTGCGAGCAGGCGACCCAGGGCTCTGAGTGCATCACCTCGGCCAGCTTCGACGTGGACATCGAGCAGTTTGTGCACCAGCAGGAGCAGGAACACAAGCCCTTCTTCAGCGATGACCCGGAGCTGGACAACCTGGTGAGGACTGCCCCGGCCCTGCGAGTGCCCTAGAGACCACCCTTCCGTTCACCAGTTCCGAGGCCGGCTGGGGCAGCCTGCACGTGTCAGCTCGGCAGCTGAGCGCACCCCACACCCTGCAGTCCAGAGACATGCGCTCGGGCTGCCGTGGAGGCCCAGGCTCCACTGCCCACCCTTTCATGGTAAGGTGGGAGGGAAGGGGGTCAGAGCTGGTGTGTCTGGGGCCATCTCAGGCCCGGAGTCCTGGCGTGTTGGCAGACCTGCCTCAAATCCCCATAGAGGAGCTGACCCAGCCATGATGTGTGTAGGTGAGGGAGATAGGTAGACTCGCGTGCATCAGGGGGAGAGCGGCCTCCAGTGCCGTCTGCCTGGAGCCCTGCAGGAGCAGGCCACATGGTCGACCAGAAGGCCATGCAGGCTGCAGGCACCCTCTGGGGTCTCTTGGACAGCCATGGTTGCCGGCTTGGTGTGGGGCCCCCAAGAAGACGGCATCCATAATTCCTGTCTAGCTTGGGCACTGGGAAGAGAGGCAGGAGGCTGCTCTGCTGGACTGCGGTGTCAATGGCTGTCCTGGGATTACTGCCCGCAGTCCCTGGTGTGCCATGGCGGCTGCCCAGAGTGGGTCTGGGGAATGGAAATCGCAGGGCTTGCCCCTAACCAGGCCTTGTCCTGGAGAAATGGGGACAGAACTGGGAAGGCAGAGGAGCCTCCACAGAGTGAGGAGGGAAGAGCATGCATGCAGGCACACAGACACGCACAGGTACAAACACATACAGACACAGTCATGCACATACACAGACACACACAGTCATGCACACACACAGACACACAGTCATGCACACACACACACAGCCATGCACACACAGAGTCATGCACACACAGTCATGCACACACAGAGACACACAGCCATGCACACACACAGACACACAGTCATGCATACACACACAGCCATGCACACACGGACACACACAGACACGCACAGGTACAAAGACATACAGACACACGCAGCCATGCACACACGCAGACACACAGTCATGCACACACACAGACACACAGTCATGCACACACACAGACACACACAGCCATGCTCACACACAGACACACAGTCATGCACACACACAGACACACACAGTCATGCACACACACAGACACACTGTCATGCTCACACACAGACACACAGTCATGCACACAGAGACACACAGTCATGCACACACAGAGACACACAGTCATGCACACACACAGATACACAGCCATGCACACACACAGACACACAGTCATGCACACACACAGACACACACAGTCATGCACACACACAGACACACACAGCCACACAGTCATGCACACACACAGACACATCGTCATGCACACACACAGACACACACAGCCATGCACACACACAGACACACTGTCATGCTCACACACAGACACACAGTCATGCACACAGAGACACACAGTCATGCACACACA
>NW_006159487.1:757574-760018 GCF_000334495.1 Tupaia belangeri chinensis
CACACACAGACACACAGTCATGCACACACACGGACACACAGTCATGCACACACACAGACACACAGTCATGCTCACACACAGACACACAGTCATGCACACACACACAGACACACAGCCATGCACACATGCAGACACACACCGTCATGCACACACACAGACACACAGTCATGCACACACAGACACACACAGCCATGCTCACACAGACATACAGTCATGCACACACAGACACACACAGCCATGCACACATGCAGACACACAGTCATGCACACACAGACACACACAGCCATGCTCACGAACAGACACACAGTCATGCACACACGCAGACACACACAGTCATGCACACACACACACACACAGCCATGCACACAGAGACACACAGTCATGTGCACACACACAGACACACACAGCCATGCACACAAACAGACACACATACAGATACGCACTATCACACATACAGACACGCACAGACTCACACAGTCATGCACACATCCAGACACACACAGTCATGTGTGTATACACAGACACGTGCGCACACAGCCATGCGCGCGCACACACACACAGTCATGTGCGTGTACACGGCCATGCACACACACACACACAGTCATGTGCATGTACACAGCCATACACACACACACACAGTCATGTGCGTGTACACAGCCATGCACACACACACACAGAGTCATGTGCGTGTACACAGCCATGCACACACATGCATACGTGGTGCACCTGCAGAGGTGGCCTAAGTGGTACGGTGTCTCCCTGTGCTGTGAACCCCACGCCCTGTTTCTCGAGGGCCCAGCTCCCAGGCCCCAGAACTGGACTGAATGGCCACTGTGTGCCAGGCCTGGGTCGGGCTGAGCGTGTGGCAGAGGGCTGCCCTCGTGCCCAGACCACCATGCAGCCTGCCTGCCGAGTGACAACTGAGTGCGTCTCAGACTGGAGGTGGAGGTCGCCCCAGTGCTCAGTCTGTGCTATGGACGCCCTGTGTCCTCAGGGGCCCCCATCTCAGGTGGCGGGATGGACAACTACAGAGGCAGCTCCGGGACAGCCTTCAGGTCCGCCTGGAGGCCGCACATCCACGCAGGTGTTCGCGCTCGGGACCTCCCCTGGCCGCCCGAAGACCACATGGCCGGCCGGAGTTCTATTTGGGGAGTGGTGCCGAAGTGTCCCGTTGGCACCCCTGGCATGTCGGGCAGGGCAGAGGCAGAGGCCAGCCGGAGGGGCCGTTGGGAATGAGACCCGCGCAGCTGAGATGCACGTAATCAGAAATGAGAAAGGTCAGAGCGCGTCATTATCAACTCAATCAGCTGCTGAGTGCCGCGGACAGTTAATTTGGCATCTGTGTTTTTTACGACCCCGCACACGTAGCCCAGCGGACTGTAACTCTTTACCCGGACAGATATACTGCACAGCCGAGCAGGGACATGGAATGAGGCCCCGAGCAAATGAGCTGAGATAATTGAGAGATTTATTTTTTATGTGTGTGTGTCGGGCGCATGCCTATGCCCTTGAATACTGACTTTCAGAGGTGCCAGCCAGCGACTGGCAGGGGCGTGTGGGCCCCAAACTGCCCTCTGAAGTTCCCCGCCCCGCCCCAAGCTGCCCAGCTTTCTCCCAGGCCTAGCAGCCCAAGGATCTATCCTTACCATCCCCCTCTGGCCAACCCCCCAGCCCCCAGGGCCACTTCCAGACAAAGGCCCTGGCCAAGGCTGGGACAGCGGGCTGAGACCAGAGAGGGCCTGGGCTTCAGGGAAACGCCCCTCCCCTCAGGGCCCTGCTGAAAGTTAGGGAGCCCAGCCCTGGGAGAAGAAGGCCATGCTGTGCTGAGCCGTTTGTGGACAGGATCCGCCCGGGGACAGGAGGGAGAAGTCATGACCAGACCTAGGCCTGTGGCCTACAGTGTGTTCCCCCTGGAGGCGGGAAGGCCTCGCCCACAGTGGGCCCTCTGCCTCCCACTTCCACCACCCCGTGGCTTGTCCACACCCCACCTGGCCCCGCGAGAGGGGGCCGTGTGCCTCCCCACCCCCTCCCCACCCCTCCCCGGGCCTGCTTCTCACCAGCCCCGGGCCCTCCAGGTCCAGCAGCCTCAGACTGGCAGTTGGTAAAGTTTGTAAAATTTGCAAGTTTCCCAAACCCCTTTGAAAGGCAAAAGCTTTTGGTTTTATAAAATCTGATTTACAGGCCTCCAGTGCAGGGCTGAGGTTTTATATATTATGCAAGATTTCAAACCGAGGCTGTAAAACGTACGGTCTCAGTTTCATGCATGGAATTTTTTTATGTGTAAATTTTTTAACATTTATGGGGCACGTTTTAATGAGACTCTGGTGTGGCTCGAGGGACAGATTACGCTGCTTGACCGCAAAGCCAGCTCCGAAAGGGGGCCCTGGGCTCCTGGGCCCACTTGCAGAGGAGGGGCGAGGCCGAGGCTGCAGGGGGGGGGCCGC
>NW_006159487.1:763110-766407 GCF_000334495.1 Tupaia belangeri chinensis
TGGGCCCCCTGCCCCCCCCTTCCCCCCCCCCGTGGCTTGTCCACACCCCACCTGGCCCCGCGAGAGGGGGCCGTGTGCCTCCCCACCCCCTCCCCACCCCTCCCCGGGCCTGCTTCTCACCAGCCCCGGGCCCTCCCGGCCCACCTCCCTGGGCCTGCTTCTCACCAGCCCCGGGCCCTCCAGGTCCAGCAGCCTCAGACTGGCAGTTGGTAAAGTTTGTAAAATTTGCAAGTTTCCCAAACCCCTTTGAAAGGCAAAAGCTTTTGGTTTTATAAAATCTGATTTACAGGCCTCCAGTGCAGGGCTGAGGTTTTATATATTATGCAAGATTTCAAACCGAGGCTGTAAAACGTACGGTCTCAGTTTCATGCATGGAATTTTTTTATGTGTAAATTTTTTAACATTTATGGGGCACGTTTTAATGAGACTCTGGTGTGGCTCCCGGGGCAGATTACGCTGCTTGACCGCAAAGCCAGCTCCGAAAGGGGGCCCTGGGCTCCTGGGCCCACTTGCAGAGGAGGGGCGAGGCCGAGGCTGCAGGGAGGAGGCCGCGAAGGAGCCGGTCAGCCGTGCGTGCCCAGAGCTGCTCAGTTCAGCCCTCGGCCCGCACCTGTCCCAGCAAGGGACAGGAACTGCTCAACCGGGTCAGAACAGGAAGTAAGCGATCAGGCCGGGGCGGGCGTCCTCGGGAACAGCACAGGTGTGCTGCCGTGTCTGCTCTCAGCCCACGAGGTGCAGCTTCCTCTGCACCTGGAGGTGAGGCCATTGAGAGGGAGACACCACAGACCTAAGGTCACGGCTAGTGTGGAGCTGAGGTGGGGCCGCCAGGGCCAGGGCGGCTCGCCCGCGGTCACTGTCTGCAGCGGCCCTGGCTGCCGTGGTCTCCAGGCCTCGATCCCTGGCCCAACACCCACGGACGTGGGCTCCACTCTGCCGTCTGGGGCTCACAGCAGTCTGAGGGCCTGGGCCCCTGTGGCCCAGCTCGGGCCCGGCCTACACGTGTGTTGGTGCCAACAGCGTCTCCAGGCTCTTTTTCAGGCTTCTGGATTCATGACTGAGAGTGAGAGCGTGAGTGTGCATGGGGTGGGGGGGCGCCTCATGGCGTCTCATGGGCTGCCCCCAGCCCCAGCTCTTCGGGATGGTGGGTGCACGCGTGGGCACCAGTGTGTTCTCTGGCTGGCCCATGGCTCTGAGCCCCGGACCCTGAGGCTTCCAGCTCTGAGTGCAACACCTCCGCAGCCCGTCCCTCCCAGGAGACCAGAGAGGAGAGGTGCCTGCTAGGTGCCATCCGCTCACTCTCCTGGCCTGGCCTCACCTTCTCTAGTGACTCCACACTCCAGCTGGCCCGTCCAGAAAGATTCCTGATGGGACCTGAGCTCCGGCTGTCCCCGTGACTGGGCTCAGGAGGACGCAGTGAGGGTATGCGTCTGTCAGCTCCTGCTGCAGGGGGAGGCAGGGCCCGCCAGCTTCCCAGCCCGCTGCGGAGGGAGGCAGGAGTTTGACCCCTTCCCCAGGCCTGAGGCTGGCTCCCTGCCTGTCTGAGTGCCCCCTTCTCAGCTCTAGGACACTGTTGATGACGCCCTTGTCCCACAGGAGGGCTCGAAGAGGTGGTGGAGAGGAGAGCCCCGCAGTGGGGGAGGCAGGGCCCCTGGCAGGCAAAGGTTCCCATGGTGAGAGGCAGTTATTCAGAAGGGAGCTTCCAAGACCAGCAGGTGCCATAACAGCTGTGTCTCTGGACTCCCATGTAGTCCACTACAGTTTGAGTCCCGGGCCTGGTGGCTTGAGACTCACACCAGTTGTGTACGTGCGTGCCCAAGATACCAAGAGCAGAATGGAGGAGAAGGGACTGCGGCGTGTCCATCTCCCCGGGGGTGTGGTTTCTTGCTTTCTGTCTGTCTCTCCGGCAAGTGCAGGCGGCCTATAGCAAAAATCTCTCTCTCTAATAGAAAGAAAGGCGCTTCCTGGCAGAGGCTGGTCCAGAGTTAACACTTAGCCAGCAGCCCACGGCCTGTACGCCCGTGATCTCGTTCAGTGTCCACCGCAACCCGGAAGTGCCGGTACCGTGGTCCCCTCACTGTACCCCTGTCCAGCACACCTGGCAGCGTAGTGGACCGGGGACCTCAGCCTGCCGGAGACCACAGCTCCTGGGCTGCGCGTCCCCAGGTCTGTGGAAGTACGATCCCAGACGTCCGTGGAACGTGAGGTCGCGTGGAGTTTTGCTGGACCTTTATGTGGGAGGGGACTGGAGAGGCAGAGGAAGCCTGGCAGGGACAGGGACTTGGCCTCCCCATGGCGACGGTGGCCGTGTAGCCGCCACCCCAGGGCTCTGCGTCCACATCATGCTGCTCCTCGGTCGTAAGCCCGGCTGCAGACTGGTCAATGGGAACGTGAAGCAGGGGTAGGCCTTCACCTGCACCCCGCCCCGCGTCCTGGCCCCGCAATCTGCTCCAAATCCTCCTTCCCTGGCCAGGGGCGCCCGCACCTATGCCGCGTCCAGGAGTGGCACACGGTAGGGTGAGGCCCCAGCCAGGCTGCACTCACCCATGGCCAGTGACTTGGCCAGGGCGGCTCTAGTCTTCGTCCCTGGACACTCGCACAGTGGCAGCCCCGGACACCGTCGCCGTGTGCTCCACGCTCAGTGGGGACCCTCGGGTCCTTCACCGTCCTGGTCCCTTCCTACACCAGGGTCTGCAAGCACCCGTGGGAACACACGTCACGAGGAAACTACATAGCTTTCAGAATTCTTTTGCCCCAAATTAAACTGTACTTTAACTCCATTTTCCACAGCATCCTGGGTACTGCTCACGCCTGCACTTAGGGTAGAGGGCAGGCACGGAAAGGCGGGCGCCCAGCAGGCTGGCTTTGACCTGGTTCAGCCCAGTCCTGGACTCACGCTGGGAGGTCCGGGGCTCTCTTGCCGAGCCAGGGCACGGTCTTGCAGCCAGGAGCAGCCCATAGGCTTACCGACTTCCCCAGGTTCACATGCACTTGTGTGTGTGTGTGCGCACGTGTGTTTAGTTCTGAGCAACTCGTCCTGTGTTTACATCCATGTAACCCGGCTGCAGCGAGACGTGGGACAGCTCCTCCCTCACCTGCTGTCAGTCACTGACCTGGCCCCACCTCTGTAACTGTGGCTTCTGGGACATTGTGGGAACGGTGCTGGAGGTCAGGTACTCATGTCAGCGGCTCCTTGCTCCCCGGAGGGCCCTGGCACCGCTGTGACACAGACTACTCATCCTCTGGCCAGAGCGGCCGGCGCTTCCGGGCTCTGGCTGCAGGAGACTGGCTATGTGGGAG
>NW_006159487.1:768253-774844 GCF_000334495.1 Tupaia belangeri chinensis
GGCCGAGACCGGCCGGCGCTTCCGGGCTCTGGCTGCAGGAGACTGGCTATGTCGGACGCTGGCACACAGGCCTTGGTCTGCCCGCGCCCCGCGGCACCGAGACGCAGCCAGTCTCACGTGCCGCCCTGGGTCACGTGTCACGTTTGCTTTTATAAGAAACTGCCATTCCAGCTTCCAGAACGACAGCCACGGCGGCTCCCCACCAGCAGCGGCCAGGCTCCGGGAGGCCCGCAGCACCTGTGTTAGCGCTGCTTTGATTGCCAGGGCCTGAGGGCAAGCACAGGCCCGGCTCCCTTCCTCCATCCGTCAGATGTGGGCACAACACGCACTCCCAGCGTGGGGCTGGACTCGAACCGTGGCCAGCTGCATGGGCTCCAGTTCCCCTCTGCACGGCACCACAGGGTCGGCCCTTGTCACTCCCTCCCTTCAGCTGTACGGATAGGTGTGTGTGCACCTGCACTCACCTGAGGGTGCCGTCCTCCCAGGGGCCTACCGGGAGGCCGGCTTGCGACGGCGTCGCCCGTCCTGTCTGGGCCATGCCTCTGCTGTCAAGCCCCAGATGTTTTTGCCCAATCCTAGGTCCTGAGGGCCTTCCTGTTCCTGTCTCCTGAAAGTTTTATGGCTTCCATCTCCCGTTTGCTCCTCTGTCCATCTGAGTCGCTCTCTGTGCAGAGGGAGGGCTGCGTCACAGTGCCTAGTTGTCTCCGCATCACGTGACACCCCCGCTGGGCAGCGGCTGGACGGTGACTACCCCACGACACGAGGACGCTGTTCTCCTTTCACCCCTGGGAACG
The DNA here is from genome assembly GCF_000334495.1 of Tupaia belangeri chinensis. Lineage (NCBI taxonomy): Eukaryota > Metazoa > Chordata > Mammalia > Scandentia > Tupaiidae > Tupaia > Tupaia belangeri. The sequence continues at coordinate 769,048 of NW_006159487.1, forward strand.
TGTCCTAAGGGAGTAATGCAGAAACGCGGAGAAGGCTATAAGCTTAGAAAATATTTGCTGGGGGACCAGCAGTTGGCGTAATGGCTATGTCACTGGACTCCATGTAGTTGACCACAGTTCGAATCCCGGACCCAGTGGCTTAAACTCACGCCGGGCACGTGTGCATGTGTGCCCAAGATCCCAAGAAGAGAATGGAGAAGGGATTGTGGCGTGGCCATGCCCCCGGGGGGTGATTTCTCACTTTCTGTCTCTCTGTCTCTCTGTCTCTCTGGCAATTTTACCTTCACTATACCAAAAATCTCTCAAAAAAAAAAAAATTGCTGGAGGGTCTGCCAGTAGCCTGGTGCTTAGGACAGCTGGACCCCACATGGCCAGCCGCATGGTTTGAGCCCCGACATGGTAGCTTGAAGAACATACCACTTACATATGTGTGCCCCAAATCTCGAAAGGAGCCGCATGACCGTCCCCACGGGAGTGTTCTCTCACTTTCTTTCTCTTTCTCTCTCGTGAGCACAGGCATCCGGTAGCACATTTAAAAAGAAAGAGAGAAATCGTCACTGTAACTTTTTTAACACCGTTCATTTGTTTGTTTGTGATTTTCAAGCCGCCAGGTCCAGGACTTGAACCACAGTCGGACATTAGGAATCCGGTGCCTTAACCACCAGGCCACATGCTAGCCCCCACTGTAACATACTTTATAAAACTGGAGAATTGCAGGTAATCCCAACGCTGAGAAGTAGGGCTAGCCAGATGCGGCACACGCGACAGTGGGCAGCCACTCTGGCGGCCAGGCACCTCGCCCCACCTGGCAGGCGCTCGGGATCCACATACATCAGTTCTCAGCAACACAGAGACAGAACAGGCGTGGCTGGGGCCAGCAGTTAGTGTAATAGCTATGTTGCCAGACTCCCACTCGAACCGCAGTTCGAGTCCTGGACCCAGTGGCTTAACTCACACTGGGCGCGTGTGCGTGCGTGCCCAAGATCCCGAGAGGAGAAAGGAAGAGAAGGGATTGCAGCGTGGCCATATCCCCTGGGGGGTGATTTCTCGCTTCCTGTCTCTATGTCTGTCTCTCTCTTTCTGGCGAGCGCACACGCCCTATAGCAAAAAAAACTCTCTCCAAAAAAAAAAAAAACAGGCGTGGCCTTGAAGTGTCCAGTCGAGGAGGGAGCAGAAGCCATTCTGGTGTTAAACTAGGGGCATCCGGGAGGCAGGTCTACGTGCAGGGTTCTGGGCCGGTGCCGAAACGTGCGCCCCGGGAGAGGTTCAGGGCGAGTGGTCAAAGGCCGCTCTCCTTGCCCTGACTCACATACCTTCCATGGTGCCTTTTTTATGAAAATAATACGATGAAGAGGGAAGCTTCTGCTACCGGGTAGTGGGTCATCAGGGAGGGCATGACAGTTTGGCACAGAAAACCAGAAAAATACGTCATGATGTTCCCAGTGACCTCATAGCTTCTCGCCGTGAAAGGGTTAGGACTGGCCGTTTGAAGAGGCCACGGGACATGCAAACCCCCGGGACCGTCAGAAAGGCCCAGCCACAGGGACTTGGACTGTCCGGTCAGTCTGACTGTCCGTGGGGTGTCCGTGCGGCAGCCGTACCATGAAGATCCCATGGGCGTGCGTGAGAGCCGACAGGCCCTGGCCTGGGAGGGACTCGGGGACTCCGGTCCCGGCCGCCCTCGGGCCCGCGCAGCCTCCACTGTCCGCTGCACGCTGTGGGTGTGCTCCACGGCCCTCTCAGCCCTGCTGGGTGGTCGAGGAGACGAGATGACCCCACTGTGGGCCGACGCCGGGGCGGGGCAGCTGGTCCGAGGCCGTGAGACATGAGTGCCCAGCCGGAGCGGCGGCAGGAGCAAGCAGTGCGCCTGGGATGGAGGTCAGGAGGACCTCGTGCTGGGCTGCGGCTCCTCTGTGCTGGTGGTGGCGGAGGCCAACAGCTGGGGCACACGGGCAGCAGGCCCACCCTCCTGTCCCCGCAGATGGTGAAGGCAATCCAGGTGCTGAGGATCCACCTGCTGGAGCTGGAGAAGGTCAATGAGCTCTGCAAGGACTTCTGCCACCGCTACATCACCTGCCTGAAGACCAAGATGCACAGTGACAACCTGCTCAGGAACGACCTGGCGGGGCCCTACTCCCCCAGCCAGCCCGCCATGAGCCTGCACTCACAGGTGAGCCCGGCCCGCGAGGCTGGCGTGCGGCGTGCAGGAGGGTCGCGCTGGGGCCCGAGGGGCTGGAGCACGGACCCTCCTTAGGCCCTCAGCACACAGCCCCGCCAGGCCCTGTGTCCAGCCCCTGGGAGGCCGGGCCTGAGACGGATGCCGCTCAAAGTTGGTCCTTGGGTAGGACCTGGGGGCGGCGCTGAGAGGGCTGAGGAGGAAGGCCTGGGGCAGCGAGCACTCCTGCTGTCCTCCAGAGATGGCCCCATGGGCATTCCCTGGTCCCCTCGGGGCTCCCTTCCCAGCACTGGTCCCTGAGGCCCGCATCACTGCCGTGCCACCCAGGCCAGACCCCTCCCTCGCCTGGAGCTGGGTGCCTGCTCTTCTCCCCTGGGCGGCTGTCTCCAAACTTACAGACTTGGAGCTGCCTGGAGACACCCCCGAGCCCAGTGCCCATGCTGTGCCTCACTGGCTTCCTGAGCCTGGGACACCGGACGGTCCCCAGGGGACGGGCAGCAGCTACTCGAGGGACGGTCCCCAGGGTCGGGCAGCAGCTACTCGAGGGACGGTCCCCAGGGTCGGGCAGCAGCTACTCGAGGGACGCTCCTCAGGGTCGGGCAGCAGCTACTCGAGGGACGGTCCAGGTCCAGCATGGGAAAAGGGCACCTGGCTGAGGATGCCGGGCGAGACCACTTGGGAGGGCGCCTGAGGTAGGCGTGCCATTTTCACCTCCGGGCCTGGCCGGGAGACACACTCTCCCCACGGCAGGAGCAGGGCACGGGCACCTCCGAGGCCAGCCAGGCCTGGCACGCTTGGGCCACAAGCATGGGGATGACACCCCTGCCTGTGAGAGCCACCGGGCTCTGTGGGCGTGACGGCGAGCACTGCAGACACGGGAGGGCTTACTTCCTGCCCTGGGCCCGAGACCGTGGAGTCTAAAAACAGCCGCCCGGCACCCGCTTGCTAATGTTCTCTGAAATAGACTCATTCCTTCAGTCTTATTGTGCTTTCCCTTATGATCAAAATTAGCAAGAAACTTGCATAAAAGGACAATAATTGCTCGACGAGCATCTCGTTTGTAATTTATTAGTTTCTATTATTGTGGGTTACCATGGCGACGCAGCGCCGCACCAGGAGAGATGGGAGATAGAGCCGAGGAGGCCGTGCGGCCTTACTGAAGGCAGACGCACGTTTTTATCAGTAATTTTCATGAAAATAATAAGTGAGGAGTTAATGAGATGGAAAGCTGTCCTGTGGCTATTGTGAATTTTTTTAAGTGTTGATCTAATTAGAATGCATCGGTCAGGAAAAGTAATGAGGATTTAGTGCCTTGCAGAGATGCGAGGGCCATATCAGAAAATTAGCACACGTCTTCGGAAATAATCAGGTCCTTGGAGAGGCACTGCGTCTCCCCACCGTGAGCTCTGGAGTCGGGGTGCACCTTGGGGGAAGGGCAGAGGGCTGGGGTGCAGCTGCACCTTCACCTTCGGCCGGGCTGGGCTAGTTAAACTGCAGGAGGGTGCCAGGGCGGGGCTGTGCGGGAGAGGCACGTGGGCTCCGGGGCGAGGGCTCCGAGGCTGCCGGAACCGTGCTCCCAGGACCCACCTTGGAGCCTCTGCAGGAAGTAAAGGTCTCCCTGGGAGTGTCGGGTCTCTGTGGCGGTGAGGCCAAGGCCAGCGCTGGGCGGCCACGGCACAAAGGCCTCTGGCCACTGGGGAGGGCGAGCCCAGGTGGGTGGCAAATGGAAGAGGGGAGAGCACTGGGGGGCCTGCCTGTCCCACAGCCGGACCCTAGCTGAGAACGGTGGGTAGGCAAGGTCACCACAGAGGCCTCCTCCCGCTTCCTGCCCCCGGCCACTCCACCCTCGGACCCTGCACCTCCCAGGCTTCTGCTGCCGGGTCCACCCTCCGGCCACACCTGCCTGCTGGCCAAGAGCCCCGCTCACGCTCACTCCGCGAGCCTCGGCACCCGCCCACCCCACGTCGTCCTCCCAGGGCGTCTGGGCCATGTGGCGTGAGGTGCCGCAGCCACCCTCCTGTGCTCCCCATGACCCGCTGCCCCACTCTCTCCATGGCCAAGCAGGCCTGTTCCCCGAGGACAGGCTGTCTACTCACACTGGAGGTCTCACTGACCCCCCAGAAAGGGCTCTGTCCTCCCCTAACTGCTGGGGTCCACCGAGCCACTGACAGGGCCCAGGTCACCGCAGCTTTACCACACAGATGCAAGTCCTTCCTCGCCGAGACAGCAGGGCCCAGAGAGGGTGGCATGTGTTTGAAGTCACCGAGTCACCTTGCTACACGTGTGGACATGGCCACCCGGGCTTCTGCTTGCCTGTGTTCTCTTGGGACAGACACATTCCTGCAGGGACTTCCTGTCCTGTCCTTGTGATCCTGTGGCCACCACAGATCAGGGGTGTGGAAGTGACGGGTGGGGGCGGAGCAGGCAAGGAGAGGTGAGAAGAAGATGAGGGGCAGAAAGACAACTGCAGGGAGAGGCAGGGACCAGCGAGACAGCGTCAGCGGGGAGGGGACAAGGCAGAGGCACGGCCCAAGGACGAGGGCCGGTGGGGCGTCCACAGCAGCAGGGAGGGAGAGGTCAACGGCCAGGATAGGCCGTGCAATTCAGCTGGTGAGCGGGGTGTTCTGTGCGCCGGCCCAACGGGGGCCCAGGGCCAGGCCTACTCAGTCGTCTCACAGGGCCCCAGGGGGCAGGGCTGACGTGGGCCATTCTGGGAAGGGGTACCCCCTGCCAAAGGACAGGGGCCAGGCTTCCCGTGCGGGGGGCAGCCTCGAGGTCAGGGCACGGGAGCCAGAGCAGATGAGGGGGCCCAGGCTGCGTGGTCGCGTGTGTGTGTAACACCCACCTGCACACACTGCTCATGGTTCGCCCTTACCCCCAGCCTGGTGGTGAGAGGGCCCTGCAGTGTGAGCCCATGGGGCAGGGCCGGGCCGGGACCGGGGTCGGGGCCAGGGCCGGGCAGAGGCAGCGGTGCTGCGATTCCCTGGCTTGTGTGTGCCGTGTGCTCACTGCCAGCCTCGCGTTATGACGTGGGAGTTGTCTATGTTCCTGTGGGGCCACCTTCTGGTACAATGCATGCCCCTGGTCTAGTCCCCTGGGCAGGGCATGCTCCCTGTGCAGCCTCCCCTGCAGTGAGGCCTCTGTGGGGAGTGGGGCTGGAGGCCTCTGCTCCAGCAGCATATCCATGGCAGAGGGCAGGAGTTGGGCCCAGGAAGTCAGCCTGAGCTGCCCACTGACCCCGGTCCTCAGCAGGACACTTGGTGTGGCTGGACTCAGGGTTCTCTGTCCTTCCCGGAGACCAGACTCCGCCTCGCCCAGACACGGGCTTGACTGGAAGCCCGAGCTCTTTTCCATGGAGAACTAAGCCCTAGCTTGCTCAGGCAAACCGGACCAAGTGCCGTGTTGGCCCAGCCACTATGCCCCTGCCGGGTCCCGGGACCGCAGAGGAGAGGCCTCCCAGCGGGACCCGGGCGGGCCGCATTGGCCATAGGCTGCTCAGCGTGAAGAGCACGGGAAGGGCGCAACAGTTTCTGAGTCCTCTCAGTACTTCCCATGGCATCAGGGACAGTGCAGGGAGCTGAGATCCACAGGCTTGTGTAACTCCCAGGAGGTATCCTTCCC
>NW_006159487.1:775936-777984 GCF_000334495.1 Tupaia belangeri chinensis
GCGGGGCAGGTGCAGCGGTGCTGCGATTCCCTGGCTTGTGTGTGCCGTGTGCTCACTGCCAGCCTCGCGTTATGACGTGGGAGTTGTCTATGTTCCTGTGGGGCCACCTTCTGGTACAATGCATGCCCCTGGTCTAGTCCCCTGGGCAGGGCATGCTCCCTGTGCAGCCTCCCCTGCAGTGAGGCCTCTGTGGGGAGTGGGGCTGGAGGCCTCTGCTCCAGCAGCATATCCATGGCAGAGGGCAGGAGTTGGGCCCAGGAAGTCAGCCTGAGCTGCCCACTGACCCCGGTCCTCAGCAGGACACTTGGTGTGGCTGGACTCAGGGTTCTCTGTCCTTCCCGGAGACCAGACTCCGCCTCGCCCAGACACGGGCTTGACTGGAAGCCCGAGCTCTTTTCCATGGAGAACTAAGCCCTAGCTTGCTCAGGCAAACCGGACCAAGTGCCGTGTTGGCCCAGCCACTATGCCCCTGCCGGGTCCCGGGACCGCAGAGGAGAGGCCTCCCAGCGGGACCCGGGCGGGCCGCATTGGCCATAGGCTGCTCAGCGTGGAGAGCACGGGGAGGGCGAAAGCGGCTGTGTACCCGGGCTACCACCACTCTGCAGCCATAGCGCAGGGGCGCTCAATCCCGGCCCCAGCCTGCATCCTGCATGGCCAGGCCTGCTCCCGCCGAGGACAGAAGGACAAACTCAGTGTACATTGGACAGGCCAGGCCACTTCAGCCAGTGGCAGGGCTCAGCTTTCTGCTGCTTCAGTCTAGGGGGGTCCCCTTCCCAGCTAAGGGGACCCTCTCAGGGTAGAGCGACCCCCGCTCTCTGCCCATTGCACTGGGGGTTGCAGGCTCACTGGCCTGGGAGGTCTTCCTGGGAGAGGGGCTGTGTAGCCTCAGGGGCAGCACCTGTCTGGCAGCTCTCGAGGCAGGCCGGAGGCCCGGAGCAGGGTGCTGTGCAGTTCCTGCGGGCAGCAGCTGCACCGCAGCGGGCAGGGCGTCGACAGGTCTCTGGGCCAGTGTTGAGGCCATGGCGTTGCTCCTGCTGAGATGCACGCCCTGGTGGCCCGCTGAGACCTGCAGAGGAAGCCCACCTCCGCCTCACCTTGCAGGTGCGAGCTCACGCCCACCTCAGCCAGTGAGGGTCTGCAATGGACCACCGCATCACTCTGTTCCTACACAGAGACCCCGTGACACACAGGGAGGACCCTGAGGGCCGGGCCCTTCCTCGCTGTAGCTCACAGCTTGGACTACAGAGGAGGACACCAGCCCCAGGGAGGCAGGCCCTGGCTGGGCTGAGGGTCGAGAGTCGGCACAGGAAGGGGGAGGCTCTGCGGGAAGAGGGAGGGGGCTCCGCCATCCCAGGGCTCCTGGGCAGGATAGGGGTGCGTCCCTGCTGTGAGGGGCTTGCCCCCTGCCCCGCAGCGAGCCTGCAGGGGCCACAGGGGCAGGGCTGAGCTAAGCTAAGGCCCAGAGATCCTGCTGGGGGCCCAGCACCTGAGGACTGAGGCCGGGGTGGAGGAGGTGCCATGCCTCCAGGCCGAATGGCAGCCACCAAGTCCCTCCCACCCGAATGAAAGCTGCCCCTCCGTTGGCTGCCAGCCTGCAAGCCAAGGATGGCCCTTCCCGCCAGACTAGTTAAAACCAAGCCCCAGTGCCTTCTGGGAAGGGACGTCCCCTCAGAGCGGCTGCTCTACTGGTCCCCAGAGCGGGCTGCCTCCCCAGGCTCCCATCCCTGAGGCCCCTGTCAGCAGTGGGGCAGGGACAGGAGGCGGCTGGTCAGCACGGCTCCCCAACTTGTGAGCCTGGCTGTGCCAGGGAGGGCGCCTGGGGTCCACAGCCCCCTCCCCCACCCCAAGGCGTGCACACGTCCAGGCAGACAGGGCACCATGTGCTCCTGCCCCAGGCCAGGGGAAGCATGGCCGCCCCGGGGTCAGGCTCTCCGGCCGCCCCAGCCCCAGCCCCAGCCCCTGGGAGTGTGTGTTCTCCTGGGCTTGCAGAGCAGGGCCCAGCTAGTGGAGCAGCAGCAGCCCCTAGTGGCCGGGCGTGCCCGTGGCGC
>NW_006159487.1:779370-780800 GCF_000334495.1 Tupaia belangeri chinensis
GCTGCTGGCCCAAGGCCGGGGGAAGCATGGCCGCCCCGGGGTCAGGCTCTCCGGCCGCCCCAGCCCCAGCCCCAGCCCCTGGGAGTGTGTGTTCTCCTGGGCTTGCAGAGCAGGGCCCAGCTAGTGGAGCAGCAGCAGCCCCTAGTGGCCGGGCGTGCCAGTGCAGCTGCCCCTAGGGTAACCCAGCACGGTTTCCTATCAGCCAGAAGGGCTTCAGGCTGGGACAGACCCCACCTGATCCTACGTACTCGAAGGGAAGCTTCTTAGCCTGTCCTTCCCTTGACTCCTTCTTGTCTCATCACGTCTCCTCCCGACATTTCCTTCTTGTGTGGAACTTGAGTGTGTGGAGCAGCCTAAGGCCCTTCCCTGGACAGCGGAGGATGCTGGCTCCCGGGGTGGGTGACCCCTCCTGGAGGGTACCTGCCAGTCCCTCAACCCCCAGCTCCCAATCCCGCCGTGTCTTACCAAGTTCCTTCTGGGCAGGTTCCAGGACTGGGCTCCAGAGACAGTGAGAGTAACCACCTTGTGCTCTGGGGCGGGGGCCACCCGACAGGCACCACAGCAGTGGTGGCACCCGGGGGCCCTGCCTTGCCCACCCCGCCCTCGAGCAGCTCTCTGCCTGCAGCTCGGGCAGATGGCACACGGCAGGCGGGGGCTCCCGGGCCTCGGGCTGCACTGCTGCTGGTGGGCCCGGCGGGCACTCGGACTGGCTCAGCCATTCTCAGCCCAGTTCCTGGACAGTTTGGACAGGGGTGCAGGTTACTACCCCGGAACTGGAGCAGCGCACTCTCCACCCTGGGGGAGCTGCAGAGAGAGCAGGGCTGGGCAGCTGCCCCAGCTCGGTGCCCTATGGCTCCTGCAAAGCAGGAGATGAAAGCTCCACCAGGAACCAGGCAGTCAGGTCACGGAGCTGAGGCCAGGAACCTAGCAGCTCCAGGACCACGAGGGCAGTCCCAGAAGCCCTCCCCAAGTGACCAGACGTGGGCAAGCGCCCTGTCCACACTCTGGCCCTCGCTTCCTCTCAGGCAGATGGAGCACCTGGCACCTGCTGTCCCCAGGCAAGGGGACGGTGAGATGAGGTAGCGTGGCCCAAGGTGCCGACGCGCGGAGCAGAGGCACACGGCGGTTTCCATGCCCGTCTGCTCTTTGAGCAGCCGAGGGAGGGTCTGAAGAGTACTGCTGCCAGGATCTGACCCGTGGCCCCGAGAGCCATCTGAAAGCTCTGGTCCCAGGCAGGTGGGGCAGCTCGCATCTACATGTGAGGAGGGCCGTCATGTCCCCAGACCACGGGCTCTGGGACTGGCTTCCTGTCCCCTGCTGTGAGGGTGCAGCCAGTCAGGAGGCTGAGGGGACAACCCTGGGGACAGCGCCACAGGGTCTGACGGCCCAAGCAGTGGAAGCTGTGGAAGCCAGACTGGCCTTGCTTCCTG
>NW_006159487.1:780875-787200 GCF_000334495.1 Tupaia belangeri chinensis
TGCCCAGGCTGGGAAGGCTTTGAAAGCCAGTCTGGCCTTGCTTCCTGAGACGTGGCAGGGCCTCAAGGGCAGTGCCTGGGGGTGGCCCGGGTCCCCTGGGCTATGACACTTCCCTTTGGCCCCAGGTGATGAAGGTCCGTGGGCCCTCCAATTTCCTCCAAACAAGGTGCTTCTCACTCTAGACCTCAGGCTTCTCTGGAGGCTGCAAACCGGGTTTCTCGAACCTCTGGGATGGAGGCTGGGAAGTGGGGGCCTTCCCCACCGGTCTGTCTTTCTGGGACTGGTCGCCATCCAAGTGACTCCTGTGGCTCAGCCTTTGAGCCTGGGTGGGGCTCAGGGGCAGTCCGAGACAGCAGGGCTCGGGAACACTGGTCAGTGTCGGGAACAGCCTGGCTCTGCCTCAGGGCCACCTTGGGAACCTTGGACGGCTGCGGCAGTCAGGGAGCACTGTGCAGTCACCTTGGATGGGAGCTGAAGCCTAGATGCCACTGCGGAGACCTCGGTGACTGGTCTGTGAGGTGGCCATGCCCGGGTCTGTGGGAGTGGGAGGTGGGCCGCTGTTTCTATGCAGTGACCTCTTCACATGCAGTGACCTCTTCCCTCTTTCCAAGAAGCCCCGAAGACTGCCGGCTGGCTTGTGAGGTGACAAACCTGGGCAGGGGTGGGGACACTGCAGCTCAGGTGCCCTGTGACTGGGCACCGCCCTCTTTCCGCCAGGACCTCCTGCAGAACTCCCCCAGCTCCATGTCTGCGGTCTCCAGCACCCCACAAGGCGCCGTGCTCCCAGCCTCCGCACTCCAGCAGGGCAGCATCGCCATGACAACCGTCAACTCACAAGTCGTGTCAGGTCTGTGCAGAGACAGGTGCTAGGGTGGCGGGCACTCCCGGGAGGAGGGAGGCAGTCCTGAGGGGACATCGGGATGGTGCCCTGCCCAGGCCGGCTCTGGAAGCCTTTGGCACAGAGACCTGATGGAGCCTGGAGCAGTCTGGGTCCAACTCCCATGAGCCCCCAGACCCAGTGAGGCCGCACCTTCCAAGCTCTTCCACCAGGCTGCATTCTGGTCACCAGCGCGCCCAACCACCCACGCCTGCCCTGCCATTGGGGGTGCACCTGAGGGCTCCTGGGTAGGGGTCCTGCCTGTCCTCACTACCACCCGCCACAGCGGGACCCAAAACTGATTATCTCCTCAGGTGGGGCCTTGTACCAGCCAGTTACCATGGTAACCTCCCAGGGTCAGGTGGTCACCCAAGCAATCCCCCAAGGAGCCATCCAGATCCAGAACACACAGGTGAGTGCGTGTGTGTAAGAATGCAGGTATGTGCACAGGTGAGTGTGTGCATGAGTGTGTGCGCTGGTGTCTGTGTGCATGTGTAAGAGCACAGGTAGGTGCACAAATGAGTGTGCAGGTGTGCTCAGGTGTGTGTGTAACAGTGCAGGTATGTGCACAGGTGAGTGTGTGCATGAGTGTGTGTAGGTGTGCACAGGTGTCTGCGTGCATGTAAGAGCTCAGGTAGGTACACAGGTGAGTGAGTGCAAGACTGCAGGTGTGCACAGGTGTCTGTGTGCATGTGTGTAAGAGTGCAGGTATGTGCACAGGTGAGTGTGTGCAGGAGTATGTGCAAGTGTGCTCAGGTGTCTGTGTGTGTGTATGTGTAAGAGCGCAGGTAGGTGCACAGGTGAGTGTGTGCAGGAGTGTGTGCAGGTGTGTGCAGGGAGATCCCAGCTGCCCACCCCCCGAGCCACATGCCCAGCTCCAGTGCACCAGGAGGCACCATCAGCCCACTTCACAGGCCACCAGCCAGCCCAGGCTCTGAGCTCCTGGGGTCTCGCACCTCGGCTTACTCTGAGCTTCCCATTCCTGACCCAGCAGCCATGCCCAAGGAAGAGGGGTCCGGGGCCAGAGCCTGTACCCAACCCTCACTCTGCCATGGGGTAGGCAGGCTGATAGCAACCAGGGCCCCACGGGCCTACGGGCAGCTGAGGTCCACCTGGGGAGAGTGGGCGGGAGGGCGCTTTCGAGGTGCGGAGTCCCCAGAGTCCCATGGGGAGGCCAAGAGCTCTTCTCTCCCCTCCCGCCTCTCCTCGCGCCCACCCAGCTCCCCTCTCCCCTCTCCCCTCCCAGGGCCTGAAGGATGAGTGGGGAGGGGGTTGCAGTCTGAGCTTGCTGTCACCATGGCAATGGGGCTGCTGAGGCCGGTCTTTCTCACCCTGAAGGTTAACCTTGACCTCAGCTCCCTCCTGGACAGTGAGGATAAGAAATCCAAGAGCAAGCGGGGAGTCCTGCCCAAGCAGGCCACCAACATCATGCGCTCCTGGCTGTTCCAGCACCTCATGGTGAGTGCCAGGCTGGGCGAGTGGCCCACGTGGGGGCCAGAGCACGGGACCCAGGCCTCAGGGAGTGAGGGGCCTGAGGCACGCGACACCGGAACTCACCACATGCCCAGGGGCGCCGAGCGCGGGCGGGGTGTGCAGCGCTTCATGGCAGAGGGACTGTCCTTCCCCAGAGAGGCACGGGGAGATTTTCTACCTGCCCTGCGAGTCCTTGCCACTGCAGGGGATGGGGGCGTGCGTCTACCCGTCTGACTCAGAGCCAGGGCACCTGGCCTGCGGGCGGCCCACGCAGGAGGCCTGGCCTCTGACCCAGGGCACCGCAGTGGCCACTCTGCAAAGTGGCCCCATGGCCGGTGTCGGACACAGGCCTCAGGCCAAAGAGCAGCTGGTGTCACCTCTCCCCAGTGTCAAGGGCTGTGACAATAAGCAATGGCTGTGTGTGCACGTGTGTGTGTGCACGTGTGTGTGTGCACGTGTGCACACGTGGATCTGGGAGTAGAGGCTGTGACCACAGGTGGGGCCCCCGGCCACCTGCAGCCCCTGGCCTGGCAGATCAGTCCGCACACATTCAGACGGGGACGAGAACACGTTGGCCCGAGAACGGGGACAGAGCCAGGAGTCGGGACAGGTCTCTCTTCGGAGCGAGGAAGATCAGTGCGCCCTGGGAGGCCACAGCCAGCAGTCAGCCCTGGGTGTGAAGTGGGGGCTCCCCAGAACCTTCAGACCAGGCCTGACAGTGCTCCCCAGCACCTAGAGGCAACAGAGGCCGAGCAGGGTCTCCGGACCTGCATCTGAAGTGTGGCCTGAGTGCCAGCAGGTAGGGGTGCCGCCCGGGGCACCCCCGCCAAGCAGTGTCTCCCCAGGTGTCCTCCCAGCTCCAGGGCCGGGGCTGCCCGACCTCGGCTGAGTAAGGGCCTCGCCGACAGCCAGGGCAGACCCAGTCTCCAGCCTCCAGGGACAGCTCTGACTTGGTGGCCAAAGGTGGGGACGCCCAGGCTCTCAAACAGGGAGCCAGCCAAGGGCCCCGAAGGACCTGGGGAGCCCCGAGCCGGTGTCCCTGCTGTGGCTGCTCACCCGTCCATGTGAGGAGGCCTCCCTGACGAAGGCTGGGCCCTCTGTGCACTGACCAGTCGGCCACAGTGGGCACAACGTGGGCCTGAGGCTGACGCACTCACACACGCATGGCATCCTGCCGAAGGGCATAGGGTGGGAGGGCCTCGGCCCCGGTAAGCAGTGCCCTGGCCACTGGCCTTCGGAGAGCGTGACGAGGCAGGACCCTGCAGCCTCCCAGGCTCCGTCCTCACCTCCCGCCCGTGAATTTTGGAGACTGACATGAACACGCTGACAGGGGTCTTCAAGACCAGAGAAGACAGGTGTGCTGAGGAAACGGTGCATTTCCGGTTTTCTTCCGCACCAAAATAAGCTTGGATGGCACTGGCTCCCTACTCAGGGTTAAGGTGCCGGCCCAACCAGGCCACTCGCGGCTCCAGTCCTGGCCCTCCGCTGAGCACAGCCCTGGCCTGGGGACGTGGCGAGTTTCTTGCCCCACACCCCAGGTGTCAGTCTGGCCTGTGACACTGCCCCCCCGTTGCCCCATGCCTCCTGTCCTCCTATGTCCCTTGCCTTGCCAGCCTGGCGCGTCATCTGGGCAGGGCCTGCGGTGTCTGCGGGCGGCCTCTGAGCTGCAGGCCTTGCTCTGGAGCCCTGCCTGAGTCACAAAGCCCAGGGCACGGGTACCTTTCCTGAGTGTATCCTTCCAGCTGCAGAGTGAGGGCGGGGCACGGGGCCGTGGCAGGCCCCTCACAGTGCCCTTCCAGAATCTCTGTCGCCTGGGAGGAACCTCAGGGATCAGCCAACACCCTGCCCTCGCCAGCAGCCCGCAAGCTCCTCCCTCCTCTCAGGGCTGCCTGTCCAGGCTTGTCACAAGTGCAGTCAGACGCAGGGACCCAGCTTCTCTCAGTTAGCACTTCTGAGGCTTCGGCCCTCCAGTATGGCCAAGAGACACTCCTTGTCCAGACACCCTGGGCTTGTCTGCTCTCAGCCGAGGGACATTGGCATGGCTTCCACCAGTGGCTTCTGGGTAATGCCACCATGGCCTTCCCATACTGCCAGAACCAGCGTCTTTCTACCCTCGGGACTGTGGGGTCCACAGCCTTCCTGCCCACAGCCCTGCAGCCCCTCATGCTGGGCTCCTCTGGTGCAGGACAGACCTGCTGTATGCCCGGGTGCCACTGCCCCCTGCATGGCCACTGCAGAAGACCAGGCAGCTGCCGCGCCCTGGTGCTGCACTCACTGTTGCCATCCAGGAGTCACGCAGCTTCGCCCCTGCCCAAGGCCCCTCTGGGTGCCCCAACTCTGTACCTGACCCAGGGACTACGCTGTTTCTCTCAGCAGCGAGAACTAAGAATAGGTGGCAGCCCCGAGGCCGGGCTGTGCCATCCCCTGCCCACCCAGGGAGCTGCGCCTCACTAACCTCGCGTTCCTGGGCAGGAAATGGAGGCACGGCGGGCACAGTGCAAGACGCCGCACTCTGCCGGGCTGACCGCACACACAGGTTGCCGGTTCTCACTGGAGACCCTGAGCGCAGCAGGCCCACCAGTGTCCATGGTCCAGGCTGGTTGGGGAGGAGAGATACGGGGTCAGGAACCGCGCTCAGTGCTGTCTCTCTCTCTCTGTCTCTGTCTCTCTCTCATGGGGTAAATGAACTTAAAGTGGGTGGGCACATCTGGCTTGCGGGTGGGTGTGAGGCCTTGGTCTTGGCCCGGGAGCGCCCCAGGGGCCCCGCCACCCTGAAACCCACCCTCCCTGGGCCAGTGTGGCAGAAGTCTGAGCGTCTGGGAGCTGGAGGAGGGAGGGGAGGAGGCTCTTAGGAAGCCCAAAGCTGGCCTGGCTATCCGAGGGCCTCCTCCGCCACCTCTTTATCCTCGTGCTCTCTGGGGTGCAGCGTCAGGCCTCCCTGCTGACCCGTCCGGCCCAAGCCCAGCAGCTGCCATGGAAAGGCTCCCAGGCCTGTGTACCCACGGCCGGCCTGGGCGGGCGCGACAGGGCTTTCCCACTCCCACCCGGCAGGGGCGGCGTTAGCAGGGCGCAGCGCTGGTGAGAGAAGAGGCGGCTCGCCCTTTCTGGCCCGACTTTGAGAAGGGGCACAGAAGGGACAGGAGGGCAGCTCCAAGCACTGGTGGGAACCTCCCCAGGCCCCTGCCCCTTCGAGAGCCGAATGAAAACTTTCCTTGCCGTTCCGGGAGTCCACCCTCAAATCAACCCCAGGGCCCAGGGCCAGAGATTCAGGGTGCCCACCACAGGCTCCTCAGGACCTGAGCTGTGAGAACAGGGCCACCCTGAGTCCCACCCAGGTCTGGCCGTCCACACCCCGCCCTGAGCCCCACCTACGTCCAAACATCCACACTCCACTCTGAGTCCCCTGGAGGTCCAGGAGTCCACCACCCTGAGTCTACGCCCAGCACTCAGTCCCGCTAGGTCTTGGCATCCACACCCACCACCCTCAGGGTCCTGCCGGTGTCAGCGCGTCCTGCCAGGACTCAGTACTGGGTTGGAGGAGCAAGGCCTCTGGACGACAGCTCGGAGTGACTGGGATGCCACCGTGACCCTTTGTTCGTTACTTTGTCTCTTAGTGACACACAGACACCCCTCAGGCACCCCGCCGGGTCCCCACGCCATGCTCAGCGTCTCAGCCAGCCTGGAGCACAGGCTCATGCTGCCCAGGGTGTCCCGGGGGCCCAGAATGCGGACCAAGACTTCCTCACGTGGGAGCCGTTGCATACGTACCGTCCCTCCCCTGGGCTCGGGGTGGCTCCTGCTGGCCGGGGACAACACCTGCTCCGCTGTGATCCGGCCCCGAGTCCTCAACCCCGCGTCGGCCTGACCCACCTCCCCAGCTGCTGCCCACAGGGCACCTGAGCTTCCCACCAGCTGGTGGGGCGGTCGCCCTCCCCAGCAGGGCCACCTTCTGAGCCAGACACGGCAGGGCCCCCA
>NW_006159487.1:787836-793415 GCF_000334495.1 Tupaia belangeri chinensis
TCGCCCCCCCCAGCAGGGCCCCCTTCTGAGCCAGACACGGCAGGCCTCGACCCCCGGCTGCGCCTGCCTGGCCCTGCCAGCCGCCTTCATGCAGGGTGTTCTTGGCCACACTGGGGAGACTGCAGGGAAGGAGGGAGATGGGTGCCCCTCGGATACTAGGCCAGGGACAACAGGTCACCAGACACAAGGCTGGACGAATGAGAGAGGGCCCCCTGGAGCCTGCAGTCCTCAGCGACGCCACCTGGAAGTGGGGTCAAGGCTCATGACCTCACTGCACCCACAGAAGCCCGAGAACAGGGTAGGAGGAAACGCCCGCGGGCTGTGAGTGCAGGGTGCAGTCAGGGCTCGGAGGGCCCCTGGGCAGCCCACCACCTGCCAGGAGCCAGACAGCGCCCACGGGTCTGCCCCACAAGGACACTGCTCTGCCTCGCCTACCTGGGCCTGCTGAATCTTGCTGCCCACTTTGGAGAGGAGGGACCCGGCAGCTTGCCCGAGGTCAGGGCCTGTGGGGCAGGACAAGGACTCAGGCTGTCGGCTCTGGGGTCCATTTCTCTGCTAACCCTGAGGTGCTGCCCCCAGGACTCTCCCAGAGGGCCAAGTACCTCGGCAGGTTCTCAGTCCCTCCCCTGTGTGTCCACTTGGTGAACCGAGTGGGACTACACGTGTGTGCTCTTCCTGGCTTCCTGGGTAGTTTTAGGAGGTCACGGTGACCACACGCTTGAAAACACGCGGCCAGGGCGGGCACCTGCAGCAGAAAGTCCAGGGGCGCCGAGGCTCTTCCTCCCGAGAGGCTCGCTTTCCCGGCCTCCGCCACCTCAGGTGTGAGAGCACGGCACTCCCTCTGCGTGGTCCCCGTCCCTGGCCGTACTAGGCAGAGGGGCAGCCCCAGTGTGGGGGGGAAGAGGACGGAGGCCTCCCACCCGAAGCAGGGCCCACGGGTGCCCCCAGTTGCTGTCCCTCAGTGACCTGGTCCTCCTGGGGTCCGAGCTGCAGGGCGTGGAGGAGAAAGGCAGTTGCCGTGGACTACAAGTGGAAGGGGCAGCTAGGCAGCTGTGAGGCAGTCAAGGACCAGGGCCAGGACCCAGGCAGGGCTCACTCTGCAGTGGGTAGGTACCGTAGGGCCCGTGAGCCCAGACAGGCCTGAGCTGAGGGTCGGGGTGAGGGGCGGAGGGCGGAGCCAGAGCCAGAGTAGCCCTGCTCGCAGCGAGGATCGTACCCGCGGCACCAGGAGGGGCCTCTCTGTATAACCCTCCACCCGTTCCAAGGCCTGTGCAGGGAGGCAGTGGCCCTGGGCCCCCTGCACCCTGGCATCCAGCCACTCGAGCCCGAGCATGCACGCAGCCAAGTGGCAGTTGGCGGGTCATCTCCCAGGGTGCCGCCCTGTGCGGCACCGCCCATGCGGACCCTGAGGGCACTGCCTCCTGGTCTACTCTGGCCCTCATTTTGCAGAGCCACTGTGTGGCCTATCCCCAGCCGGGAGCCCCTCTAGGTGGCCGTGGAGAACAGCTGCTCCTAGGGCTGGCCGCCCACTCCGGCCACTTGGCTGAGCCCCGCATGTGCTCAGAGCAGCTCTGACTCAGAGGTTGTCCAGGGACCAGGGCTATTTGACTTTGTCCTCGGGTCACATGGTCTGGGGTGGCACAAGCTAGCCAGCTACCTCAGGGGTGCAGCAGGTGCCCCAGCCCTGCCTTGTCCCTCCCACCACTGGGATTGACCTGGTCTGGGGACACAGGGAGCTTGGTCCCTGCCCCAAGAGCCCTAGGTCCTCTTGCTTCTAAACCAAAGGCAGACCGGCCGATGCCCCCACACCCCAGCATCACCCCTGCGAGCCAGGCCCTGTGCAGGGCCTGGGAAGGGGAGTGGGTTGGCCTCGCCTCGGCCTCTGGGTGCCAGCCGTCTCCCGCCTCGCTCCCGCCTCGCTCCCGCCTCAGCACCGGCTCCTTCTTCCCCTGTGCTGCTGTCTGTGTGAGGTCCTGGGGATGCAGCAGGTGAACAGTGCCTTCGTGGTGGTGGGCGTGCACGTGGCTGCTTCCCTCCAGGCTCCAGCTCAGCCTTACCAAGAGGCATCGTGAAGTTAGGGGGAAAGGCCCGGAAGGAGGCAGTGTTCCTGGTGGCCCTGGAGAGGCCGCTGAGCTGCCTCCTCCAGGTGGCAGTGACGGCCCTGCCCGCCGGGCCCTTACTGTCCGCAAGCGCTGGCTTTAGGGGGAGGTGTCCCACAGGTTTGGAAGTCCCTTGCAAGAGGCCTGGAGTCCTTGTATAGGCTTCTGGGGCCTTGGGGGTGTCTAGCATAGGTCTGGCCCACAATAGCTGCTCAGTTAAATCCACCCACTCACCACCCTCGGGTGGCCTGCAGGGGTGGGGCGTCTGGGGAGGGAGCACCTCGGAGGCTGTCAGCACCGGCCGACCTACACTGGCTCTGGGGTCCACGCTGTCCTGTGGTGGACCAGACTGAGCACCAGGGCACCCACAGCAGACTCTGTCCAAGCCCGGACCGGGCTCTCTGGGAACAAACTACATGCTCCTGCATGGGTCCAGGACTGCGACTGCAGGGTCCAGCATCATGCCCTGGAGTGGCCTGCCTCTGGGGCAGGCCGCCACAAGCCCCCCTCTGACAGCCTGTCACCTCCCACTCCAGCACCCCTACCCGACGGAGGATGAGAAGCGGCAGATCGCGGCCCAGACGAGTCTCACCCTCCTGCAAGTTAATAACTGGTGAGTTGGCATCTGCCCGGGCTCAGACGGGGCCACATGCTGGGCAGAGGCGGAGGCAGGGCATGGTCCACGGGCACCGGGGCTTCACCAGTCAGCTTCTCAGCGCTCGCTGCTGAGGTGGTCAGGCCACTCCTGGAAGCGTCCAGCAAGCAGGTGCCCGCCCCGCGCTGGGGGCCGATGGTCCCCCACCCGGTGTGTGCTCATGCCAGACTCCACAGAGCAGGAGTGGGAGCCAGGGAAGGCCCCACCCGACGGGGACTTCAGCCTTCTCTCCCAGCTGGGCCTCACCCTCCAGCCCTGCCTGAGGCTCAGCCTGGGCGCCAGACCTCCGCTGTCCGCCCCCCAGGCCTGGTGCATGCTGAGCAGGGATTCCACCATCCTCACGGGCTCACCTCATACTCCTGCCGGCCTGGTGGTTTTACAGGCTACTCTGTGCCCAGCCTGCACCCCGCACACCCGGCCCACGACATGGGACCGCAGTGTGCTCTGAGCCCTGGACGTGGGGCAGCCTCCCCTCCCCGGCCCCCACGGCGGGCACTGACAGCGCCTCTGCCCTCAGGTTCATCAACGCCCGGAGACGCATCCTACAGCCCATGCTGGACGCCAGCAACCCCGACCCCGCCCCCAAGGCCAAGAAGATCAAGTCCCAGCACCGGCCCACCCAGAGGTTCTGGCCCAACTCCATTGCTGCCGGGGTGCTGCAGCAGGGCGGTGCCCCGGGGACAGACCCTGACGGTGAGGCCCTGGAGGCCCTGTTGCCTGGCCCCAGCCTGGCCCTGCGAGTCCCCCAGCCCCTCCAAGCTGCAAAGCACATGCTGGTACCATACGCACCAGAGGCGTCGGAGATGGTGGTGGGAGTGGGGGCCCAAGTGGGTGACGCTCCGCAGAGCCCGGATCTTCCAGCCGGTGCCTGCGTGCCTGCCCAGAGCTGTCCTGCCAGGCTCCCCCAGTGGGCGGAGGTGCACCCTGGGACAGCCTGCCTGGCCTGACATGCCTCCTGCTCCCGCAGGTCCCATTGGTCTGGACACCTTGCAGTCCCTGTCTTCAGACAATGCCACCGTGGCCATGCAGCAGGCCATGATGGCCGCACACGACGACTCGCTGGATGGGACGGAAGAGGAGGACGAGGATGACATGGAGGAGGAGGAGGAGGAGGAAGAGGAGTTGGAGGAGGAAGCTGACGAGCTGCGGACGACCAGTGTGGGCGCCCTGGGCCTGGAGCGCAGTGACTCACTGGAATAGGGCGGTCAGGCTGGCCCGGGGAGGGCCTCCGAGGGCTTCAGGGCGGCAGGACACGGGCCAGCGGCTCTCGAACCAGCAGCTCGAGGACATGGGAGGAGAACCGGGCCGCCCACTTCCCTGAGCTGCCAGGACTCCATGTGGCCAGCGGCCAGGCAGCCTGGGTGGAGACGGAGCAAGAGTGGCCTCAGCACATCTCCAAGGACGGGGCCCCACGGCCCTCAGCGGGACTGGAGCTGTTTGCAGCCCCACCCCGGTTTTGGCAGGGGACAGACTTCGGAGGAAAGGGAGAGATGGGGCCTGGGAGCCCCAAAGGGTCTTAGCCCCTCGAGAAGCCTCATGGGCTGCAGGAGGCCCGGAAGCATGACGGCGGCCAGGGAGTGGAGGCAGCGGCAGTGCAGATCTGCATGGGGCCTGGATGCTGGGGTGAGCTGCCCCCCATGCCCCCGGCCTCGGACAGGCCCCGACCTAGGATGTCCCGTCCTGGGCCCACCTGGAGGAGGCCAAGGAGCCCTGCAGCTGGAACGGAGGTGGCAGGACCTGGTCACAGAACTCGGCACCTGTGACCCCGGGCAGCGGCACCCTCCTCCCTCCACAGGCCAGCTGAGCTCGGACTCTCCCGCCACCCTGCGCAGTCCCTCCGTCCCGGCTGGCTCTGGCCTCGGCCCCTGCTCATTCTGTCTTGCAGAGAAGCACTGAGGGGCACTGTCAGTGGGCAGCCAGGGCTGAGAAGGTGCTACCCTTGCTGGTGAGGTCGGAAGGACGGCCCAGGAGCCCCCGTCCTGCCCACTGCTGGAAGCAGGACCGTGCCGGCACTGGGGACTGGGGCTCCCGGGGTGGGGCTTTCCGCCGTTGGCCCCCCCACCCCCACCCCAGCCTCCCCTGCCCCTCACCCCGACAGCTGTGAACAAGACAAGGCACACGCGTGGCCACTGGGTTTCAGTTCACGGATGTGCGGCGTCATTTGTAAGTGGTGTGTGGGCCCCCTCTGGCAGTGGCAGGACTTGGGGGTGGCTCAGGGGGAGGGGACCTTTGCTCCCTCCCCCACCTGGCTGGATCTGGGCGTGAGGATGGTTGCTTTCCTGAGGTCTCCCTGAAATGAATGTATTTCTCCCTCAAAGAGCTGGTATTTAATGTTTTAATAGGGATTTTTGAGAAACAAACGACCTTGTTTATAACCTGGGTATCCACTCATTTCTTACCTCGCTGCTGGAGGTGGGAGGAGGTCGAGCTTTTGGGGTGAGACTTCAGGGCACGCAGGGGGCCCACTAGCTTCCCTCTGGGGCTCGTCTCCTTCACTCACACTCACACTCGCCCACACTCACACTCGCACTCACACCTCGCAGTCAGCGTTCACGCAGGCCCGCCCCCTCCCGCCCCCCTGTTCTGCAGCCCCTCATGTACCCCGTGGCCGGCCGGGACATGGCCATCTTCAGTAAAGCGTGTTACCTGCCATGACTCTGTTTCTGTACTTGCTAGGGCAGCTCCTCGCTACGTCGGGGCCCTGGGCCCGCGGTTCCAAGCCTCGGAACTGCACCGACAGCCCACGGGCACGGGCAGGGGCCCCGCTTCACCGCAGAGAGTGACGGCGGCAGCCTATGGTGGGCCCCCCCCCCGCGGCACACAGG
>NW_006159487.1:793897-797232 GCF_000334495.1 Tupaia belangeri chinensis
GGGGCGGGGCCCCCGCTTCACCGCAGAGAGGGCCGGCGCCAGCCTATGGTGGCTCCCCTCCACGTGCAGACAGGGCCAGTCTGGGTGGACCCATGCACTCTGCCCTCCAGAGGGCCCGACTCAGCGCCTAGCCCATGAGGCTGCTGCGCCTCCTCTCCCGGCCCAGGCCCCGGCAGCCTTGCAGGCCTACCCGTCCCTGCTGAGCTGCAGCGTGGGGCTGGCAGGGCTGCCCTGAACAGTCCACACCGCAGCCCCAGCAGGGAAGCCCAGGGGGGCCAGTCTGGGTGGACCCATGCACTCTGCCCTCCAGAGGGCCCGACTCAGCGCCTAGCCCATGAGGCTGCTGCGCCTCCTCTCCCGGCCCAGGCCCCGGCAGCCTTGCAGGCCTACCCGTCCCTGCTGAGCTGCAGCGTGGGGCTGGCAGGGCTGCCCTGAACAGTCCACACCGCAGCCCCAGCAGGGAAGCCCAGGGTCTTCCCACGGTGCTGCACGGCCAGGCTTCTTGTCACCCAGACCAGAGCCTGCCTCTGTGGCCCAACCACAGCCAGGCTGCCAGTCAGAGCGTCTGTACACAGGGAGAGAGTTCTTGTCTGCAGAGGCTGGAGAGCGGTCACTCACCTGGGGGACCAGCAAGGAGCGGGGGACGGTGGAACAGAGCAGCACACACCTGGGGAGTCCGCTGACCCAGTCCCTGGGCAGAGGGGACCCTTGAGAGCTGTGGGGCAGGCAGGCCACCCCCGAGGTCGCTACTGAGGTTGCCACCTAGCTCGGGCGGCGGCTGGACAGTGCAGAGCACACCCAGCACGGCCCGGCAGGGCAATCTCTGAGGTCTGAGAGTCGGGCAGGGATGACACCCGATTGACGGGCGGCCCTTCCCTGGCACTCGCCCTGCCATGGCCGCGGAGACCTCTGCTGAGGAGCCCCAGGCTCACTGTCACCCTGAGCTCTGCTCGGTTCCTACCAGGCACCTGCAGGCACTACCACGTGGTGTGTTCTGAGGGCAGCACCTCTCGGTAGGACCCAGTGCCACCAGTGCAGGGAGAAGCCACCACAGCTTTGGGTCCCGGAGATGGCAGAGGAGAGGAGCCCAGATGTCGGCCCGGGCAGCGCCCCACCCCAACCCCTCAGGGTGCCTTTGGACCGTCCCCATGGGGTCCTGCTGTGGGCGGCAGCGATCGGCAAGGAGCCTGGGCAGCGACCGCCTGAGTGGGGCCATGCCTGCCTTTTGGGCGCTGCGACAATGCCGGCTCTCCCGTGGGTGTTTTCATTCCGGGCGGAGATGGGGACGGGGGCTCGTGTCGGGTCACAGCTCCCAGGGTCCTGCGGGGCCATGGTCTGAGCCTGGACCCCCGTGCTCCTGTGGCTCTCGGGCGATCAGGCGCGTTTCGTACTGTGCGTGGTTCCCAGCCTTTCTGTGCTAATATTAACAAGTTAGTAGATTCCACATTTTAAAAACCAGATTTCTGGTTTCTCTTGGGAAATTGGGCAGTCGGCACCTCGCACCGTTACGTGTCGCTCAGCACCCGCTGCCTGGGACGGCTCTCTGCAGGGACTTCACCAGCGACCACCATCTGGCCAGCAGGCGGTGGCCTCGCCCTGCCCCCTCCCTTTGCATGCTGTGCCTTCCCCACCGCAGCTCGGCAAGAGACAGCTCACCTCTGCCCTGCGTGTCTCAACCTGTCTCTCACGTACCTGCTCACGCATGACCTGCACACAGGCCTCCACGGCCCCTGCCTCGGGCACAGACCCTGGGGCTGCTCGTGGTGCAGGGATCGGGCCGCAGCCAGGGCCATCCCCACAAGCGCCGACCTCAGAAGCCTTTCCGGTCCGTGGTTGTCCCTGCACTCCCCCTCCAGGGCCACACGGCCGGCCTTCGTCCCAGGGTGCCTGTGTGTGCCTGGGCACGGCTGTGCAGGGCGTGCCAGCCATGCGGGCCGTCACCTCCAGGTGCAGCTTACGCTCAGGTATTTCTCGCCGCTCTCCGGGGGCTAGCCCCGCCATCTGCCTTTTAGGGCGATGCCCCCCATGTGCGGTCTGTGCCCACTCACCCCCACACAGGGCCTGATTTATTTTTCACCTCATTACGCTCTTTAAAATTCCATGCACCTCATTACACTCAGCACCCCGAGACGGCTCGCTTCAGGTGTAGACATGAGACCGGGATTGTCGGCAGGAATATGATCTTTCTGTTTCATACGAGCCCTATGATTTATGCGCATCTCATTACAGCCAGCCGCTCCGCCGACTCCCCGCCACCGTGGGCGCTCCTTCTCCGCCCTGGACAGCTCCTGTCCAGCTGAACGTCCCTGGACTTCGGGCAGCCGTCCTCGCTGGTCTGTTCACCCGGCCAGAGACCTCCTGGACCCTCACAGGGAGGAGCCTGGTCCCTGCACTTGGCCAGGACCTCGCTCCCCAGGGGCCGAAGGACATGGAAGGGCAGAGCCCAGCTGCTCCAGGGTGCCTCCCGCCTCAGGCCTCGGCCCCTCCGACCGGGCGCGTCTGGCCGTGCAGGGCTTACCTGGGAGGCGGTGACGTAACTGCTGTCTGTGTGGGTGTCTCCCTAGCCTGCCCAGCCCGGAGGTTCTTCATCTCCTGGGGACCCCACCCAGGAGTTCTCAGTGGGGTGCCCCTTAGGGTGGCTGAGCAGGGCCTACTGAGGTGGGGACACACAGGAGGCCCCGTGTCATTCCCAGTCCAATACAAAAGCCGGGCGTGGGGGCTGAACCTGCAACCCAGCAGCTGGGGAGGCCGAGGCTCGCAGCAGGGAGAGAGCCATGTAAAGGCCGGGGTGGAGAGCTGGCGTGCCGGTCGGTTCTACCTTCTGATAGAGGCAGGGCCGCGCATGTGCCGCTGCACCCCGGAGTCTGAGTCCCTGCCTCCCGAGCCGAACCCCACCACAGGGTGGCAGTTTCGTTGTTCTGGGCAAACAGGCCCTGCCCTGGGCACTGCCTGGCCCGCGGCCTTCGCGCCTTAGTGGGAACCTGCGTCTCACATGGGGCAGGGAGTCCGTGAGCCCAGCCTGCCCCGTGGTGGGCCCCGGTTCTGCACACTGGGCTGCTGTCCACACTCACCTCATGCCCAGCGCTGCTGGCCGAAGGGCGCCCAGAGCCCTGGACCCCTTCCCCCACCACTGCGGCCCAGGTGGCCCGTGATGGGGCACGTCCCACCCACCCTGGCGTCAGAAGTACAGACTTCTCGGGGCGGTGGGGTGGCTTGTTCTCGCCTATGGCCGCCCGTCTCCTCGCTAGAGGAGACAGCTCTGCTCTTAGCTCAGAAACGCACTGGCTCCTCGCTCTCCCTCTCCACCCCCGCCCCGCAGAGCCCGCTGGCCAGGC
>NW_006159487.1:797269-798676 GCF_000334495.1 Tupaia belangeri chinensis
AGGGCGGGCGTGCCGGTCGTTTCTACCTTCTGATAGAGGCAGGGCCGCGCATGTGCCGCTGCACCCCGGAGTCTGAGTCCCTGCCTCCCGAGCCGAACCCCACCACAGGGTGGCAGTTTCGTTGTTCTGGGCAAACAGGCCCTGCCCTGGGCACTGCCTGGCCCGCGGCCTTCGCGCCTTAGTGGGAACCTGCGTCTCACATGGGGCAGGGAGTCCGTGAGCCCAGCCTGCCCCGTGGTGGGCCCCGGTTCTGCACACTGGGCTGCTGTCCACACTCACCTCATGCCCAGCGCTGCTGGCCGAAGGGCGCCCAGAGCCCTGGACCCCTTCCCCCACCACTGCGGCCCAGGTGGCCCGTGATGGGGCACGTCCCACCCACCCTGGCGTCAGAAGTACAGACTTCTCGGGGCGGTGGGGTGGCTTGTTCTCGCCTATGGCCGCCCGTCTCCTCGCTAGAGGAGACAGCTCTGCTCTTAGCTCAGAAACGCACTGGCTCCTCGCTCTCCCTCTCCACCCCTGCCGTGAAGAGCCAGCTGACAAGTCATCACCCAGCCCCGGCCCAGCTCGGCTCCCATCCGGGAACACGTGGGGCAGGCGGGTTCCAGCACCCCTCCCTGTCGCTGAGCGGGACAAGTGGGGCCGAGGGTGCAGGAGGCTGGTCTCGGGACAGGTGGCGCCTCCCGCCTGGTTTGCCTCAGGCTCTGTTGTCTACTGGGAGTGGGGAGGTCCTTACGGCTGGAGAGGCCACAGGCCCCACCCTTTGTGTTCCTCAGTGCCCACTGGTGAGAGCGAAAGGTGCACTCAGCACATGAGTAAGACCCCGAGGAGCCGCTCAGTGCCCTGATAGCTGAGGCAGCGGATCCCACATGGCCACACAGAGGTTCAAGTCCCCGACCAGTGGCTTCTGCCCGGAGTACTGAAAGGAGGGAGGAGTGAAGGGGTTGCCATGTGACCATGCCCCTGAGAGGCTGTCTCCTTCCACTCCGGTAAATGGACACCTTCTAGAGAAAAAAAAAAGCAAAGCAAAGAAAAAATACATACACACAAAGCAGCCCTGGAAAAATTCTAGTGTTAATGTCAGGGCTCCCATCTTTAAATAAGGAACAGATTCAGAGAATCAAGGGGTGATTTTTCTCAAACATTCATCAGTTCAGGTCCCAGTTCTGTATACTAAACAAAGACAAGAAGCCATGCCCCTTTTAAGATAATCTGCGTCCCTCCTCCCAGCTCAAATGTGTCCCTGCAGCCTGGGAGGGCCTCTGTCCCTGCAGCCTGGGAGGTGCTGCACCTTGTCACTGCCCTCTTCTCTGAGACCACAGTCAGAGCCACATCTGGGCCTCAGCGAGCTCCTGCGAGGCTGCCCGCCCCACCCAGCGCCTCTGACTCTTACAGGTCATGGAGGGGCCG
>NW_006159487.1:799967-803385 GCF_000334495.1 Tupaia belangeri chinensis
GTTCAGGTCCCCGACCAGTGGCTTCTGCCCGGAGTACTGAAAGGAGGGAGGAGTGAAGGGGTTGCCATGTGACCATGCCCACGAGAGGCTGTCTCCTTCCACTCCGGTAAATGGACACCTTCTAGAGAAAAAAAAAAGCAAAGCAAAGAAAAAATACATACACACAAAGCAGCCCTGGAAAAATTCTAGTGTTAATGTCAGGGCTCCCATCTTTAAATAAGGAACAGATTCAGAGAATCAAGGGGTGATTTTTCTCAAACATTCATCAGTTCAGGTCCCAGTTCTGTATACTAAACAAAGACAAGAAGCCATGCCCCTTTTAAGATAATCTGCGTCCCTCCTCCCAGCTCAAATGTGTCCCTGCAGCCTGGGAGGGCCTCTGTCCCTGCAGCCTGGGAGGTGCTGCACCTTGTCACTGCCCTCTTCTCTGAGACCACAGTCAGAGCCACATCTGGGCCTCAGCGAGCTCCTGCGAGGCTGCCCGCCCCACCCAGCGCCTCTGACTCTTACAGGTCATGGAGGGGCCGTGCCCGCTGACCTGAGAGCTGACCTAGCTGCAGGTGGAGAGCAGGTCACCCTGCAGGAGAGGTGGCAGTGACAGCCTGAGCCACCCTGGTGGTCGTGCAGACGGCAGCCCCTCCCCCCCTCCCCTTGCTCAAGGGTTTAGGCCCGACTGCAGAGGGTGGGGTGCAGCTGCGGGCGAAGGAGGCAGGCAGTGAGGGGCTGCTCTCGGGCAGAGCACAGAACAGGTGCCGACACAGCAGGCCCAGCCCTGGTGCTGCGTGGCCTGGGAGGATGCTGGACGTGCAGGAACACAGGCCCTGGCACCCTACTCACCCCAGGGGCACTGTGGTTCCTCGCCCTCTTCGCCCTCTTCTGGCACATCGAGGGTGGAAGAGTGAGGGGCGGGATGCAAGGATGGAGCAGAGGGACTGGATGTGCTGCGGTCTCTGGGGCTTTTCAGACAAAGCTATTATCAAATGCCAGCCAGCTCCTGCCTGGCCAATTTGCATATTCCATGCTGTGCTCTTTGAAGCAAGATGAATATGCATGAGGGCTGGGAGGGGCTGTGGGCCAAGCAGCGTTGTTCTTGCTGCAGAAGAACCTTAATAAGAGAGCCACTGCCCCTTCCAGGCTGCTCGGTCCCTCCCCTGCTAAGGCAGCAGGAGGGCAAGCCTCAGACTCAGGCAGACACCCTAAGGACCGGCTCATCCTCTTAGCGACGTGAGTGATGGCGAGGATCAAGGGTACAGTGCTTGTCCGAGGGCTTTACCGGACAGCCCAGCCGCAGGGCAGGTGCCTCCCTGCAGCCCTGCTTGGCCAAGGGGAGCTGGCCCGGTCTGCCTGCCGTGTCCTCTGGGTGCCACACCGCCCTGCTAGGCCTGCAGGTGAGGAAGGGGGTCTTGTGGAAGGTACCAGGCAGGTTGACAGGACCGTTTTCTGACCCGTCCTGGGACAACTGCGGGAGTCTCACCTTCCTGACAGTAACTGACGGGGACATTCCAGATGTGTGTTCCTGTGAGCTCGGGCAGCCCACAGCAAACCAACTGCCTGCTGGAGGTCACATAGCTGACGGCCAGTTCAGATCCCCAGGTGGGCTCGAGCAGGTGCTCCTGGGTACCCATGGCTCTGCAGGCTGGGGAGACCATGGCTCCCACCCCTTCTCGTCCATCACAGCACGTTAAACCTTTTAAGTTTCATTTATTTTTTAAAATCTGACTTGTCTTGCCAACATTCGTGCCACCAAGCCTTTCCTCAGGTTTCTCTCTGAGTGGTCACCCCGAGACAGGTGCAGAGGGACACAGGACTGGCATGCCCGGGTCTCCCGTTGCCACGAGAAGGAAGGCCGCCTCTGGGTCTGGCTCCACAGCCAGCTACTCACCAGGACTACCGGGCCCCGCACAGCCCGGCGGGTGGGGATGCGCTTTGCCTAAATGACCTACCACCAGGCGGCCTTCGACCTTGGAGGCCCTGGCTCTCATCCTTGCTTAGAGCCACGCCTAGGCTGAGGGCAGCTCTGATGGATGGTGGAAGCCGACTGCAGTCTGCGAGTCACATGACTGTCGTGGCCTTCGGACACCCTGATGCCACCACAGCCCTGAGCCACGGGCAGGCGAGAGTCAAGGAGAGTCTAGCTCCACACCAGTCATACCCTCTGTGCCCTCTTCGAGTTCCAGCTTGAAGGGCCAGGGCTCCCCAAGTCCGAGCCCCAGGCTGGAGGGGCTCACCAGCTGGGCAGCGTGCTGGGAGAAGCAGGTTCTTTTCTGCTCACGGGCCTGAGATCCTGTCTTCCTGGCAGCCTCCTGGTGTGCGGGGTGTGGGTCTGCACCACGCCGGAGGCACGGCAGCAGGAAGGGCCAGGTTCCCACGCCTCGGCTCCCAGACTGCCCGTGATGCCTTCCGCTCCCCAAGGCCGGCACGGCTGACACCCAAGTGGTATCTTTAATGGCGGGTTCTCTGATTCCCCGTGGGTGCAGCTTTAGCCACCTACTGGCAGGACAGACAGGGGATGGGGCCTGGATCTGACAAATCTGAGGTGGGGGAGCTCCTGGGGGCTCACTGCTGCTCCCCCTTTGCCGGGACAGTGAGAACCCTGTAGGTGGCAAAGTGCTGAGCTTGGGAATGACCTCACACCCCAGCAACCCCAGGGCCCTCCGGCCTCAGCACCAACGAACTGCTGACTGGTCACCCCCCACCCCAAAGGACGTTTGTCCACGTGGACTGTGTCCCTGAGATCTGCGTGATGCCGCGTGGCGGCAGTGGCTTCCCCCTTCCCACAGCTGCCGGAGTCCCTGCAGGAGCTCCGCTGCGGAGGTGCTGGCGTGGAGGCCCTGGCCCAGGAAAGACGGCTTGTATCGCGGAAAAGCAGGGCCCAGTAGGTGGCGGGCAGGTTGCCTGCCGTGTCCTCCCACAGCCATCCCGCATGGGTACCAGCGAGCAGATGCGGCTCCCACGGGGCGTGTGCAGCTGTGCAGCACTGAAGCACCTGAGCCGGGGACCTCGTGGGTATGGACCTCCAAGCCGCTGCCCGCTGGCCAGGCCGGTGCAGATCACACCTGCGGCTCCACCTCCCGAGAACGGGAGATGGGAGCAGCCCACTCTCGGCCGTGTGCAGTGCCAGCAGGAGCCTGCGCAGGGCAGGTGGTGCTCTCAGAGGACCTGGCAGGGCCACCATCCTAGCTGGGGCAGGCTTCAGTGGTGAGGCACAGCCGCTGCCCTGGACCTGAGCCCCTCACGGAGCCAGGGCTGTGGGGGGCGGGCAGTCCCTGGGCCACGCCCACAGGGCACTGGGGCAGGCAGGCCTGGCAGTATCTCTAAGTGCAGGGAGGAAGCCCAGCCCCATGTCGGAGAGCTGGCCGCACGTGCTGGGGGTTGGGGGGGAGGGCGGGGGGGCCGTGCCTCTGGGGCCAGCCATCCT
>NW_006159487.1:806829-811531 GCF_000334495.1 Tupaia belangeri chinensis
CGTCTCCCCTGCCCACAGCCACAAATAGCCCATTCCCACCACACAGGGCAGTGCCTGACAGGCAGCAGCCACACCGCAGGGGTCCATGGAGCCGCCTCCCAAGCCCAGTTGCTGCTGGCCCTGCTGGGCACCAGCCACCAGGGCCACGGGACGGCAGGGAGGCAGCCACACCTCCCTCTGGGGCACGCAGACGGAAAGCCAGCGGACGCCAAGTCCAAGGATGTGAGGAGCATTAAGTAAACGAAGGTTTATTTCAAAGTTAGTCTCAGAGCAAGCTGCTCCGGGGGCTGGGCCAGCTGCAGGACCAGAGGTGAAGCGTCCCCCTGCCGGAGGGCGCCCTGCCCAACCATGCACCAGGTTACTAGCACTAGCAGCAGCAAGGGACCTGCAATCCAGGTTAAGCTGCACACGCCGAGCGCACGCTGGAGGCCACGTGCCATGCAGCCAGGACACGATGGCCCTTGCTCGGTGACCTCCTGCAGCAAGGCCACTCCGGGGCAGGTTAGGTCGGACAGAGCACTGGAACGAGAAGGGCAGAGGGGAGAGGTCAGAGTGCATGGGGCATGACCCGCTGCCCAGGAGGGCCAGGCTGCTCGGGCTGAAATCAAGGGCTCCATGTGGCCTTGCAGAGCACAGCTGCAGCGCCTGGCCGCATCCGTGCGCCTAGGGCGGGACTGGCCAGGGTCGGCTCTAGACGGTGCGCGAGCACCGGGGCCACCCACAGCACAATAGAACACCCACGTGCGTCTCCCAGCAGGGCTCTAAACCACTGAGCCCCGAGGCTGACTGCACAAGCCTCCAGATTCGTCAGTTCTCAGAAAGTGACGGCAGGACCGCGTCAGGCTGTGCTGCGAGGATGAGATTCGCAAAGGCCCAGGACGAGGAGGCTGCAGGCACACCTGGGGCCTGGAACCCACGCGCGTCTCGGACTGGAAGGAGGGGGGACCCACCCTCCTGCAGACTAGGAGAGTGCGACCTGGCCACCCCGGAGCTAGCCAGATGTAACCTGAAACCATTCGTGGGGGACCCGGACACCTGAGCACCATGGGTAACCAGGCGCCCAGAAACTCTCAACTGTGAGATGTTTCTGCAAAGCCCTGCTGCGGGTCTGGGGCTGCTGTCCCCGGGGCCCATGCTGGGTTAGAGCCCCAGTGGAAGGTGGTGGAGGCAGTGTGGCCTGGGGGCAGTGAGAGGGGTGCGGCTTCCACGTGAGGGGGTGTGGCCTGGGGTGATATGAAGGGGTGCGGTCTGGGAGCCATGCAAGGGGGTACAGCCTGGGGGCTGTGCGAGGTGATGTAGTCTTCACGCAAAGGGACTACACTCCACTGGGTGTGCTTTCTCCCTGTCTGTCTCTGTCAGCTCATCTTCCCTCTGGCAATTCTGCTATAAAATTAATAACTTAGTATTTAGTATGACTTCAATATGTGCAAAGGTGATAGGTGCTATGAAAAACAACCCAGGTAATCGCCGATGGCTCTGTCTCTGTCGGCCACACCGTAGCATTGCGGGCCTGATGCCAGCCCTGTGCCTCGGCCCGCCTGTCTGTGGATGAAAACCCAGGCACATGCCTCACAACACCGTGGCGGGGCCGGGGAAGCGGCCTGGGCCGGCCTGTCAGCCCCACCAGCAGCATCTGGTCCCAGGCAGGAGGCTGGAAAAGCTGTGAGGGGTGGAGACCCTCGGACCCGTCTCCTGGTTCTCCTGCCTGAACGTCACAGAGCCCACCCTGGTCTCTCCACTCACTGCTGCCCTCACCCCACGCGTGGTGAACACTGCTAACCCCAGTGGCAGGACCGGCCCAGGCCCCCTGGCAACATCCACAGGCAAACCCCACGACAGCGAGCCCTCACGGTGTCCCTTGTCTCCCCGGCCCCGTCGGCTGGTCTGACCGGGACGCGCTGGGAAGGCTTCCACCGGGCACATGTCACTCACCAGGCTCACTCTTACCTTTTAAAATGTAGTCCGTCAGCAAAGTAGGCACCTTCTCGTTGTCCTCCTTCATGGCAAAGAGAACTAGGGAAGGAGAGAGGTGGGTGAGCTGAGACAGCCAGGGCACGGAGCCCACGTCTAGGACACGGAGCCCACGTCCAGGGCACGGAGACCACGTCTAGAACACGGCGACCCCCAGGGCACGGAGCCCACGTCCAGGGCACGGAGACCACCTCCAGGCCACGGAGACCACGTCGAGAACACGGCGCAGGGCACAGAGATCACGTCTAGAACACAGCGACCCCCAGGGCACGGAGCCCACATCTAGGGCATGGAGACCACGTCTAGGACACGGCGACCCCCAGGGCACGGAGCCCACGTCTAGGGCCAAAACCCCCCCAGGGCACAGAGCCCACGTCCAGGGCACAGAGATCACGTCTAGAACACAGCGACCCCCAGGGCACGGAGCCCACATCTAGGGCATGGAGACCACGTCTAGGACACGGCGACCCCCAGGGCACGGAGCCCACGTCTAGGGCCAAACACCTCCCAGGGCACGGGAAACATGGGCAGCCGGCACAGAGTCCCACCAATCCTGCCTGGCCAGGCTGTCATCGACGGTGGAGGACAGCAGGCCCCACGCTGCCTCGGGCATGGGCCGCTCCCTGGCCTGCTCCTCTGACCGCCTGTGCCACTGTGTGCTGACACAGGTGCCCACACGTCTACTGAGACGTCCTCCGGCAGACGGGGCCCAGCCCACTCAGCATTGCGAGGCTGACCCACACGGGGCGCTCCCTGAACACCAACGGCACGCGTGTGCTCGTCAGCTAGACTGGCTCACAGCGTGAAGACCCTCCGGAGGGTCCTGTCTCAGCGTGTCTCTCACTCATGGAAGAAAGAACACTTATTTTTTAAGTATCTAATCAGGCATAAACAAATGGAGTAATGTTTCAAAAAGAATCCGCTTCAAGGCCGCAGATGGTGGTACAGCTACATCGCTGGATTCCCATATAATCAGCCGCTGCTCGAATCCCAGGCCCGGTGGCTTAAAACTCACGCCGGGCACATGTGTGCATGTGTGCCCAGAATCCCAAGAGGAGAATGGAGGAGAAGGAATCGCGGCATGGCCATCTCCCCTAGGGGGTGACTTCTCACTTTCTGTCTCTCTGTCTCTCTCTGTCTCTCCGGCAAGTGCACAAGCCCTATAGCAAAAATCTCTCTTTAAAAAAAAAAAAAAATACTCAGCTTCTAGATACGGTCAGTCTAAATGTTGAGAGTCACAGCTGGGGCCACTTGGGGAGGCCCAGGGTCTGCGTCCGCAGACCTCCCTGTGTGTATCGGAAACACATGTGCACACGTGTGTGTGTGTGCTACAGCCTTGGCCAGTGGGTCATGGCGTGGCCCTGCCTTTTTCACTCCCTGACACTGCCTTTAAAGGCAAATGATTAAAAATGACTATTTAAAAATTCTTACCTCCACCCTTAGGAAGGAATGACGCTCAGTTCGTATGTGTTTATTTTCTCCCTGTGTCCGGAGCGGTGCTGGGCTCTGCGAGCTGCTGCGGCCTGAGAGACCGCCACGGGCTTACAGGCTCCACGTGAGACTGCTCACGCCCACAGGGAACTTGCTAAAGTGTTAAGGCTTTTTAAAAAGCTTTCTATAAAATTTGAGACCGGTGTTGGCGTAGTGGCTATGTAGCTAGACTCCCATGCAGTCGACTGCATAAACTCACACCAGGAGCATATGTGTGCACGTCCAAGATTCCAAGAGAATGGAGGAGAAGGGATTGCGGCATGGCCATTCCCCCGGGGGGTGATTTCTTGCTTTCTGTCTCTCTGTCTCTGTCTTTCTGGTGAGCATATGCACCCTATAGCAAAAACCTCTTCAAAAAAAAAAGCTTTCTATAAAATTTTAAAAATCACTTATGTTCCCAAATAACACCTTCTCAAATTCGTGTCATAATCCCTATCACAGAAGTGAAGTTTGTCGAAAACCCTGTGACAGTATTTAGACTTGGGCCACCTGGTGACAGGGTGATAAGGCACCTGGGTCCCGCGTCCTGCTGCGTGGCTTCAGTTCTGGACCTGGCGCCTGGAAAAGCATGCCAGGCAGGTGTGCGTGCCAACAGGAGAGACGCGGGGCTGGCACGGCCATGCCTCACGCGCTTTCTCACTCTCCCTCACGTGCAAATCACGCAGGGAAGGTGTCTAGGCCTGTGCCTGACGTGGCTTCATAGAAGGCGCGAGAGACCTCCGCTCAGGAGGCGTGTGGGGCGGCGGGCGGCGGGCCATGCCTCCACTGCTCCGCGGTCTCTGCCTGCAGGTGGCAGCGGCGGCCGGCTCAGAGGCGCAGCGGTAGCGCTGACTCACGGTGCCGGGTGCCAGTGGAAGCTCGCGGCTCCTTTCTCCGGGTCAGCCTGAACTCGGGTGCAGTGTCCGGGAAGCCGGCTGGCTGGTGGGCAAGGCCGGGGATCGGCGCGCGAGGCCCCACGTAGGGCATTGTTTTCCCTCACGCTTGTGAAATGACTCACCACAAATAATTTCTCAGCTTGAAACCCAATTAGGATTTTTTAGAAGTTCATGGAAAATGTATATTAAAAAGAACTATGCATGGATTTTAATGTTTTTGCACCAAAATCAACTCATCCTTTAATTCCATCTTCCATGAACTTTTCGAGGTCGCTGCAGTACTCGGTGTGGGCACGTGTCAGCCTCATGGCAGACACACGCCAACGCTCATGAGAGCGCTAGCGGGGCGGCACGTGCACCTGACC
>NW_006159487.1:811992-814907 GCF_000334495.1 Tupaia belangeri chinensis
GTCTCTGCCGGCAGGGGGCAGCGGCGGCCGGCTCAGAGGCGCAGCGGTAGCGCTGACTCACGGTGCCGGGTGCCAGTGGAAGCTCGCGGCTCCTTTCTCCGGGTCAGCCTGAACTCGGGTGCAGTGCCCGGGAAGCCGGCTGGCTGGTGGGCAAGGCCGGGGATCGGCGCGCGAGGCCCCACGTAGGGCATTGTTTTCCCTCACGCTTGTGAAATGACTCACCACAAATAATTTCTCAGCTTGAAACCCAATTAGGATTTTTTAGAAGTTCATGGAAAATGTATATTAAAAAGAACTATGCATGGATTTTAATGTTTTTGCACCAAAATCAACTCATCCTTTAATTCCATCTTCCATGAACTTTTCGAGGTCGCTGCAGTACTCGGTGTGGGCACGTGTCAGCCTCATGGCAGACACACGCCAACGCTCATGAGAGCGCTAGCGGTGCGGCACGTGCACCTGACCACAGGGACGGCCCTGTCTGCGTCACCTCTCTGGGGTCCGGCCCTGCTAGGCAGCTGGGAGGAGCTCGCCCACCGCGGGGTTCCCCTGCCACGCCTTGTCCTTGGCTGCATCGCTGACCTCACCTGCCCTCAAAGCGGAGTAATGACGCCCGAGCAGGGACCTCAGGAGTCCGAGGAGCAGCGCCCAGCGGGGCCCGGTCGGTGGCCGGGTCCAGAAGTAAAGACTGAGCCTGAGCCTCAGGTGCTCCCCGCCTCAGCTCTGGGGTGCTGACATGTACCCATCTCTCCCTAACTGCTGGGGGACCTGGTCTCTTCCGCTGTGTTTTCCGTATTTTTAGACACGCGTCGCCGCCTGGGGGGACCCTCTGCAACGGCACAGGCAGGCTGCACGGCACCCCAGAAGATGGCCGCGAGCACGTCCCCACTGCCTGGCCACAAGCCAGCCGGTCGGCAGGAGCTGGCCTTGCCCACAGCCAAGGCTCGAGGAACAGGAGGGGGACGCGGTCCCAGTGCCCTGTGAGGGTCTGCTCCGGGGGCTTCTGTGACCCCACGCTCAGCCCAAGGCAGGGTCTCTGTCGAGAGGTAAACCCTGGAAGGCAGGTATGCTCAGACAGCACAGAGAGGATGCCAACCACAGTGACCGCTGTCCCCCCCAAAGGCAGCCCCTCTGCTGCTGTGGCACGCAGGCCCCCGTGCGGGTTGCTGCAAGGAGTGCAGGGCCAGCGATGCGCCCCAGACTGCAGCCCCTGCTTCTCAAGGGCACAGTAGCTACTCACACAGCCAGTTCCTGCTGCCGCTCTCCACAGTGAGGAGGAGGAAGACGTGGGCCCCGTTAGCACCAGGGCCAGCAGCCGCCCTCCCCGGCCGTAGCCCTGTGCCCTCCGTGGCCTGCAGAGGCTGTGCAGCCTGGTCAGGGGCCCCTGGGCACACAGTTGCCAGGGAAATGGGCGCTCCCCCTCCAGAGCCTGTGGCCACATGCAGCTAGGCTCTTCCCTGCCCAGAGGGCCAGCCGGCCTGGTGGGCTCCTTTCCCCTGCCCATGAATGTGCCCTGACGCACAGGCTCCTGGCTCCTGCTTTCCCCGAAGCTGGGCTGCCTCTCACCCTGCCAAGAGCACCCTGGGGCAGGAGTGGGCCCCTCCCGTGGGACAGCGGGCCCTGTCCCTGCCAACCCACCCCTCCAGAAGCCTCTCTTCCCTTTCAAAGTCCAGCCAGGCCCTGGGCTGAGCTCCTGCTCGGAGGGCAGGGTGCCAACCGCGGAGAATGCGAGCTGGGGGAGCCGGGCACTGCCCGCGGGGAGCTGGCACTCACTGTTGGTGAGCATCTGCAGGTCCTCCACCGAGGGTGGCGTGGCCTTCTTCTCGTAGGGGATGACCGTGTGCAGGTACTGCGGACAGGCGGTGCCGGCCGTGAGACGCGGCCTCCTTCATGTAGACACCCCAAACCCACCCTCCACGGCACTGCGGCGGTCACACTGCGCTCCACCCCTGCCTCCCCTCCTGTGGGCCGGGCAGTGGCCCAGCAGGACCCAGGCTGAGCACACGGGGCGGTCCCGGCTTAGGTCCTCAGGCCTCCCAGGGAATGCCAGGCCCCTGCCTGCCATGCTGGGCCGGCCGAGTCAGGGTGGGCTGGGACATAACCCCTCTCTGTCTCTCGTGGAGGGAACAATAAACGTTCTAGGCTGTATCTCCGTATCTTCTACATGGCAATTTGATGGGTCCCTTACGTGTCACCCCCCCCAGCATGGCAGATGTCAGAGCTGCCCCCTCTGCTGAGCATGGGGTGGGGTGCTGCTACAATCAAGCCCTATCCAACCTCCACAGCTGTGAGGAGGCTGGGAGCCAGGCAGGCGGGCAGGGTGAGCTAGAGGAACGGGCGGGGACCACGGTCCGGCACGGCTTAGCCTGCGGTAGCCCCAGGATTCGGCACCGGTTCCAGGCAGGCTACACATGCACTGCCACACTCCCACTGCGACCTGCCTTGGCCGACACCGGAGTGTCCCTGTCCTGAGGCCTAGTGACTGCCAGGGGGTCTCCCTTAGGGCATTTTGTGCCTAAAACAACTTAATCCACGGATATACAGGCAGGGGTGCGTTTAAGCTTTGTCTGTGTCCTGGAACAGTGGGGATCGGAACTTGCAAGTTCATCTGTTCTTTGTCATTGCTGGGGGCACGTGTGCTGGCCAGAGAGGAAGCCCCGGCTCGGGAGCACAGCTGCCCTTCTCTCCATCTTGCCATGTGGGCCAGACGTCGGGCACCCTGGGCTGGCATGGGGGACCCCTGTGCACAGCGCTTAGGGTCAGCCCAAACGCCCACCTTTTTGGAAGGACACTTCCACCCCCGTGGTGAGGAGAGAAGAAAATGTCGGGACCCCGCCACTCCCACCTCGATGCCGGGGTCATTCTGGGGAGCCAGTAGCCTGCTCTGTGGGGGGGCCTGCAAGGAATTGGGGGGC
>NW_006159487.1:815307-828208 GCF_000334495.1 Tupaia belangeri chinensis
CCACAGCGGTGAGGAGGCGGGGAGCCAGGCAGGCGGGCAGGGTGAGCTAGAGGAACGGGCGGGGACCACGGTCCGGCACGGCTTAGCCTGCGGTAGCCCCAGGATTCGGCACCGGTTCCAGGCAGGCTACACATGCACTGCCACACTCCCACTGCGACCTGCCTTGGCCGACACCGGAGTGTCCCTGTCCTGAGGCCTAGTGACTGCCAGGGGGTCTCCCTTAGGGCATTTTGTGCCTAAAACAACTTAATCCACGGATATACAGGCAGGGGTGCGTTTAAGCTTTGTCTGTGTCCTGGAACAGTGGGGATCGGAACTTGCAAGTTCATCTGTTCTTTGTCATTGCTGGGGGCACGTGTGCTGGCCAGAGAGGAAGCCCCGGCTCGGGAGCACAGCTGCCCTTCTCTCCATCTTGCCATGTGGGCCAGACGTCGGGCACCCTGGGCTGGCATGGGGGACCCCTGTGCACAGCGCTTAGGGTCAGCCCAAACGCCCACCTTTTTGGAAGGACACTTCCACCCCCGTGGTGAGGAGAGAAGAAAATGTCG
Organism: Tupaia belangeri chinensis; assembly: GCF_000334495.1. NCBI lineage: Eukaryota > Metazoa > Chordata > Mammalia > Scandentia > Tupaiidae > Tupaia > Tupaia belangeri. The sequence continues at coordinate 815,856 of NW_006159487.1, forward strand.
GGACCCCGCCACTCCCACCTCGATGCCGGGGTCATTCTGGGGAGCCAGTAGCCTGCTCTGTGGGGGGCCCTGCAAGAACTGGGGAGCTGTCCACACCTGCTTGTCGGTCCCCGAGGAGCTGAAGGTCTGGCGGATGCCACTCTGAAGAATGCTGGAGAGGCCCTCCATGCTGAAACGCTGCGGGACACGGACACTCAGGGCGGTGCAGCAGGGCCCTCCGTGCCCGCCCGCCCTGCCAGGTGGTGCAGCCCTGCTGTCCAGGCTCCTGCCCCGGGTCCACGACCAGAGGCTGGGCTCAGGATCCAGGATGCGGCCGGAACTTCTCGAGACGCTGGGCGGGGTGAGAACCTCGGGCCTCAGGTCTTCGCCCAGCCCCTCCTTCGCCTTCCGCACATGCCACCCCATCCCCCCGCCCCGCACCCCGAGGTCTGTCTTCTGCTTGGGGGTGCTCACAGTCCCCGGGTAGTCTGGGAGCGGCTCTGGCTGGGGCCCTACCTTGAGGGGCATCTGGCTGGCCCGCTCCGCCCGGCCACTCTGCAGGCTCAGCCCCTTCTCCCTGCGCTGCCTCTTCAGCAGGCCCCGCTGCTCCCTCTGCTTGCTCTGGACCTCCAGCAGCGCCGTGATGAAGGAGTTCCTCACCTCCTTCTCGAACTCCAGCTCGTCCCGGCGGGCCTGCTGCTGCACCAGCTCCTCCGAGAACGCACGGATGGCGCCCTCCACCTGGTCCAGCAGCTCGGCCAGCTCAGCCCCGGACATGTGCCTCAGCCCTACGGGGAAAGCGGCCCCGGCAGCCACGGCCACTGAGTGCCCGGGCCCGGGGCGAGGGCAGCGTGAAAGAACGCTGCTCTCCCGGCCAGGAGGGGTCCCAGCCCACACCCTGGGCCCCTCGGGCGGCGGCTGACCCCGGCTCTGTGTCCTCTCTCCGTGTTACTCCTCGGTGAACTGGGTCAGGGCCTGGGGATGCACTGACGAGATCAGGCCCCGCGTTGAAGAGCGCTAGAGCTCCGGTCCCCTCCCAGGACCATCAGCTCAGCTGGGGAGCCGGCAGGCCTCCACCTTGGCTGGCTGCATGCCGCAGGGTGGAGGTGTGGCCGAGCAGTGCCTTCTCTCAGAGGGGCGGAACAGGGGTGGGGGGAGCAGGGGCAGGACGAGACCTGCACCCACCCCAGGGTCTGCCAGCGGCTTCCACCCACCCCTTCCTGCCCTGTCGAGGGCTTGCTGACCGGGCCCACCCCACCCCGATTTCACCCTCAGGGCCGCCTCCCTCCCTCCCTCGGGCCACTCACTGTGCTTGGCCACACCCACAGCCTTTTGCTGGCTACGCCATGCTGAGGGCCTTCGTGTGGCCCAGATGACCTGACTGGGCAGTGGGACCCTGGGAAGTCTCCTGCTGCCCGGTCCTACCAGCCCCGAGGGCCAGTGTTCACTTTCTGGGTACGGCCCTCAGGCCACGCCTCTGTCCCACCACGCCAGCTGCTGGGACCCGTCCCCTGGCTGGCCCCGGCCGGGCACCTGCACCAGGCAGCAAGCCCTGTGCCCTGCCGTGCCTCAACCCTGCCTGCGCCTGCCTGGACCTGGGCCCCACGGTTACCGCAACCCTGAGCCTAGAGTAGGGCGCCTCTCCTACCCAAGGACGGGAGGGGGCTGCCGCCCAGCCTCTCTGTGTCCTGCCTGGTCCTTCTCAGGTGTATTTGCGTCCTGCTAAATGGCCTACACCTTCCCAGCCTCCTCAGACCTGGATGGCCGCTGGGAAGGTGTAGGACCAGGCAGGGCGTGATGTTCCCACTCCATACTGCCTACCACGGTTACGGCGCTGGCCGCAGCTGCGCGGGGCTCCTGGTCTGCCTGCGTCCGCGGGTGCCTGTGAGGCTCGCCCTGCGTACCCAGTGCCAACTGGGTGATAATGCCGCCTCTCCACCTGGGTGCTCCCTGGGCAGGGAGAGCTGCTTTTCCATTTATGAGGGGACTTCAACAACTTTGTGGAAAAGGAATTAAAATATGGGTTGGAGCCGGCTCCGTAGTGCGGCCGGTGAGGGCTGTGCGTAGGGAGCTGGGTCCCACAGGCCGGCCGGTTTGAGCCCCAGCCCCGGTGGCTGGAGGAGCTGGGACTGAGCCGGGGGGACGGCGTGGCCACAGCCCGTTGGCGGGTGTTTTCTCTCAGTCTGGCAAGCACACCTGCCTTCTGGCAATGGGAAAAGGTGAGATTTCCAGTTTACTTCGGTGCAAACTTTTTGAAATCCATAGTTTTTCATAATATGCCTTTTCCATGAGCTTCCTGAAGACCCCCACATCCTTCAGGTCTAGAGACTCGGTCGGTGCTGTGGGGCCGAGGAGCCACAGGAGCAACGCACAGAAATGCTGGCACAGCCCGGCCATGGCAAGCACCAAGGGAGGTCCCGAGACCCGCACCGCCTCCCCTGTCCACGGGGTGGTCCCTGCTTGGGCTGCGGTCCAGGTCTCTCTGCCTGTCTGCTTTAGTCTGCTCTCTGGCCCAGTTACACTTTGTTCAACTGCCCCTTGTGTTTGAATTGTTCAGACGCTAAACTCTCTCCCACTGCGGCCAGCCCCGGAGAGCTGCAAGCTCCGGAAGCCGGGAGGCCAGGGGCCACAGGGCCTTCACCCGGCGGTGTCGGCTCGGGCCTCACCTTCGTAGGACCACTTGTTGAAGGTCCGAGTCAGGGCCTGCATCTCCTGCAGCAGGACTGAGTCCGCCTGGGAGGAGGTCTCCCCTCCATCCTCTTCCTCCAGGACCCCTTCTTCCTCCTCAGGGTCCGGGGAGTCCTGCATCATCTCCTCGATCTCCTCGATGACCTGAGGGGACACAAGGGGACACCCCGCTCTCTGCTGGGGCATTCTGGCTTTGTTTTTTTTTTTTTTTTTTATTATTTTTTTTTTTTTTTTTTTTTTTTTTTTTTAATAATTCATTCTTTATTTATTTTTTGTCTTTTTAAGCTTGTCATTTTAAGCTGCCAGGTCCAGGATTCGAACCACAGTCGGCCATTTGGGAATACAGCTCCCCAACCACACCATTGCTAGCCCCGGCTTGGATTCTGATCAGTAAGGGCGGATGTTCCTAGCTTGCTGTGCGCAAAATCCCTAAAGCAATGCTGCTCCCTAGCAGGTCCTGGGTTATAATGGCGGCGTGCAGGACTCCGCTGGGGGCCGCGCCGGAAACCCCCTCTTCCAGGACACAGCAGGATGGTCCTGAAGGGGGTGTGCCCCGTGTGCCGAGCACTTCACCTCTAAGGGGAAGCCGTGTCCGCCGCGTTAACGCGAAACCCCGTCTGTTAGCTGTCACGATACCCGACAGAAAGCCGGGAGTCCTGGAGCAGCTGAGGGTGGGAAGAGAACGGCGCCTTCCCAGGCCGGGACTCCAGCTGCCTGGCAGTGAGCGAGATGGGATGCGCCTGCCTCCAGGGCGCAGCGTAAGGCACTGCTCAGGAGCCGGGCCGCACGTGCTGACCCGCTCGGGCCGGCGCCAGGCCGTGTGAGCATCCAAGACCCCACGGTGGAGAGCAGGAGAGAGGGGTCGGGCATCCTGAGCTGTGGAGGTGCTCTCCCCACTGCTCGTACTCCCACGCACACACCGAATGACGAAGACGGATCGGGTCTGGGGGCAGAAGATGGCCGAGAACCCCTGCTGAGACCCGGCCCGCGCGTGGGCCGGCTCTTGCCTGATGGACCCACCTCCGCGGCCACTGGGCTATGGTCTCTGTGCGGCAGGACAAAGGCAGGGTCACAGGGTCTGCTCCTGGGGAACGGCCCTGACTCTGGTTCGTCCCCAGCCTCTCACCTCTGCTCACGACCGAGGCGCCTGGTGTCAGGCCCGGAAGCCTTGCATGGACCCGCGGGGAGTGGCCAAATGGCACCAGTGCAGGGCTATGGGGACGCCTCTCCAAGCACAGTCACCTCCACACAGCGGGACTCCCAGAGCCATGCTAGCCTGTCCATCTCACCAGGTTCCCTTCGATGTCCTCGTCCTGACTGGTCCCCACCTTTCAGCCGGCACCTCTGCAGCAAGGCTGCGACAGCAAACCCGTGCAGCCGTCCACCCAGCACCCGTCACCCTTCGCTGAGTGAGAGCTGGGGAAGGTGCCCAGAGGCCCGGCGCCACCCCGAGGATCGACCTGGGGAAGCACCGCATCCTCGTCCCAACAGAAGTGTCTCTAGGACCCTCTAGCACCTGGAGGGCCCCTGCTCTGAGGGTGGGGGAGATGCAGGCCTCACGAGGCCTCCTGGGCCCTTCCCACGTTGGGAGGCGCGGCCCTGGGCCCTTGGTCTGACCCTAGGCACGAACCAGGGAGAGCTTAGCAGAAGTTGGCCACCACAAAGACAGACCCCCCCCACCCGAGTGTCAAGTGTGACCTTCCACAGTGGTTGGGGAAACTGGGGCAGAGCCACCCACCCCGTCAGAGGCATTCTGAGTCCCGCTGTAACGGGCGTGGTGTAGGGTCTCGCACTCGCGGTCATGGGCGGAAGAGCAGAAGGTCTCCCAGGACCGAGGGGAGTGTGTACCTGGTCAGCCGTGAGCAGGGGCTCCTCGTTGATGCCGGAGTCATGCTCACTTTTCTCGTTGAACTCCTCCTCGTCCTTCTCGTGGACCTGGGGGACGGGGACACTGAGTGGCCTGCAGCACACAAGGACGCCTTCTGGCCGCAGATGGACAGCCCCGACTGGGAGACCAGCTTCGCGGCCCTGTGTGGTGGGAGTGAAAGCCACCCGGTGTCCCCTCCAGGCCCCACGCACGTGCGCCTCGGATCCAGCCTGCCGACAAGTGGCCAGCAGGTCCTGACTCTGGGATGGCCCTGTCCTCTCGCCCACATGCAGGTCGGCCGCCGGCGTGCCGTGGCCCCTGCGGCAAGGGCACACTGGGTGCCCATGGCTCCATCGGGTCAGTTCCTGGTGTCACCCTCCAGGCAGGTGCAGGGTGGGGTGGGGGCAGGTGGGGGCTGCCATCCAAACAGCCGCAGCTGCAGAATGAGGACGTGTCCGGAGACCAGGTCCCAGGCCTGAAAAAAAAAGTCTGTGCAGGTGCGTGCCGCGGACCCCTGCCTGTGAGCCGGCTGGCAGCTGGAGCACCGTGGGGGAGAGTGAAAGGAAGGTCCACTCACACCTTGGCCCTGGCCCCCAAATCCCACCCCTGGGATCCTAAGTCATCCTGGCCACCGAGCCTGGACAGGTGGGCTGGGTGGGCAGATGGCCACACTGCCCTGGCTTAGGTAAATGCCCCCTCCTACGCCAGGGGCTGCTGTCCGAGTCCAGAGCCCTCCTGCTTCAACCGGCCAGTGTGCATCTTTGGCCCCTCGGGGCGAAAGACCCAGAAGAGGGCCTGATGCCTCTCCTGGACGGAGAAGGGGCCTCAGGGCAGCAGAGCAGCCCAGAACCGGAGCGCCCCAGAGAGCCTGCTCTGGAGTCCATGTGAGTCCACGGGGCCTGGACGGGCTGCGGTTACGTCAGCCCTGTAATCACCACCCAGCCACTGTGTCTAAGCACTGCGGGCCCTCCCACCCGTAGTGAAGGGGCGTGTGGCGCGGTTGGCCTTTTGCACTGTATTTCCCTATACCACAAAAAACCAAACTGGGCCATGCATCCCAGCCCGAGGGCCAGAGCTCATGGCTAACACAGAAGCGTCCGTGCAAGCTCATCAACGCCTCTGCTCCACGCACAGAGCCTGTGGCCGCGGGGGAGAGCACAGCCCGCTTACAGTCCTGGACATCCTCCCCCTTGTCAGGGCCACCACTGTCTGATCCCAGGCCAGCCCGAGCCCTGGTAGTCCAGGGGGCCAGAGCCCACGGCCGACGCTGCCCCCCGGCAGCTCACACAGCACGCGGGCATGTGCGTGTACCCATGAGGGAGCCAGAACCACAGGGCCGACTATGCCCCCTGCAGTTCACAGCACGCGGGCATGTGCGCTTGTGCCCCAATGCCGGCAGGACGGACGGACGGACGGAGGAACAGGGCTGTGCCGTGGGCGCTGTCTGTCGCGGGCTGCCCCCCCCCTGCTCTGTCCTGCTCTGTCCTGCTCTGTCCCACTCTGTCCTGCTGTCCCTGACCACGCTGTGAAAGGCAGGCTCTGTCCTCGGGACCCTCCTCCAGTGCCGGGGTGTGTGGACAGGATCTGTGGCCCATTGTTCACAGGCCCTGGACACAGGCAGTACGAGGCTGCGGTCCTTGAGAGCAGGAAAACACAGGCTCAGGGACCCTGGGAGGGCTGGCCACGGGCCCGCTCCTCGGAAATGCTGGCGAGGGCTGGGCTGAGAGGAAGAGGGGGGTTCTGCGAGGCAGAGGAAAGATGCCAGAGTGTAAACAGTGGGCAGAAAAAGAGTAAAAGAGAGCTGCAGGGACCAGCAGGTGGTGTGGTGGTTAGGGTGCTGGGCTCCCACATGGCTGACCATGGTTCAAGTCCTGGACCTGGTGGCTTATTTTCTCACTTGCCTGCTCTCTGTCTCTCTGTGTCTCTCTCTGGTCAAATTAAAATAAATGAATGAACAAATAAAAGTTAAATAAATAATTCTTTTAAAAAAGGGAAAGACAGCTACGGTCTGAAGCCAAAACCACGCATGCCGGTACGTGAGGGCACTGAGAGGGGGCACAGACGGCGGCACAGAGGGGCGGGGGAGGCGGGGCTGGGCAGTGCCCTGTGTCTGAGTGAGGGTACCACAGAAGCTTTGTTAGATAACATGGCCGAGCGCCTACAGGACAAGGAGGGCAGGAGTGCAAAGCCGCACAGGAGAGCAAGCTTGAGTACATACATACTAAAATGAGGTTAAGTGAAACAGTCCCAAAGTTTAAGAAAAGTGTATGTACCAAATGATAGAACTGCTAGTACGTCACACAGAGCTGACGGTATCGGGCTGCCCACAGCACAGTGGTCAAGGGAGCCACACAGCCCATGGCTAACTGCACGGTTCAAATCCCAGCCTCAGCTCAACAAGCACACCTGGCTGCATGTGCAGGCTGCAGACCCCGGCCGAGGGCAGACCCCAGCTGAGGGCAGATCCCGGCCGAGGGCAGACCCCGGCCGAGGGCAGACCCCGGCCGAGGGCAGATCCCGGCTGAGGGCAGATCCCGGCCAAGGGCAGACCCCAGCTGAGGGCAGAAACGGAGGAGGAGCTGAGGCATGGCCACGCCCCTTGAGGGCTGCTTTCTCTCCCCTCTCCTCTCTGGCAAGCATATGCATCTTCTGGCAACTAAGAGAAGTTTTAAAGCAACTGACTCAGGAAAAAATAGAAACTATAAATAGCCCTATATTTATCTATTCAAGAAACTGAATTTGTAATCAAAAGTTTTCCACGGAGGGAACGCCAAGCATGGATGGTGCAGTCCATCAGATGCTTAAAAAATAAATAATTCCAGGGACCAGCAGTTGGCATAACGACTATGTCACTGGACTCCTATGTAGCCAACCGCACAGTTCGAGTCCCGGGCCTGGTGGCTTAAACTCATGCCAGGTGCGTGTGCGTGTGTGCCCAAGATCCCAAGAGGAGAATGGAGGAGCAGGGATGGCGGCGTGACCATCCCCCCTGGTGGGTGATTTCTTGCTTTCTGTCTCTCTGTCTCTCTCCGTCTTTCTGGTGAGTGCATGCACCCTATAGCAAAAACCTCTCCAATAAATAAATAAAATTTTTAAAAAGATAAACTTCATCTTCTTATCTATAGTTCATCATATTAAAAAGATAAAATACAGGGCCAGCAGGTGGTGTGGTGGTTAAGGTGTTGGACTCCCACATGGTGAACTGTGGTTCAAGTCCTAGACCCAGTGGCTTGAAATCCATGCCAGGTGCACATGCATGCATGGCCAAGATCCCGAGAGGAGGATGGAGGACAGGAAATGAGGGCATGCCGTCCCCCGGCAGTGATTCCTCCGTCTCTCTCTGTCTCTCTGTCTCTCTCTCTGGCGAGTGTACACGTCCTATGGCAAAAACCTTTAAAAAAATAAAACAAAAATGAAATTTCTAAATGGAAACAGAACACATACCTGACAAAGGATTTCCATCGCGGGTAAAGGAATCTCACACATCAATAACAAGAGTACAAACACCCACTGGCCAAGCGGACAAAGGTCTGAACGGGCACTTCCACAGACGTGAACAACCGCGCGAAGTGATGCTGAGCACGCCGCACTGCTAGGGAAATGCAGACTGCCGCAAAGTCTGCTCCAGAAGGCTCGTCCACAGGCGGCAGTGAGGACGACGGTGGGGCCCTCACCCTGGAAAACAGCCTGGCAGCTCCTTAAAGCGACGCTCACCTCCCCGCGGCTCAGCCGTCCGCTCCCATACTTCCAGCCGAAACAAATGGGAGTGCGCACCACCCAGAGACCGGACGGGAGGTGCCGGGCACACGCCTGGGTCCACCTCGTGCACCGAGGGGTGGGCGGAGGTGCCGGGCACATGCCTGGGTCCACCTCGTGCACCGAGGGGTGGGCGGAGGTGCCGGGCACGCACGGTGCTAGGGCAGGTGTGAGAGGGAAGGAACATGCCATGCTCTAGGAAGGACCCCAGGGCCGCACCTGAGGAGATGTGGCAGATGTGGCTTCCCACGGCAGCCAGAGGGAGTCAGAGTCCCACAGAAACTTTTCTGCAGCCCAGAGCCTCGCGGGAACAGGTAAAGATGTCTCAGACAGTCCAGCAGGCATGTCCCTCTGCTGCCTTTTCTCAAGGATGTATGACTGCTTTTCCCACCAGAATGGAGCTCTATCCCCAGAAAGGTAAACATGGGCCGGCAGAGGGCTGGAGAGAAGGCGCCCAGGACGGCCACTGCCCGCAGACCAGCAGCAGCAGGACGCAGGGCACCACAGGACCTCAGCGCCACGCCGGCTGGCCGGAGCACCAATGTTCTCAACCATGCGGTATGCACATTAGTTTCTGTACGCGATGATGTCTCAGCGTTTTACGAATCTGCTGAGGACACCGTATACCACCCAGGCTGGCTGATTCCTACAGACGCCCAAGCGCCAGCAGCGTGCACCTCTGACATGCACACTAACCCCTTCTATCCGTAGCCCCAGGGGGCGCTGTTCTCGCCACGAGTCACCCACTGCCAGGGACCAGCGCCAGCACCTTGGACCCCTGTGTCTCAGAGCTTCCGGAATTACTCCGACCTGCCCCTCCCACGCCGCCGTGCCTGCCCAAGGGCCCCCACACCTCCTGCTGGCTCTGGGCCCCCACGTGGCCTGTGTGCCGTGGCCTGTGTGCCGTGGCCTGTGTGCCGTGGCCTGTGTACCGTGGTCTGTGTGCTGTGGCTGGGGACCGGCAGGTGGCATGGTGGTTAATGTGCTGGTCACTCCCACTTGGCCAACTACAGTTCAAGCCCTGGACCTGGTGGCTTGCTTTCTCACTTTCCCTCTCTCTCTCTCTCTCTCTCTCTCTCTCTCTCTGTCTCTCTGGGCAAGTAAGTTAAAAATAAACAAGTAAATAACAACACAAGGGGCCATTAGAAATGAGACATGTACCAGTCAGTTTGGAGAACAGTTTGTTCCCCGAGGTCTGTGTTTGGAATCTGGTCCCCGAGGCAGTGTGGGGAGGCGAGCAGCCTAGTGGGTGCTGACGGCTCAGGAGCGGACGGCTCTGTCCCTGAGAGGCCCAGCGAGTCCTCGCTCTCAGAAGGGCCGACTGACGCCAGAGCGGTTGTTCCCGGAGGACAACGGCTGCCCGGTCTCTGCGTGCCCGCCCGGCTCCTGTGGACCACGTGCGGTAGCCGGTCTGATGCCAGCCCTGGGCCTTCAGGCTCCCTAACTGCCGGGGCGTGGGCCTAATGGCCCTCTCTGTAAGTGACCTGGGCTGGGGGCTTTGGTAACACCGCAGCGGAGGGACGCCAAAGACGCGAGGGCGAGGGCGAGGGCGAGGGCAAGGGCTGTGTCTCCCCAGCCCTGCTCTTGCCACGTGCTGTCCCTGCAGGGCTACCTGCTCTCAGACTGCGTGTGCCTGCCTCGACTTTAACAAAGCAGGCGTGACTCTGGACCCACCCCATCAGGTCAGTGGGGACGAGTGGAGACAGGTCTGGGGGACGGGCTGCCCAGCTGGTGCACTTAAACGGTAGGGTGAGGGCTCTCCAGAGAGGAGCCTGCTGCCCGAGGGCGCCCACCGCACACGGAGCGTACTCGCACACGGAGGGCACTTGCACACGGAGGGCACCCGCACACAGAGGGCGCCCGCACACGGAGGGTACTCGTACACGGAGGGCGCCCACACACCAAGAACCGGTAAGGGCACCCACACACGGAGGGCGCCCACGCACAGAGGGCACGTGCACACGGAGGGCGCCCACACACGGAGGGCACGCGCACACGGAGCGTACCCGCACACAAAGGGCACTCGCACACCGAGGGTGAGCGGGGATCACTGAGCATGTGGGGTCAGCCAAGGAGCCTCTGCTGTGATCCACCCAGACCACAAAGCGGAGGGGCACAGCCAGGCTGTTCATAGCTCTCCCTGAGGTGTGAGAAGAGGCCGGGCAGCTCACGGCCTCGCCACGTGCCCTCGGGGAGCCGGCAGTGAGGATGACCGTGCACCCGTCTGCAGCGCGAGTTCACTTCCCAGAACGGGTGTGAAGGGGCAGGGGCTTCCACCCCCACCCCCACCTCCATGCAGCGGCCTGACGGCTCCAGGCCATTGTAGCTCGGGCGCTGCAGGTGTGAGGCACTGGGGGAGCTCCCGCCCGGGTCCAGAGCAGGCCAGAGACGCCATCTCGGACTCTGCCCAGGGCGGGCGCGGACTGGGCCCAGCCACCCCTGCCGTGACGAACCTGGGTTCGGGGCCAGCCACACCAGGCGGCTGCGGCCTCTGCGCCCTCTGCGCCCTCCTGGGCCTGCATGCCGCCGAGGCTGCCTCATTAGGGCCGTTCCTCGCTCCGGTCGGGACTGGACCCTGCGACCTGGGGTGAGCCCACCCCACCCCAGTCACCACGAGCCCAGGATGGGGGGTAGCCCTTCCAGACAAGGATGGGCTCCTCTCAGCCCAAACCGGAGAACACAGGCAGACACGCCCTGGCATGACTGGGCCCATGAGTTTCCTCTGCTAGGGTCCATATTCCATGTGCCCCCCAGTGACCGTGTCCCCTGGGTGAGGGCTCAGGGGGCAAAGCCCTGGGAGGCAATCAGCCTGGGGGTGCTTCACAGGTGGCAGAGCGCCCTGTGAGGAGACCCCGCTGTCCCTCGCATGAGCAATCAGACGGGTGCGGGGCTCGCAGGTGGCAGAGCGCCCTGTGAGGAGACCCTGCTGTCCCTCGCGTGAGCAGAAGGACACCAGGTCTCCCAGCAGCTGTCCTGCCCCTGCTGGCGCCTGTCTTGGGCTGTGGCCTCCAGGTTGGGAAGAAACCGCCTCCCTCCAGGCCCCCTCGGGCAGCCCCAGCTCCCAGTACCCCTCACAGGCCCCAGAACCACGGCCACTTCGGCCCCTCCGGAAAGCCCTGCCGCGGAGCCCTCGCGGTGCTCTGAGCTCTCAGCTGCCGCATCCATGGCCTCAGTGGCCATGCTCCGACTCGGTCCACACCTAGCATCCCTCGCTAGCAGTGGCCCCACCTCAGCCCGTCCAGGCTGCAGGACCCGCTGGGTTCTGCCAGCGCCTGCTCTCGGCAGTCCCCACGCGACGGAACCATTCGTCTTAGACGGAAAGCTGCCTCGCTCGGGCCACCGTGACCCGAAGGCACGGCATGCCCTGACGGCCACCCTCCTGCTCTTCCTTGGGTGACCTTGTCTGGCGTGTTGTGCTCAGATCGGCGAGGTGTTCCCGGCACGGGCCCTGGGACAGACGGCCACCTCACATCCAGTCTCTGCGCACACAGGGCCCGAACGCCCACTCCTACCCTCCCAGCATGATCTGAGCCGTGCTCGCCCCACAGCCTTCTGAGGAACACTGGTGAGCGAGTGTCCCCCCACGGCTCCACGTTGGATCGCGCCCCGCCAGGGTGGACCCGCAGAGGTACCTCGGCGTCAGAGCTGTTGCCGTTCAGAGCCTCGAGGTTCGGGTCCCGCCAGTCCTCCGAGAGAGAAGGGATGTAATTGTCCGTCAGGGCGTCCCACACCCTGCAACAAAGACAGCTGTCATCACAGAGCTGCGCCGGGCGGAGGCCGAGAGGCCGGCACCGAGCGCGCCGAGGCCACCCCGACGGGCGCAGGCCGCGCGGCTCGCAGCCTGGACCGGGAATCTGGGCCGCATGCAGGCCTGCGGCCACGGCACCCTCCCAGGAGGGAATCCGGCCGGCACAGCAGTTCAAGCCCCGAGCAACGAGAGCGTGTTCTCACCTCCGGTGGAGAGAGAGCTGGGTGCTGTCTGCGGGGCCTCGCTGAGGCCTGGCGAGCGCGTCTGTGCCTCTCCACGCAGGAGTCACAGCAGCACTGCCCAGCAGCGGCCAGT
>NW_006159487.1:828226-840503 GCF_000334495.1 Tupaia belangeri chinensis
GCCGGGAGGACAGCCTGCGGAGGGCTCAAAGCAGCCAGAGCCCGGCCTGAGCAAAATGGAGCGAAGGGTGGAGCCACCGACAGCCCATCCTCACAGCCCGGCCTCACAGCCCGGCCTCACAGCCCGGCCTGGGCAGGGAAAGGGCAGGCTCTTCACTACAGGGCCAGTTTCCTATTTTTCTAGGCAAAAATGTACCGTGTCTTTCCGACAATCCAGTGTATTTCATCTTAAACTCTGGATGTGGACAGTGTGAGAAAGGGTTTCCCGGGACCGCAGACAGCATGATGGCTATGCTGCTGGACTCGCACGTAGTGGACCGCGGCTCAAGGCCTAGACCCGGCGCCTTAAAGCTCCGCTGGGCACGTGTATGGGTGTGCCGGAGATCCCAGGAGGAGGGAGAAGGGACTGCAGCGTGGCCGCCCCTGGGACAGTCATTTCTCGCTTTCTGGCTCTCTGGCAAGCGCATGTGCCCTATAGCAAAAACCGCAGGAAAGGAGGGAGGGGTTTCTACCATTGTTACTTGCCCCACTCACACCAGAAAGGTTTCTTTGGGGAAGAGATGGGGGCTGGGGAAGTTATGGAGTCACAAACACCACACATCAGGAGACACACAAGTTAGTCTACACCAAAGAGCACTGCACACCAGGAGCCAGACACCCAGGGAGGCAGCCCCGGGAGCCACGGCACTGCACCAATGGGGCTCGAAGGCGTCCCCTTTGGCACAGCCGGGAGGCCCAGGCGTCAGAAAGCGCATTTTATTTGGGCGCACTAGCCTAAGGACATAGCTTGAGAAATAAGCAAATATGGGGCCAGTCAGTGGCATGGTGGTTAGGGCGCGTGGATCCCACACGGTTGACTGCACAGTTCGAGTCCCAGACCTGGAGGCTTGGAAAAACAGGCGGGGCACATGAGTGTGCCCAAGATCCCAAGAAGAGGAAGAGATGGAGGAGACAGGTTGCAGCATGACCATCCCCCAGGGGCTGCTCTTTCACTCGCTCTCTTACTCTCTGGCTCACACTCTCTCTCTCGCTCACTCTCTCGCTCTCTCACTCTCTCTCACTGACTCTCTCTGACTCCCTCTCTTTCTCTCTCTCTCTCTCTCGCTCTCTGACTCTCTCTCTCTTTCTCTCTTACTCTCTCTCTGACTCCCTCTCTTCCTCTCTCTCACACTCTCTCGCTCTCTCATTCTCTCTCTCTCTTGCTCTCTGACTCTCTCACTCTCTCTCTGACTTTCTCTCGCTCTCTCTGACTCCCTCTCTTTCTCTCTCTCTTTCTCTCTTACTCTCTCTCTGACTCCCTCTCTTTCTCTCTCTCACACTCTCTCTGACTCTCTCACTCTCTCTCGCTCTCTCTCACTCTCTCATTCTTTCTCTCTCTCACTCTCTCTGACTCTCTCTCTCACACTCTCTCGCTCTCTCATTCTTTCTTCGCTCACTCTCTTGCTCTCTCACTCTCTCTCTCTCTCTCTCACTCTCTGACTCCCTCTCTCTCTCTCACTCACTCTCTCTGACTCTCTCTCTCTCGCTCTCTCTCTTTCTCGCGCTCTCTCTCTCTCTCTCTGCTGAGCACACATCTGTCACGCTAGAAAGTGCAGGCAAGCGTGTCTGTGCACGGACCAGCGTGAAACCGTGCAGAGCAGGTTGCAAATGCTAAAGGGCAGAGCAGACAGAGCCTCTGTGCCCACCGACACTGGGAACCCACGCAGCGACTCAGGAGGGCGCCGCTGACGCACAGGGACAGGGAGGGCCGTGCAGGCAGTTGACGGAGCAGAGTGCTTCCTGCAGCGGCTCAGTCCTGCAGACACAGGAGCCCAGGCAGCAGTGAGAGCAGTTCTGGGCATCTGCATATTCGCTCTTCTCTGACCTTTACACGAAAGCCCTTTGCGAGAGCTTGCGAAGTGCTTGTCAGACATGTACTCAGCAGGGTTTCAGAGCCAAATTCTACTTTTTCTTTTTTTTTTTTTTTTAAGCTTTCGCCATAGGGCACACGCACACGCCTAAGAGAGACAGCGAGAGGGACAGTAAGAAATCACCTTCTCCTCCATTCTCCTCCTGGGATTTGGGACACATGCACACACCTCCAGGATGATTTTCAAGCTGCCAGGACTGGGACTCAAACTGCAGTCGGCCATGTGGGAGTCCAGTGCCTTAACCACCACACCACCTGCTGGCCCCAAGCCTAATTCTTATTTACTTATTCATCCACTCACTCACTTTAAAACTATGCCCAAGGGTGCATGTGCTTGCAGGAGAGACAGACAGAGCAAGAAGTAAACAAACACCTCCCACAGGGAGTCACGTTACACCTCGTCTCCCCCTCCTTGGGGCCTGGGCACACTTGCACACGCACTCAGAGCGTCTCCCCCTCCTTGGGGCCTGGGCACGCTTGCACACGCACAGGGTCTCCCCTTCCTTGGGAACTGGGCACGCGTGCACACGCACAGGGTCTCCCCTTCCTTGGGGAATGGGCACACTTGCACACGCACCCAGAGTGTTTCTCAAGCTGCCAGGTCCAGAACTCGGACCACAGTCAGCCATGTGGGATCCAGGCACTTTGACCACCATGATGGGCTTGGTGGGTCTTCATCTTCCAAAAATCCCCTCGTGTAGAAAACGCACGTGCACGTGGTGGGGCTCTCAGTGGGGTCCTGTCCTGCTGCAACCCCCTGCCACAGTCCCCAGCTCCTCAGGGTCTCGGGCTAGACACGCCTGGCACCGTCTAGCTCAGCGGGCTGGGACCGGAACCGCAGCCAGGTGTGGCTCCTGGCACTGCAGCCTCCTGCGTGCTGAATACCCCATGGAGGCAGGAGCGAGCGCCTGCAGGGTGGCACCCCGTCGTCTGTCAGGGGCTGTTAGAGCCACCTTGGTCCAGGCCACCTCCAAAGCCAAGCCCTGCCAGCACCCTGGCGCCCTGAGAGAGCTGGGGCTTGCTATGCCAAGACCGACGCCCAGGTCCCACACCTGCGGCCAGACCAGGCCGTCTCCAGCACCAGCAAATTCTCCACTTCAAGAAGAGACACGCGTGCAGGTGCCGACCTTCAGAGCGTCCTGCAGGACATGCCTGGAGAAGTGCGATTCAGCAAATCCCAAAATAGGCAGGAGCCTGCGGCAGCTCCCTGCTACACGGGCAAGACCAGGACTGCACGGCTCCCGGTGACCTTGAGGAAGCTCTGTCCCTAGGTGACAGCAGCCTCACTCGGGTCTCCCAAGGAGGACCCATCTTCCTCGCCTGCACCTTCACTGACACACTCCCATTCTCCGAGCCTGGGTTTCCTGACAGCCCCAAGCCTTTACTCCTGACTTCGAACCAGCCTCCTCCCCTTCATTTCTGACCAGGTCATCTCCCTTTTCTCATGTGCTTTTAACCCTTTGAGGTTATAAGGAGCCCCGGCCAGGGCAGCCCTCAGCCCTCTGTGGCCTCCTGTGCAGCCCTCCTGCACACCTCGGCCCGCGGAACAATGGCGACAGAGCCTGATACGGGTCAAGGCGGCTCTGACCCACGGGTGGGCTGCTGTTCACGCACAAGGTGTGGGCAACAAGCGAGACACCGGGTGGGGGGCCAGCACGCTCCTGAGCTCACAGGGAGTCCCGGCAGGTCGGGGTGGAGCCAGCGGCAGGGCTACAGAGCCGCCCAAGCCCAGAACTCTCGGCCCCTCACGAAGTCCATGACTGACACCAGGACACACTGGGTCCTGAACCTCAGCTGAGACTGCGGCTCAGCGCCAGCTCTGCGCTCCGCCCACACTGGCATCGCTCTGGACCGGGTGATGCATAGGAGGAGGAAGGGCGGGCACAGGGCACCCCGGCCCAGGGTGGGGCGAGCAGAACTTCCGGGGCGGAGAGACAGACTTTCCTCCCCAGGGGGCTCTTGGTCCCATAGCCAGGGCTCAGGGCTCTCGGGACAGACAGACCCCTGCAGGGACCAGGCTTACTGCAAATGCCACTTCTCGAGAAACTTCCCTGCCATCCACTCTCGCCTTGCCTTTGGAGAGGGGTTTTCGAAGCAACCCGTAGGCCCCCCTATCAGAGCCGACACGAAATAGGGCCTGAGTCCCGCCCCGTGCTGCCTGCGCCTCAGCCCCTGGGTGTAACCGCAGGAAAGGCTCTCCCTGTGCGCATTTAACGTGTTCATCTCCACCATGAGCGAGAAAGAGGAGAGACAGCACCCCCGCAGCCCCAGCCCTCCTGTCCATGTGCACCCAGGGAGGACCCTGGAAACAAAGGGGCACCCTCCCCAACCAGCCACGAGGTTCAACCCAGGTGTCACGACGCCTGCCCCGCCCTGCCGTGTAGTTTGGGCAGTTGCGGATGAGACTGGACCGCCTTCCGGGGCAGAGGCTGGGCCTAGAGAGTGTCCCGGCAGAGCAGGGTGGGCCTGGCCTGGGCTGGGGCTGGCAGCCGGCACACTGCCATGTGCACCACTGTCACCACAGCACGGTGGCAATGAAAGGGTCCGAGGGCCCAGCCTGCTAGCGCCCCCGAAGCCCCAGCCCTCGGCTCCCCCAGTGCAGGGTCCACCCTTGGGGTGTGTGCGCCTGAGCTGTGGAAGTGGCCAGTGCGCTACGTCCCCGTGCAGGGTCTTAGACCCTTCCGCTGTTTAAATAGGATCGGTGCCAACTCTGTCTCCCCTACCGGAGTCCAGGCCTCCGAGCAAAGACGGCTGCAGCTCTCCAGAGCGTGGGATTTACATGTGAGTCCCCTCAAAGGCGGTCACGCACCCCGTGGGTCTCACCTTCACCATCACCCTCACCTCGGCTCTGTGGGAGAACAGGAAACAGCCAAGCCCTGTCTCCAGGGTCCTCATAAGGACCAACAGTGGCCCAGGGAGACAGAGGTGTGGGGTCCCTATCTCGCAGTGGCCCCGAGAAGCTCTCTCTGATCTCTCAGGGCAAAGAAAAGGGCACTCACTCATGCAAGAGCAGAACCAAGAGCCAGAGGGGGCGTGAGCGGAGGTGCTAGCCTCCCACGTGGCCAAGCATGTTTGAGGCATGTTTGAGTCTCGGACCTGCTGCCGTGCACATGCATGCCCAGACACCCCAGGAGAAGGGACTGCGGTGTGGCCGTCCCCCAGGGAGTGTTTTCTCATGCTCCCTCTCACTGTCTCGCTGTCTCTCTGGCTAGTCCACACATCCTATGGCAAAAAAAAAAAAAAAAAAAAATCTTAAAAAAGAAAAAAGGATAGAGCCCGGGATACCGTTTCAGTTCTATAGTTCAAAAGTCAGAAAACAGACATTCCAGTCTCACTGGGTCCCAGACCTGGCAGCTTGAAAAATCACCTGACAGGGCCAGCAGATGGCGTAGTGGTCGCGTCGCTGGACTCCCGCACGGCAGTGATGCGAGTCCCAAATCCAGTGGCCAAAACTCATGCGGGTGTGTGTGCATCCATGCCCAAGATCCCGGGAGAAGAGAGGGGTGTGACGTGGCCACCCCCCCGGTGGGTGATTTCTCACTTTCCCTCTCACTGTCTCTGTCTCTTTCTCTCCATCGAGCACACACACACTAAGGAAAAAATCTCGAAAGAAGAAATAAACGCCAGGTGTGTGTGCGTGTGCCCCGATCTCCCCTGGCCGTGCCCCTGGGGTGATTTCGTCTCTCTCCAGTGAGTACATGTGCCCGATGGCAAAATCTAACCAAAAACAAGACACCTCCCGCCAGACAGGGGTCAGCTTGTGGTCTAGTGGTTACGGCAGCTGCATCCCACCCCACGACCCACTGTGCCACTTACGTCCCTGTGTGTGCCAGGGGCTTGCAAAACACTGCAGGTGTGCACGTGTGCCCGAAGTCCTGAAAGGAGGGAGAAATGGAGGAGGGACCGTGGCGTGACCATTCCCCATGGGGGCGCCCCCGGCTCTCCCCCACCTCCACTTCCCTGCTCCCCGAAAACCCTGACTCTGTCCAGATGGCCCCCTGTGCTCTGCACCCAGCCCAAGGCGCTCCTACTTGGACAGAATGTCTGAGGGCACCTTCGTGAGCCCGAGCCGTTGTAAACAAATCTGAGCTGTTGGTAACCCTCGTGTTTCTAGACGCACACTGTACGAGGACAGACTCCTCCACCTCAGCACGTTTTCCTGAGGTCCTTGTAACTGGGTCGGCGGGGAAGTCACGCCGTGTGCTCTATGCACAAATGTGCCGTGGCTTCCCGACGACCGGTACCTGGGTGGTTTACGCAGATGGAAAGAAAGCTGAAGACAGCTCCTTAGATGGGCGTGTCCCTACAACGCGGCCCCCACTGGGAAAGCCTGAACCCGGGGCCCGGGAGCGGGGAGGCAGGCAGGGCTTACTCCTCGTCCTGCAGGGTCTCCTCCTCCTCCTGGATCTGCAGCTGGTTCCTCACGGGTGCCAGGTTCTCGGTCTTGGCATTGTAGTTCCGGAAGCAGACGGTGAGCTTCTCGTCAAACTCATTCACAAGGTCCTCCATGGACTTGAAGCTGATGATTTCGGAAGAGAAGTTCTCCAGCTCAGAGAGTGAGGGGTCTTCAAGGTGATGGGGTGACGAGCCGTACAGACACTGTGGCCCGCCGTCTGGCTCCTCCGAGCAGGAGGGCCGCAGGTCCTCGAACTCCTCGTCTAGGCTCACCAGTGGGGCCTCCATCCCTCACGGCACAGCACGCAGCCGCCCGGGTTCACTGATCTGGAAGAGAAGCAGGTGCTTGAGTCTGGCGGGCCTGTGTGCATCACCAGAAGCCACGGCCTCCCGCTCCAGGACAAGCCCCCTTGCCCAGACGGCTTCCCGCCAGCCGACACTGCGGCACTGCCTCACACCAAGCTGACACCAAGTCCTGCTCCGCGAGAGCAGGTTCGGTTGGGAGGCAAGGCCACGTGGGACCTGGGCTCGCCACGGTTCGGTTCTTGGAGCAGCAGCTAAGGGTGGAGCTCGCCAACCTGGGGGGGTGGGCCAAGTGAGACCTTGTCAAGATACCAAAATCTCCCCTCCTGCTCCTCATGTAAAGTAAACAGGAAACAACAGAGCCTAGTGCTTAGGTATGTTTTTAAAAAATCAAAACTGGGGCCAGCAGGTGGCGTGGTGGTTAAGGGCGTTGGACACCCACATGGTCGAACATGGTTTGAGTTTTGGACCCAGCGGCTTACTTTCTCAGCACCCCCCCACACTCTGTCCCTCTCAATAAATAAATGAAGTTTAAAAATCCCCAAACCAACACCCGGGGTCAAGCGTGCAGCTGCTGGAGCCGACGCCTGGGTCTGCAGCCTGCTCTGACCTCGGGCAGGTGGCTGGCCTTCTCTGTGCTCCCTCTTACTCTCCCGGGATGGACATACTGGCCGGACCTTCCTCCCCAGACTGCAGCGAGAGCAGATGGCTCAGGGCAGGCGGTTGAACCCGCAGACCCGGCCTATGTGCTCAGTGTCCGTGCCCCTGTCGTCACGGTGACCACAGTCCAGTCGTGACCATGTGTCTGAAAACTGGAAGCTCATGTAGCGTGTCTGGTGGCAAAGCCCAACACCACGTAGCCCACTGTGCAGCCAGGCCCTGCCAACAGGACGCCACTCTGCCTCTGGTTTTATTTACCCCCCTCGGAGCGCTTTGCTGCGGAGCTGTGTTTAAAATGACCGCAGCCACAATTGCTACCCGTGACCCCGTGCGTGGAATGCAGAACACACTTGGTGACTGCCTTCCGAGACCCAGAGCCCACCCAGGGTGTGGGGCAGAGCCTTGGGCTGGGCGTCACCCCTGCAAGCGTTAACTACGTAGACTAAGGGGACACAATGGGGACCTCCCAGCAAGACACAGAGCGAACACAGAGTGGAGGCTGGCCTCGCCCGGCAGGAGAGACCGCCATGGGACACTCCTGCAGCCCTCTGGGAGGCCCCAGACCCCAGGCCAGCCTCAACCTGTGGGGTGGGACGCACCGGCACCATGTCCCGGCTGGAAGGCGGGGGAGACTGTGGGGTCAGCCCGCCCGGCCGCCCGCCCCCACCCCGTCTCTCCCATGAGATAAACTGTAAAAGAAAAAGGGTTAAAAGAAGGTCTGCGTTTCAAGTGAGAGTCAGGACCAGCTGAGTCCTCCTTTTAGAGACAGGCAGAGGAAGAAAGGGAGAGCGGGAGAAAGAACAAAAAAGAAACAGGCCTTTTTAAAGATTTCTCCCCGGGGAGAGAGACAGAAGCCTCCCGCGTCTTCATGCCACACCCACCTGCCCTCGCCAGCCTGGCCCGTAGCACAGGTGTGCACATGCGTGCCCAGGTGCCCAAGGAGGCTCCAGACATGCACCCAGGGCCCTTCCCACGTGGGGCCAGCAGCATAACCCCTGTGCCACCACCTAGCCCCAAGACAGCTACCTCGACAGTGTCTTGCCCTGTCACACGCCTCCTGCCCTCGGCTCCCCGTTCACAGGGTGAAGCCACACGTGAGCGTACCTGCTCGCCCAACCCAGCCAGGCCCCAGCCCGTGCCCTCCATGCGGCCTCCAGCCCCCAAGCACTGGCACTATCTCTGGGCCACCACCCAGGCCTACCGTAGCCATCTGGACACTCACCCTGGGACCCTGGCGTCTCCTGCCCTTTCATCCCCACGGACTCTGGCCTCTGCCCCCAACACGTCCTTCCACCGCGGTGTCCTTGTCTGTGTGCACGTCAGGCACCCCGACTGTGGTTCCTGCTCCTCGGGGCACAGCCGTCCCCCAGACAGAGCCATGGCTCCCAGCACAGGCTGACCTCCCGCGGCCGGGCCATCGACCGTGCTCGCGGGGAGTGCTCCCAGCCTCACCCGGGCTCCCCACCAGCTCGCAGGAAACCGTGGTACGAAACAACTATGTAGGGATGTTTTCTCCCACGAAATAAACCAGTACTTTAATTCCACTTTCGCAAGAATTTTTCAAAGTCCTTCCTAGAGTTTCCCATTTTCCACTTTAGGGCACGACATCGCAGCCTGTCACACCCATGGCTCGGCCTCGACGCCTGCCCGTGACATGGAGGGCACCTAGCCCACTTCTGTTGGCACACTCCAGTTAGACGCTTACATGAGGACCATGGCCCACCACCTCTGCCTACAGAACGAAGCCTCTGGCGGAGACGGCGAAGTCAGGCTGGGCCAGGGTCCTCATGGGTGTCGCTGGGATGAAGTTATTTACCATGGCATCAAGAAATATC
Source organism: Tupaia belangeri chinensis (assembly GCF_000334495.1). NCBI lineage: Eukaryota > Metazoa > Chordata > Mammalia > Scandentia > Tupaiidae > Tupaia > Tupaia belangeri. The sequence continues at coordinate 837,328 of NW_006159487.1, forward strand.
CCGGGGCCAGCCCCACAGCCTGCTGGTTAAGGGAGTCAGATCCTACATGGCCAGCCACGTTCAAGATCCAGCCTCAGAGGGACTTGGAAAACCCTGACAGGATGGAGGGGCCGAGAAGGGACCGACTGCAGCATGGCTGTGCCCCACTGGGTACGCTTTCTCCCGTGTCCTCTGTCTCTGTCTCTCTGGTTAGCACACACATCCTCTGGCAATTAAAAGAAACATTCTGGGGGGTCAGCAGATGGCGTGGCAGTTAAGGTTGCTGGATCCCATATGGCCAACCACATGGTTTGAGTCCCAGACCTGGTGGCTTGAAAAATATGCTGGGCACTTGTGCATGTGTGCCCCAAATTCCGAGAATGGAGGAGGAAGAGATCGTGGCAGGGCGCCGCCTCCTGCAGGGTCTTTCTTACCTGCCTCTCTCTCCGGCTGTCTCCAGCAGGTGCGTGGACCCTAGAGCAAACATTTATATACATTTCCCCTGCGCGCTTACAGTCTACGAAGGCAGCATGATGGGACCTGGGAGCGTGGTCGGCTAAAAATGGTCCCAAGCAAGGTCTCAGAGACAGATGGGGCTCGAGAGCCAGCGGCAGAGCCTGTGCCTGCAGGTGGCACCCAGGTCTCCCCGCTGGGACAGTCACACTGTCAGGCATTCATCTGAACAGCCTCGTAAGTCATTTACCGATTGCATTGTAATAATGTTTTCATATTTAATCCAAAGTATTAACATTTTGAAACATAATCCATATTTCAAAATATTAATAAGACATTTATACATTTTTTAATACTAAATCCTTCAAAATAATTTTTTAAAAATTTGCCAGAGAGACAGAGGCAGAGGGAGAAAGCGCCCCCCAGTGGGGTGTGGTCACATTGCAATCCTTTCCCTCCATTTCTCTGTCCAATTGGGATTTGGGGCATGCAATCACTCCAAGGATGCTATTCGAGCTGCAGGGGCCAGGAATTGAACTGCCTGATCAGCCATGTGGGACCTGGCTCTCTTAGCCATCAGGCTGCTGGGCTGGCCAGTCTTCCAATATCCTACATGCAGTTTACACTTGCGAACGTCACTCTCTGGGCTCACCACACGTCAAGTGCCCGAAAGCCAATGGGTAGGAGCAGCCAGAGCAGACAGAACAGCAGCTCCTTGTCTGGGGTCGAGGCCCCCGGCCCTCTGAATGTAACCGTGCTCAACGAGGTCAGTTTCCATAGAAGCCTAAGTGTGCTACTGTATGCACTCAGCAGCGCGTCTGGGCAGCTGTGGTGGCACTGCGGTACAAGCACAGCGTGGCTGGGCTCTCCACAGATCGGGCTTGGCCCCAAGACAGACCACCACTCCCAGACCGCTGTCCAAGCCAGTCACCCGGCTGGCTAGGGTCGCTGCCTCAGACCCTTGAGGTATGTGTCTTTCTCAAGACAGAAAGAGCAGAGAAAGAAAACAGAGAAGGAGGCAGGGAGAGAGGAAGGGAGGCAGGGAGGGGGGAGAGACTCCAAGAAAACGAAACTAGGGGCTAGCAGGTGGCGTGGTAGTGAAGGGCGCTGGACTCCCACATGGCTGACCATGGTTCAAGTCCTAGACCTGGTGACTTGCTTTCTCACTTTCCATCTCTCTCACTCTGTTCCTCTATGGTCAAATTAAAATAAAATAAATAAATAAAGATCAAATAAACTAATTCTTTAAAAAAAAGAAAGACAAAGAAAACTGGGGCGTGGTGGTTAAGGGCACTGAACTGCACATGGCCAACTGCAGTTCGAGTCCTGAGCCCGGCGGCTTGCTGCTCCCCCCACCGCCCATTTCTGGTCAAGCTGAAGTGGATAAATAAGTAACAAGAAAACTAAGCATTGTTGCGAGGAGTATCCGGTTTCTCCACACCACTAAAGGATCCAGAGCACAAAAAGATTAAGAAACTCTAAGCACCAAAAAGACGGTTCAGAGCAGAGCAGAGGGTCCGATCAGGAGCAGGGGTGTTACACCTGAGGGGCCTGCATGGCCCAAGCAGGGAGTACTCTGAGTACTCAGGGATCCTTTGTCGGCTCAGGGCCTACATCCGTCCCAGCTGTGAGGATGCACAAATGGTCGGCCTCCTGCTGCCCCATGGGTTAAACGCATGCCTACGGGCCAGCAGGTGGCATGGGAGCAGGGCAACAGCTCCCACGTAGCCACCTCCACAGGGTCAGTCCCAGACCCAGGGACTTGAGAATCACACCAGGTACAGGTATGTGTGCCCAGAACTCAGGAGGAGAAGGGACTGTGGTGCGGCCCTTCCTGGGGTGAGCCCTCCCTCCTCTCTCCCTCTCCGGTGAGCTCACGTGCCCTCTAGCAAGCAAAAGCAACACCACGCCAGCCACGAGGGTGCTTTTGTGGCCCAGCCCATCCCCGAAGGCTCAGGACCCTGTAGGGAGGGACAGCAGCTGACCACCATGGAGGGGCGGGGCAAGCTGGGAGGAAATCAGGAACGCAGCACTGCGTAGTGCCAGCGTGCTTCTGGGAAAGGGAAGACAGCCTTCGTGAAAGTCCACCTGCAGTGCTTCCTGGTCCTTGCAGGGCCGCTCTGGGAGCTCGTCCTCCTGTCACCGAGGCCTGCTCTCCTCACCTGGTGGGCCGGGTGGGGCACTTCCTCACTTGTGCTCCTCTGGGAGTGACAGGGACCTGAGAGAAGGTGACACCACTGGGCCAGTTTGAAATGGCGCAGTCCGGTTCCGCACCGGGGTCCAGCACCAGGAGGCCAGTTTAGCCAGAATGGAAAGCCGGGACTGAGATTATGCTGAAAACACCGGCCCAGGCAGACCTAGAGGGCCCATCCATGCGGCTGCCCGTGAAGACTGGGTGTTACCGTCCCAGAGCCCAGGGCCCAGAGCCCAGCACTGGGAGGGCCCATATCAGGGAGTTGCTGGCTGCCGGCCACTGCTCCGAGAGCCGGGTTGGGAGCAGCTGAGTCACCGAACGCCCAGACCCAGGGCATCTGCAGAAGGCCCTGCCATCCCCGGGAAGAGGGAGCGAGCTCTCGTGGCCACAATGGGAAGCTGTGCTGTGACCCGTTCCGAATCCCAACAGCCGAGGTACGCCCAGAGCTCCCAGAGACCCTTTCTCGGCTAAGGCCTCTCGCAGGGCCTGGGCGCGGTGAGGCAGGCGGCTCGGGGCTGGACCGCGGCGCCCAGCGGCCCCGCACCCCCGC
>NW_006159487.1:841574-843658 GCF_000334495.1 Tupaia belangeri chinensis
TCCCCGGTTCGGCGCGGCCCCTTCTGCCCCCCGCGACCCGCCAGCAGCTCCTGGCAGCGCGCGGAACCTCGGCAGGCCCTGGAGGGCGGTGCGCACGGCGCTCCTGCCGTTCTGCTGGGTGGCTCGCACCCCCTTCAGGGTCGAGGGCAGTGGAGTGAGGCCGGCCGCGCGCGGTGGGAACTGCGTCCAGTGCACGCCCCTCCCCAGCTGCGCACAGCTGGCCTGCACATGCTGTCAATCAGAGTCTGGGACTCACCGCGGCATCGGGCACCCAGAGCCCCGTGCGGAGGCAGCTCCAGAACCCGGGTCTGTGTCTGGGCTGGACGGAGGCCCGGGTGCGGGCAGGGCCTTTCCGTCCTCACTCGTTCTGGCCACAGAGGGTTCCATCAGAGTGAGATCGAGCAGCAATGGCGTCACAGTGGGGCAGAGGGAGAGGTGACCCCTTCCCCTGCTGGTGGCAGTAACCAGCGGCTTCCTCCGGGTTGGAAAGGACATCCAGGAGGTGGCTACAGGCCAGCAAGTGGCGTGGTGGTTAAGGTGGACTCCCACGTGGCTGACAGCGGTTTGAGTCCTGGACCTGGAGCCCCCCTTTCCTACACTCCTTCTCTCTGTCTCTGGTCAAATTAAACAAATAATAGTGATGACAATAAATGAAATAAAATAATTCTTAAAAAAAAAAAAAAAGCCCCCCGCCCACCTTCCTGGGAGCCCCAGGGACAGGGTCTGGGTCTGTACCGGGCGGCCTCCAAGCCACAGGGCACCTGTGCACCCCCAGCCAGGCGGGCTGAGGTCATAGCTCCAGGCCCCGTGGGAGGTGGTCTCTCTGTCTCTCTCTCACTCATGGGAGAAAGAAAGAACCCTTTAAAAAGAGAAGAAAAGTGGACATTTCATGATACTAGAACCACACGTTTTACAAGGAAAATGGGTCACCACTGTGCGGGAAGCGTTTAGGTCCACAGTGACTCACTAACAAGGCCATTGATCTTTGTTCTCGGCGACTGCTGAGTGACCTTCCATCACTGACCAGCATCGACGTGTCTGGAGCGAGAGAGGGCTGGGCGTCGGGGCCTCCCATGCACAGGGAGGGCAGTCTGCCCGCGCGTCCCGCGTCAGAACACGGAGCTCGCGCTTGGCCCCTCCAGGGTGCCGGTTCTCCTGAGACCCAGGTAGAGCAGGGACTTTGCCGTAGAAAGCCGAGGGCCGGCCCCCACTCCCTGCTGCCCCAAGGATGCCCTGGTGTTCAGAGACGTGACTCAGACACGCTCTGGCGCAAATGAGGACGCAGACAGCGCCAGCTCAGTGAACAGCCTGTCACGGAGGGGGGCACGTCCCGCCAGCCAGCCCCAGCCAGGCCTGCCCCCTCACCCCTGCTGCCCTGGGCCACCGCTGTCCTGAAGGCCTCGGTGCTGACCCCTGACGGCACTCACCCCAGAGACGGGGGCCAAGAGCCCTCTCCTCCCAGCTCTCCTCTGCGCTTCACCTCCGTGACCACGTCTCTCAGCGAGGTGGGAACCAGCCAGCCTCTGCCAGTTGTGGCGTCCCACCAGGTTGAACAGGAAGCCCTGAGGACGAGGACACGGAGGCTCCGTGAGCCTGGTCGCTCTCACTCGGTTCTTGGCCCGACTCTTCTTTCCCATAGGGTGTGTGCTAGCGCCAGAGAGAAAAAGAGAGAGAGAGAGAGAGAGAGAGAGAAGGGGACGTGAGAAATCTCCCCCCAGGGGGATGGCCATGCCACAGTCCCTTCTTCATTCTCCACTCGGGGGTTGGGGCACACGTGCACAGACACCCTGCATAATGTCCAAGCCGCTGGGTCTGGGACCCAAACTGCAGCCAGCCATGTGGGAGTCTAGCGCTTTAACCTCCACACCACCTGCTGGCCCCAAGCTTGACCAAACTTTACTCAGGCTCCGGAACCTTCCCCCAGCCTATCTGGACGCTTCCTTCTGCGATGCGGTCGCTGAGGGTGCTGGAAGCCAACGTGGCAGGAGCGCCTGCGCTGACTGGGCGCCTCACCCTGCGGCTGCCTGAGACAACTGGGTGCCCTGGCCAGCCTGTAGCGAGCACCTTCCAGGCCAGGCGAGCCA
>NW_006159487.1:844090-847078 GCF_000334495.1 Tupaia belangeri chinensis
GGCTGCCCCAAGGATGCCCTGGTGTTCAGAGACGTGACTCAGACACGCTCTGGCGCAAATGAGGACGCAGACAGCGCCAGCTCAGTGAACAGCCTGTCACGGAGGGGGGCACGTCCCGCCAGCCAGCCCCAGCCAGGCCTGCCCCCTCACCCCTGCTGCCCTGGGCCACCGCTGTCCTGAAGGCCTCGGTGCTGACCCCTGACGGCACTCACCCCAGAGACGGGGGCCAAGAGCCCTCTCCTCCCAGCTCTCCTCTGCGCTTCACCTCCGTGACCACGTCTCTCAGCGAGGTGGGAACCAGCCAGCCTCTGCCAGTTGTGGCGTCCCACCAGGTTGAACAGGAAGCCCTGAGGACGAGGACACGGAGGCTCCGTGAGCCTGGTCGCTCTCACTCGGTTCTTGGCCCGACTCTTCTTTCCCATAGGGTGTGTGCTAGCGCCAGAGAGAAAAAGAGAGAGAGAGAGAGAGAGAGAGAGAAGGGGACGTGAGAAATCTCCCCCCAGGGGGATGGCCATGCCACAGTCCCTTCTTCATTCTCCACTCGGGGGTTGGGGCACACGTGCACAGACACCCTGCATAATGTCCAAGCCGCTGGGTCTGGGACCCAAACTGCAGCCAGCCATGTGGGAGTCTAGCGCTTTAACCTCCACACCACCTGCTGGCCCCAAGCTTGACCAAACTTTACTCAGGCTCCGGAACCTTCCCCCAGCCTATCTGGACGCTTCCTTCTGCGATGCGGTCGCTGAGGGTGCTGGAAGCCAACGTGGCAGGAGCGCCTGCGCTGACTGGGCGCCTCACCCTGCGGCTGCCTGAGACAACTGGGTGCCCTGGCCCGCCAGCCTGTAGCGAGCACCTTCCAGGCCAGGCTAGCCACAGCCTGGTGTATCCTAGCACACCCTCTAGGCAATTTCCACCCGCCGCCCCTGCTCTGCCCTGGTTACACTCTCCCTCCTGTCCCTGCTGTCTTTGGGTGGACACCCCACGCCCACCACGTGTCCATCTCTGCAGTGGCCCTGAGCCAAGTGCCTGAGTGACGGCCCCACTGTGCCTTTCCAGTGTCGGGAGAGGTGCTTGCCCCTGACAGTGCCCTGAAGGTGCATGCAGCTAATGGCAGGCCCCAGCTGGAAGGCGTGGAGCCCTACAAGAGGAAGCTCAGGGCTGGACACTGACCGGGCCCCTGGGCTGTGAAGAAGATGCGGCAGAGACGCGTGGGCTCAGAAACAGCAGAGCAGAGTGCTGGATGGAGAGAGACAGCAGCTCGGAGGGCAGCCCAGGCCCTCCAGACCCGCCTGCTTCGTGGATCTGCATGTTTGAGCAAATCCCTTTCCAAGCCAGGGGTTAAATGGGTGTGGACGGACAGGAACGGAACACAGACTGTGAATCGGAGGGAGCTCGTTCACCCCTCCTACGAAGGATGGGGCCTGCGAGGGCGCAGGGGTCAAGCACAGTCCTGGACCCGGTCCCGGAGCCCGCCCGCCCTGGTGCTCACACACGGTCCCGGAGCCCACCCGGGGAGCCAGAGGTTCTGGGTCTGTTTCTGGAGTCTCCCTGGTGTATGGTGGGTTCACACTTGCCATGACCTGGGCCTGCAGGGACTTAGGGTGCATGGGGCATTAAGACCTTGTGGGGGGCCAGCAGGTGGCATGCTGGCTGGGGCTTTGGACTCTCACATGGCTGAATGTGGTTTACGCCCCAAACCCAGTGGCTTGCGCCCCAAACCCAGTGGCTTGCTGTCTCACTTTCCCTCTCCCTCTGACCACCATAGAGAAATAATAATAATAATAATAATGACTACTAAAGTAATAACAACTCTAAAAACAAAAAGGCCTCGTTGAGGTGCTGTCTTTCTCTGTCTCTCATGCTCCTGGAAGAAATAAGTAAACTTCAAAGTAAAATCAAAAAGAAGGGGTGGTTATGGCTCACAGGGAAAGTGGGGGGTGGGGGCTCCCCACCGCGTCTCCTCCCGGGCTGGAGCCCCCCGGGGTCATTTATGTCTCTTGAGTTTGTCCCTGTACATGCAAGGGCCCTTCTCCCAAAAAAGGAGGCTTCCTTGGCGAGGGGTCAAGAGCAGCGTGTGTCTTTGTGAGGTCCCACTGGTCGGGCCAGTGAGCCCAGAGGCCATTTCTTCCTGCCTTTGGTGCAGCCCAAACGTGTGGCGCGGTTTAGAGTCGTTTCTACGTACTCCTGGGAGCTTCTCGGGATCTCCGTGTCCCAGTGTCCCAGCCGTCCCTAGTAGAAGGTGCTGGCTTTCAGATGTGCCTCCCCAAGACCTCTGTGAACTCCGCCTGCAGCAGGGCAGGTTTGTGGTGACCCTGGCCCCCAGCCCGTCCCCTCCTGGTGTGGTGGCCGCACTGCAGCAAGGCAGAAGCACCAGCCAGGCCAGGCCTCCCTGCCGGGGCAGGAGCGCCCTGAGCTCTGGGTTCGCCCTGGCGCCAGCTGGTTCTGGCCAAGCTGCTCCCCTCGGTATGCCTCTGTCCTCCCGGTAAGACAGGCAGCCCCTCCCCTCTTCCTCTACACCACTGCCCCGCCTCCCTTCCCTCCAACCCTGGAGCCTTCCAGAGGCTGCCAGGTTGCCATGCCAATATGGTTCCTATGGTTACCAGGATGAGCCAGCCTTTCCATAGGCAGCTCCTATCTGCCAGCCAGAAAGGGAGACATTATTGCCTGGGAGTAAAATCAAAATAAAAAGGCCAGAAGGGGTCTCAGCCCAGGGAGCACTGCAAGAGGGGTCTCCATTAGCTCCAAAGGGCTGGGTCTGGGCCACCCCTGCAGCTCCTGTTCTCGCCCCCCCAGGAGGGCTCCTAGGGTCTAGGCAGCAGGACAGCCTGTTACTATGCACGGTGCACAGTAGGGTACCCCGGCCCTTTGTCTGCAGGGAGGCCGCAAAATGCAAAGCCCTCTGCTCTCCCAGGATGGTGGTGTGAGGGGGTGTGGGGGCCGTGGACTTAGGGGGTGAGGAGATGGGGGTTCCTTGGTGTGGGGATGGAT
>NW_006159487.1:847787-848104 GCF_000334495.1 Tupaia belangeri chinensis
GGTGTGGTCAGAGGCAGCTTCCCTCCTCAGAGCTCCTCCTGTACCACCTCTGGCCACACCATGTTTGCATGTTTTTGCTTTTTAAGTTTGTCTTTCTCAGATATGAGTAAATATATTTTAATTAAAAATTCAAACTCTGGGGACCAGCGGGTAGTGTGGTGGCTAAGATGCTGGACACTCCCACATGGCCACCCATGGTTCAAGTCCTGGATCTGGTGGCTTACTTTCTTACTTTCTTACTTCCTCTCTCTCTGTCTTTATCTGGTAAAAATAAAATGAATGAATGAATAAATAAAATTAAATAAATAATTATTTTT
>NW_006159487.1:848218-851884 GCF_000334495.1 Tupaia belangeri chinensis
CTCTCTCTCTCTCTCTCTCACTCTGTCCCTCCCTGGTCAAATTTAAATAATAAATAAATAAATTTAAATAAAATAGTTCTTTTTTATTACTTATTTAATTGTACTTATTCATTTATTTACTTTGTTTTGACCAGAGAGAGAGAGAGAGAAGGAAAGTGAGAGAGCAAGGCAGCAGGTCCGGGATTTGAACCACTGTCCGCCATGTGGGAGTGTCCAGCGCTCCAACCAGCATGCCCCCTGCTGGCCCCAAATAAAATAGTTCTTTAAAAAATATTTCAAACTCTATGGACCAGCAGATGGCATAATGGTTACGTTGCTGGATTCTCACATAGTCGACTGTAGTTTGAGTTTCAGACCCAGTGGCCTTAAACTCACTTTGGATGTGTGTGCGTGTGTGGCCAAGATCCCAAGAGGAGAATGGAGGAGAAGGGATTGTGGTGTGGCCATCCCGCCAGGGGGTGATTTCTCACTATCTATCTCTCTGTCTCTCTCTGTCTCTCCAGCGAGCTCATGTGCCCTATTGAAAAACCTCTCTCTTGAAAAAAATTCAAACGCTAGAAAATAAAAATATCCACATTTCCAAAGTCAAAATAATCATTTTTTTCTTTGTAAAATACAAACTTTCTGAGGGCAGTAGGTGGCATGGTGGTTAAGGTGCTGGATCCGCACAGCTGCCTGCAGTTCGAGTCCCAGACCCAGTGGCTGGAGAAATCCTTTTAAGCCTATCTGACTCTTGGACTAAGCGCATGCAGTCACTGTCAACTCTGCCACCCGTGCGCGGTCTTCTTTCTCTTTTCTTTAGGTTTTGCCATAGAGCGTGTGTACTCGCTGGAGAAAGACAGGGAAAGTGAGACATCGCACCCTGGGTGGGGGGAGGCATGCTGCAGTCCCTTCTCCTCCACGCTCCTCCCGGGATTTTGAGAATGCACGCACATGCCCCCGGCGTGATTTTCAGATGGGACTCAAACCACAGGCAGCCAAGTGGCCGTCCAGCACCTTACCTGCTACGCCACCTGCTGGCTTCCATGTGTCACTTCTTTAATTTCCTGGTGGTGTCCAGGTGAGTCAGAGAGATGAAACTCCTTAACACTTATGGAGGGGGCAGCCCGCCCCCCGCAGGGTCCGCTGGGCTCATCACTTCTCCGCTCAGTTCCGCTCTGCGGTGAGGGTGATGGCAGACGAGGAAATCCGGGCAGGCAGAGGCTGACTTCGCGCACGAGAGCAGCCCCATCACCGACAGCCACCTTATCTGCTTCATCCCTGGTTCCGGACCAGGGCTCCTAGGACCCTGCGGTCCTGAAAGAGGTTGTCTTCGTTGGGCCCTGCCAGCCCCGTCCACAACCTGCAGAACTGTAGAGTGGCTCAAAGGTGGTGAAGGGCTGGAGGGGCCGGGCCACAGGGCCACGGGCTGGCCACCTTCCCGGTGGATAACCCCGCCCGGGGCAGCCCTCTGTCCAGCTGCTGAGGACCCCGCAAGTCGGGGTCCACCTCACCACGCCTTGGGCTGTGGCCTGACCAGGGTTTGGCTCCCCCCAATATCTACTCACGGGCATGGAAGGCTGGGTGTGGGAGGGTCTTGGTGAGACATGAGACCCTGTCACAGGTGCTTGTCTTTCTGTCTCTATCTCTCTGTCTCTCACACTGGTGAAAATAAACTTAAAGGACCTCCAACGTTTCAGCACATTCTACATCGCCTTCCTCCAGGATGCCCCCAGCCCCTCCCCTGCTCCCACCCCACCGGGCCCACCCTCCCTTGCTCACCCCGACCTGGAGCTGTCACCCCTCTGGTCCGCACAGATCTGCTACCGTGTGCTAAACAGAAATGCCTGCTGAGGCCGCGCGGCTCAAGACACACAGAGGGTGGTCTGGCGGCTGGAAGGTCCCCGGCATGGGCTACCCTGGTGCTCCGGTGGGCCACGGGGGCAGGGGCAGGCCAGGGGGACAGAGTGGACCTGGCTCCTCCTTTCCTACGAGCCGCTCTGGGCGAGCCCTGCTGTGAGAGCTGGCACACGGGCACACCCCGCTCACATGTGCCAACCGTCTCCAGGGAGGGCTGCCTGCCACGCCTCGCTCTCGCTCAGAGAGGTCTCACTGTGCCCAATGCCAGCACCCCAGCGCCAGATTCCGACACATGAACCTTTGGGGACCAACCAGGACCCAGACCACACACTTCCCTCAGCTCAACGGGGAGGACCCTTCAGCACCTCCTGCCCTCTGCAGCCAGGCTAAGGGCTACTTTTTTTAAAGAATTATTTTATTTGACTTTATTTTATTTATTTATTTAGAGGGAGAGAGCAGGACAGAGACAGAGTGAGAAAGAAAGTGAGAAAGCAAGCTGCCAGGTCCGGGACTCGAACCGCAGTCATGCATGTGGGAGCCCAGTGCCCTTAAGCACCACATCACTGGCCGGCCCCTAAGAGCTCCCTTTGTGTTCTCTCTTCCTGGGATGCAGGGGGTTCAATAATCCCCAGTCTCTACAGTGGAACTGGCAACCACAGTAATGACCCCCTATGGAGAAGGAACCTCCAGAAGCCCTGGGGCTGCAGGTGGGTGGGAAGTGGAGGCCCTACCCCTGCTGCCCACCCCCCAGAGTAGGAAGTGCCATGTTTGATCTGCACTGACCTCACAGGCTGAAGGGCCTAAATCGCTCTGACTGTACCCCTCTCCAGTGGTCCCTGGAACATGGCCCTGGGCTTGCCAGGGGAAGGAAAGGGTTGAGAGGCTGGGAATAAGGGAAGGGCCGGGTGAGGCTTGCTGGTGGGCGGGAGGACTCGCCGCCGCAATGATATCCCTTTAGCATGAGCTTCATTTTGAACTAAAGGCGAGGAAAAAAAAAAGCCAAACCAAAGGAAATTAGCAGGTCCAAGAAAGATGCGCTGACCTCCCCTCTTGTCCTGAAAGGAGGGAAAACCACCGCCTAGGATACACGGTGCCTGCCAGGAGGCAGATCTGGAGGCCTGAGGCTGAGGCGGGGCTGGGCGGGGCGGGTCAAGGTGACTCGGCGGCCCTGCTCAGCTGTGCCCTGGAAGGCAGCAGGTGAGAGTGGTCACAAACACCGGTCTCACCCTTTCCCTCTTTCTCTTATAAAGTAAAAAAATAACAAAATTTAAAAAAATGAATGAGACTCGAGACTTCTGTACAATTCTCCTACAGTGGTCCGTTAGCCTCCCACACACTGCTTTCCGTGCCCGCCTCTGCACAGCGGGGCACAGAAGCACGTGGGCGTCGCCTCGTCCGCGAAGGCTTGGCCCCAAAAGCCACCTGCTGGCCGGTCTCCAGTTCCGGACCCATGTGTGCGCGGCGCCTCGCAGGGCCAACCTAAGAGCGCTGCCCAGCGCCCAGCCGGTGCGTCCCAGCCTGCAGCAAGGCCGGACCGCGGAGCGACCGCGGATGCCAACACTCCTGCGCCCTGCGCCCCGTGTCCTCTGCGCTCGCTCCTCCCGTGATGCTGACTTCAGAAGGTTTGGAAAGCCCCGCAACGCTGCAGAGGTAAACACGCGAGGGCAGAGACCAGGACTCGGGATCAGCGAGGACAGCGATGGGAGATGAAGGGGAGGCGCACCCCGCGGCGACGCGGAGTGTGAACGCAGGTCCCTTCTGCTCCGCCTCCGCGCGCAGGCCCCGCCCCTCTGGCTCCTCCCACTTCAGGCACCCCAGCCTCCGGCT
>NW_006159487.1:852507-852816 GCF_000334495.1 Tupaia belangeri chinensis
GGGGACGCTCCCGGACCCGAGGTGGGCGCGCCCGGGCCGGGCCGCCTGAGAGCCCCAGGACCCGAGCGCCTTTCACCTTTCCCGGGGTGGGTTTCCCACCTCCCAGACTCCCGCGAGGTGTAGGGAGAGGGTGAAGCAGGACGCGGGGGTTGGCCTCGGGGCTGGATTTGGGAGTGCCCTAAAGCGCTTCAGACGCGGGGACGTTTCCTGGCCTAGTTAGCACCCGCCGTCTCTGGGCCGAGACTGAGATCAGACGTCTGCGTGCAGGGCCTTGGAGCGGCCGTGGACGGAGGCTCGGTGGCGGCCCCT
>NW_006159487.1:854212-870112 GCF_000334495.1 Tupaia belangeri chinensis
CCCGTTGGAGGTCCGTGGGTGGTTGTGCATCACCGTGCACTTCTGTGTGAGCGCAGTACGTGCCTGGAGTTTGACTCCTGCTCCTGCCACAAGGGTGTCGGCATGCCCGCAGTACCTGTCTCCAGTCCCCAAGTACTTGGAGTGTGCAGGAGGAGGTTAGGGGCTGCAGGCTCAGGAGCCTGCCGCCCAGGAGCACTCGGCTCCGGTGCAAGTGGCACGGTGGTGAGCCACTGAGAGCACGTGTGGCCTTTGTGTGTGGGCAGTTCCGGGGGCCCTGGCTCATGCCCTGCCGGCCCCAGCGGGGAGGTGGGCGCCCTGTGGGAGCTGCGTGGGGCCGCGCCCTGAAGGCCCGCGTGCCCCTCTGCATCTGCTGCAGGTGCGCGATGACTCGCCCGGGGGCGCTCCTCTCATCCCTGTGTAGCTGACAGTCCAGGTGGGGAAGAGATGGCCGACAGCGTCAAAACCTTTCTCCAGGACCTCGCCAGGGTGAGTACAGGGCTCTCAGAACCCTTCTGACCCGCTTGCTGAGGGAACTGGCCGGGAGTTCTTCGGGAGTTCACCGGGAGTTCACCCTGGCCACGCTGCGCCCTCGTCCTGCGGGCCGGGGAGACCCGTCCGGGCAGCGCCTGGTGGTAGGACACTGGTCAGCCTGGCCGCAGAGCCTTTTCTGGGGAGGCGTTTTAGATTTACGGAGGGGTTGCAGAGTAGTACAGAGTCCCCACGTGCCCTCCTGCAGCTCCCCGCACACCTGGTGTCTCTGTATGCGCGTCAGGATGGAGGACTGGGCGTTGGAACACACTGCTGCCCGGCCGCCCTGCCCGGGCCCACACCCAGCCTGTCCTTCCCTCCTGGTGCAGCCAGGATGGGCGCTAGGAAGATGCCCCGCAAGGTCGGTCTAGGGCCTGCTCACACAGTCCCGCTACCCTCAGTGGAGCCCTGCGGTCCAGGCGTCATCCCCAGCTGTAATCCCAGGCACGCGAGAGGCTGGTTCGGGGGCTCTTCCTTCAATGGGAGCTTAGAAGGCCAGCACCTCCGAGTAAAGGGGGAGTGAAGGGGAAGCTCAAGTGGCCTGAGGAAGCGCTGTGCAGCCTGACCTGGAATACCTTCTGTCACTTGCGTGCTGAAAGTTCAGCCTGGGTCCTCTGGTCTGTGTCTGCGTGCTTCTCTGCCCCAGACGAGCATCTCAGAGGTGGGGGTCATGTCGCCCCAGCATGCTCTGGGCCCTCAGCCGTTTGAGTTTAACTCTTTTCAGCATGACAAGGTTTCTGATTTTAAAAGTTATTGCTTGAAGTTAGAAGTTAAAACCAAAAAAAAAATTCAGAGTCACTCCAAGCCCAGAGGTCAGGAGCACACTGCCAGTTTGTGGTCCTGCCAGGCAGAACACAGACGTGCCCACCTCTGGGTCCTGGCTGTGCTGGTGAGTAACAGCACGTGACACAGCCATCCCTTCTCCAGCTTGGCCGCAGCTTCCGGAATCCCCTTTCCTGCCTTCTCGTGACGTTGGCCCCCGTGTCCCCACCGTACTTTTTTTGCACACGGCTTTAGAAAGCTGGAAAGGTTCTGGTTTGCTTGTCCCCTCCTGCTAAGTGAGCAGTTGCTCGAATGTTTCCATGTGACCAGCGTCTAGTCTGTTGGCGACACTCACTACTGGGTGGCACAGTTCTGTGAACTGGGTGACGGCACCCACAGGACCTTTCCGCTCTGGAGCTCTTTGGGTCCTGGCCTCACAGCCCGTGCCCGACTTATTCTCCTGAAGGGCCTGCCTGCCCCTGGTGTCTGCCTGGTCTTGTCCCGCCTCGTTTCACTTGTCCTCCTGTCCCTGGGTTTAGTACAGGCTTTAGGGAATTCGTTCACTCAGTCGGTAGGAAAGCGTCGGACCTGCAGGAACATGGCTGCATCATACTGACAAGTTTCCCGATCCATCGGGTTGGAAAACTGCAGCCACGTTCATGATCCGTTAGGGCAGGAATTGTCGGTGCTAAATGTAGGGTGAGAACTTGTGAGCAGAGTATTTGCATGGTCTCAGAACGTCTCTGTTCGGAGATTAGCTGCAGGAGGGAAACTTCTCACCACACACTGTGGAGGGCCTGGGCTGTGCGTGTGACGCCAACCTCCCCAGCAGAGGCAGGCAGCTGTGGTGTGCAGTCTGTGCTGACCCGGAGGGCGCCCCGTCACGTCTGTGAGCCTGGGTGTAATAGCAAACCTAAGCTGAAAGAATCCATTAAAAAACCAGGCGTATTTTTCAAAATGAAGGACAAAGGCTTAGAAATTGCAGCTGGTTACAGGAGCCTGGGTGCCTTGACAGTAGGTGCGGGTGTGATTCTGAACCGAGTGCTGGGCCCGGTTCCGGGGGCATTGCTGAGATGGAGGGAGAGGGCACCCCCTGGTTGTGCCAGGGAGCACTGTTCTTAGGGAGAAGCTCAGTTTTCAGAAAAGTGTGTGGGTGATGCCAGACTGGTGGATCCGGACAGAGGGTATCTGGGAATTCTCTGTTGCTCTTGTACTTCTGTAAACTAAGAATTATTCTTGAATTAGGAAGAAAGTCCACAGGCCCTGTAAGTGCTAGAGCAGGTAAGCACGCAGTGCAGGGTTCTCCATGCTTCGCTTTGCTGTGCTACGCTGGAGCCGTCCCTAATTTAGACTCTGCCCCCTCCCCATGTCAAGGAGCTGTCTTAATACCCTTGTCTGTAGGGCATCAAAGACTCCGTCTGGGGCATCTGCACCATCTCCAAGCTAGATGCGCGGATCCAGCAGAAGAGAGAGGAGCAGCGTCGGCGGAGGGCAGGCAGTGTCCTGGCGCAGAGGCGGGCCCCGAGCACAGAGCGGAGGCAGGAGAGGTGAGGTGGGGAGACCTCGGGCCGCGGCTTCAGCACGGCACTGCGCTGTGGGGCGTTCCCCGCAGAGCGCTGTTTCAGGGGGTCTCCACCCCAGGGGACTGACACTAGGAGCTAGCTGTCGTCCCACTGAGGACGTTGCAGTGTTGGACCAGCACATGGTGTCATGGTTGTCGCCGGACTCCCACGTAGTTGACTGCAGTTGGAGCCCCAGACCTGGCGGCTTAAAACTCATGCTGGGCGCATGTGCATTTGTGCCCAAAATCCTGAGAGGAGAATGGAGAAGGGATTGCAGCATGGCCATCTCCCCGGGGAGTAATTTCTCGCTTTCTGTTTTGCTGTCTTTCTGGCAAGCACATACCTTAACAGCAAAAATCACTTTTAAAAAAAATTACAAAAATAAAATGTTATGGTGTTAACAAAAGTCACAATGTGGATTGAGAACCAGAAAATGTTAGGTTTGAGGAGACCAGCAGGTAGTGTGGTGGTTAAGGTGCTGGACACTCTCACGTGGCCGACCATGGTTCAAGTCCCGGACCTAGCAGCTTGTTTTCTCACTTTCTCTCTCTCCCCCCTGATGTCTTTCTCTGGTCAAATAAAATAAAATAATAATGAGTGAATGAATAAGTAAAATGAAACAATTCTTAAAAACAGTTTTGATAGGTACTTTTAGGAAAGCCCATGTGCAGTGATTGATAGATGAGACCAGCCTCAAACTTCTTACTCTTCAAACTCCGATTTCTAGGTGCAAGTTTTTTTTTTTTCCCCCCCAAGGGAAGCTAGATACCCCCCTCAGACATTTTTATTGGAGCCCCAGACCTGGCGGCTTAAAACTCATGCTGGGCGCATGTGCATTTGTGCCCAAAATCCTGAGAGGAGAATGGAGAAGGGATTGCAGCATGGCCATCTCCCCGGGGAGTAATTTCTCGCTTTCTGTTTTGCTGTCTTTCTGGCAAGCACATACCTTAACAGCAAAAATCACTTTTAAAAAAAATTACAAAAATAAAATGTTATGGTGTTAACAAAAGTCACAATGTGGATTGAGAACCAGAAAATGTTAGGTTTGAGGAGACCAGCAGGTAGTGTGGTGGTTAAGGTGCTGGACACTCTCACGTGGCCGACCATGGTTCAAGTCCCGGACCTAGCAGCTTGTTTTCTCACTTTCTCTCTCTCCCCCCTGATGTCTTTCTCTGGTCAAATAAAATAAAATAATAATGAGTGAATGAATAAGTAAAATGAAACAATTCTTAAAAACAGTTTTGATAGGTACTTTTAGGAAAGCCCATGTGCAGTGATTGATAGATGAGACCAGCCTCAAACTTCTTACTCTTCAAACTCCGATTTCTAGGTGCAAGTTTTTTTTTTTTCCCCCCAAGGGAAGCTAGATACCCCCCTCAGACATTTTTAGTCTTTTCTCTCTGATGGACCCTGAACACTAGAAGAACTTCAGGTGTCAAAACATGGCAGCAGCAGCAGTGTGGGGTGGGGAGCGCTGAGTGACGGTTAGGAGGCAGCCCCGTGCCGTCTTTTCCAGTGAGCCACGCATCGTTAGCAGGATCCTCCAGTGCTGTGCGTGGAATGGCGGAGTGTTCTGGGTAAGTCCCTGTTCCCCGAATCCCGAGCGCTTTGGCCGTGTCTTCAGATCGTTGCTGGGTTAGCAGCTCTCACCCGTTCTCAAAGTGCAGACAGACAGACAGACAGACAGCCTCTGATCAGTGCTCAGGACTGGAACTCAGGGCCTGTGCGCTTGCAGCGGTTTCAGTCCTCCGTAAACACGTGTCGGAAGCGCTCCGAGTGTGGGCTTGCTCCTCCGTCCGAATGCAGTCACCCGTTCACAGGCTTTGGTACTGTAGAGGCGGCAGTTCCTTCGATGCCGCCTGGACGTCTTGGCCAAGAGCAAGTACGGAGGTCAGGGGAGGATAGGGGCGAAGCTCCCTGCTCTGTTCATGTGATCAGCTCGAACCGGGTGCTGCCGAAACCCACAGCAGAAAACGTTACTGCAATATACTGACAACCGACACAGACTCCAACGAGCCTGGAGTGCTGGCAGAACAAGTAGTTACATATCATTCATCTTGACCCAGACACTTCACAGGTGTTTTCCAGATGTCAGCTGTAGAGGAATCAATCGCCATTACTCTACTTAGCGTGCCCACATTGGGCCTGGTCCTACCCCAGACGTCCTCCACACCCCAGTGTCCCCGTCCCGGCTTGCGCTCCCGGCCGGAGGGCTAGGAGCAGCAGTGGGCACGGCCTCAACTCCCACAGGCCTCCTCGTTTCTAGAAGGACAGTCAGAGAAGAGTTAGGTTAAACGTCAGGCCCGTGTTTGACGCTCACTCGCCGCTGCTTCTCCAGTTCAGCCTCCTCCTGTTCTACCGAGTGTTCATCCCTGTGCTGCAGTCGGTCACCGCCCGCGTCATCGGTAAGTGGGTCCCGCGTTCCCTGCCGTCTGGGGCACGGCCAGTCCCCCTCTGTACAGACACTTCCTGTGTCCCCGGAGCTGTCGGTGCTTCCCACTCAGACCTCTAACGGCCCCTGAGCCGGGTGCTGCAGCTCTGCCTGTTTCGTGGATGAGGAGACGGAAGTTAGCTACCGAGGCGGGTTGTTAGGGCAGAGCTGGGTCGACGTGTGCTGTGAATGTCAGGACATCTGTCAGCGTCGCGTCAGCCTGGTGGTCACACGAGCCACCCAGAACCGGAGCTGTGGCCGGTGTGCGGAGTGTCCACCGTGACTTAGGCCCTCCAGAGCCGACGGAGCGCTGTGCTGACACACAGCCGTGTGGGGCAAGACCCGTCACAGAGCAGCTCCGCGCTGGCTTCTGGTGTGCTGTCCCCAGCCAGCACGGACCTCTCCCCTAGGTGACCCGTCCCTGCACGGAGACGTCTGGTCCTGGCTGGAGTTCCTCCTCACGTCCGTCTTCAGTGCACTCTGGGTGCTGCCTCTGTTTGTGCTCAGCAAAGTCGTGAACGCTATCTGGTTCCAGGTAAGTCCGCGCGGCGCGGGTCTGGCTGTGGGCACGGCCTGTGCAGGTGGTGGCCATCAGCACGGGGTCTGGCGGTGACGAGTGTTGGAGTTGGTGGTGTTGGGCGCATCCCCCTCAGCCTTGGCCCATGCTGGCCGCTGGGCATGCTCTCGTAATGTGGAGGACAGGCTGAGCACCCCTCCTCCAGGCTCTGGAATGCTCTGGAATGAGCCCCTTTAGAGCACCGACAGAGCACCTTAACGGGAAACTGGGCCCGACCTCGTGGCCGGCGCCGCAGTGCCCAGTGCTGCGCCGAGCTGCCCCGGGCTGTGTGCAGGGTGCATGTGGCACAGACAAGCTCGCGTTATGAGCACCTCATTATGGGTACGCAGGTGGAAACAATTCAAAATCCAAATGCTGGCCCCAGCGTTTCAGGTATGAGGTGTTGGCCTGTCTTGTCTTGCCGGGCGTCTGGGAAGTTCTCTCACGCGGCAGTTTTTTGTTTTAAAGGATTATTTTATTTATCTTTATTTATTGTAACTTGACCAGAGAAGATCAAAGTGAAGTGGGGCAGTGAGAAAACAAGCCGCCAGGTCCAGGACTCGAACCGTGGTCAGCCATGTGGGAGTCCAGTGCCCTCAACTGCCACGCCACCTGCTGCCCCAGTCACCCGGCAGTTTTTGTGGCCAGGCAGTGGCCGCAGCTCAGGGCACATACCGAGGCCGTCGCACGGTGGGCTGCGCTGCTCCCTCTTGCAGGATATCGCCGACCTGGCCTTCGAGGTGTCCGGGAGGAAGGCTCACCCGTTCCCGAGCGTCAGCAAAGTCATCGCCGACATGCTCTTCAACCTGCTGCTGCAGGCCCTTTTCCTCGTCCAGGTACTGGCCCAGCGCACGCAGGTCTGCGTGGAAACGGCTCACTGCAGGGAGCTACGCTGGGCGCTTCTACCGTGCCTTCCTGCTTCGTGACAGCTAGGATGTCGAATAGCTTCTCCATAGAAACACCTAGAGAGGGGCTGGCAGGTGGCGTGGTGGTTAGAAGCGCTGGACTCCCACATGGCCGACCACGGTTCGAGTCCTGGACCTGGTGTCTTGCTTTCTCATTTTCTCTCTCTCTCACTCTCTGGTCAAATTAAAAAATAATAAATGATCATAAATGAAGTTAAATAATTTAAAAAAAAAAAAAACCTAGAAAATTTAAAAGTCCTAAGACATAAGAACCTTGAATCTCCCTGCTCTCCTGGCACACGGAGTGTTCCTACTTCTGCCAGTCGGGGGCTTGAGAGTGGGGTGGGCAGCGCGGCAGGAGTGCTGACGGAGGAGGGGGTGGGTGTGCCGGGCTCAGAAGCTGAGTCGCGCCTGCGTGTGTGTTCACAGGGCATGTTCGTGAGTCTCTTTCCCATCCACCTCGTGGGCCAGCTGGTCAGTCTCCTGCACATGTCCCTTCTCTACTCGCTGTACTGCTTCGAGTACCGTTGGTTCAATAAAGGTCAGTCCACCCCAGAGCCCGGGATGCAGATGCCTGGTCTGCCGACTGCTTAAATAGGGCTCTTGGTCGAGTGCCGTAGGAGGAAGGAGCCTCGGGACAGGGAGCACCGTCTGTTGGGCTGAGTGGGTTCATTTTCACTCGGGGATGTGCAGTGTGGCCGCCGCCTGGGCCCGGAGAAGGCGTGAGTTTCTAAGAGCACCAGCTTCTAAGGGAACCACCGACACCAGCCAGGACGACCGTGGCCCGGCTCGGATGTGTGTGGTTAAGGAATCTCGGCAGGCCGACGCCCTTTGTGTTTGACGTGCTCGGTCCCATACTCGCCCTGACAAAGGGTGCTGGTGCTGAGACCCCCGGCCCTCAGCTGGCCCGCTTGAGGTTGATCGCTGACCGCTGGCAACTGCGCAGGCGCGTCGTGGGGGTCTGCGCGGCCCTCGCGGACGCCCTGTGCTGTAGTCCCCGGGGAGCAGGGTCCTGAGTCAGGCGCAGGTCCGCCTTGCGTAGCCAGACCCCTGGTGAAGGGGACGCGAGTGGCCTGACGGGGTCTGACGGCTGGCCCCTCGCTGCAGGGATCGAGATGCACCAGCGGCTGTCCAACATCGAGAGGAACTGGCCTTACTACTTCGGATTCGGCCTGCCCTTGGCCTTCCTCACGGCCACACAGTCCTCATACATTGTCAGGTACTTGCTAGGGACTGGGAGGGGACGCCGGGCACGTGCTGGCGGGCCTGCAGGTGTCTCGCCTGGACTGATAGACGCTCGGCAGGAAAGCGTGTGTGTCCGTGTCCCTGTGTCCCATGCTCTGCCTCGGAGTCGCTTCCCGAGGCATGTTACGTGGCCCAGTGCTGAGAAGATTCTGCTTTCCTGAAGGTGCATCTCCATGCTGAGGCTTCATCGAGCCCTGCCGTGGGCACTGGAAGCAAAGAGACTTTGTGCGTCTGACACGTCCCCAGTCACGCCATGGGGAGGTGGTTAACGACTCTCTTCCTGTGTCTTCTCCCACAGCGGCTGCCTCTTCTCCATCCTCTTCCCGCTGTTCATCATCAGCGCCAACGAAGCCAAGACCCCTGGCAAAGCGTAGTAAGTAATTAGCCCGCGGTGACGAGTGGCGCGTGGACGGGACTAGGACAGTCACACCGCGGCTGCGTCAGTGAGACTTAGAGTGTAGCCTCTTACACAGCCGCGAAGCTGTCACGTACAGCTGAAAGAGAGGAAAACACCCCTGGGCACGCCCAGACACCTGAGTGTGTGTGTCTAAGTGCCCTTCCCCAAACCGGTCAGCCTGTTATGCGGGGTGTAAACTTTGGCAGTTCTCCGAGTTTGAGGCACTTTGTAAAGACCGTGGGTAAGCTCATTTTTGTGAGAATGGCCTACTTTTAAAAACAGTGGGCTATTATCTTGACAAGTAAGTTTAGTGACACTTGGTGACAGTAAAATACAATTTATTTTTAGCGCCAAAGCACTCTAAACAAGCGTTTTGTTGCTTCACGAGCCCCTTGGTCAGCTCATCTGATCAGTCATCGGCACGGCCCTGAGGGCCCCTGTGTTACAAGCCTTGGGCTGACTTGGCCTCGCATGCTCTGGCCCTCGGGCGTGCTTGCTTGTGTGCCTTAAATGGTACTTGAGTTTCTCGAAATCTGACCACAGAGAGCATGTGTCCTCAGTCATAGCTTGACATTGGAAGTCGGCCGTGGGAGAGTACTGCTCCCAGCACAGCTGGTCTGAGACAGCGTGGTTTCCTCTGAGCACCTGGTGTTCACAGCCATCATGTTCCTGGTACCGGGCCCAGGGCATTCTCTGGTGCACATGTGTCTCACGCACTTCTCGAGCACAGTTCTCCTGTCTCCCCTGGGGTAGTTTTGTTTGTTCGTTTGTTTGTTTTTTTGAAGAGGTTTTTGCTATAGGGTGCATGTGCTCACCAGAAAGACAGATACAGAGACGCAGAAAGTGAGAAATCACCCCCCAGGGGGGATGGCCACGCTGCAATCCCTTCTCCTCCATTCTCCTCTTGGCATGTACGCACACACGCCCGGTTATCAGTTTAAGTCACCAGGTCTGGGCCTCGAACCACGGTCGACTACATGGGAGTCCAGCAATATAGCCATTACGCTAACTGCTGGTCCCTGTTTTTTTGTTTTTTGTTTTTTGTTTTTTTTTTTAATAAGGCTTTTGCCATAAGGCATGTGTGCTTGCCAGAAAGAGACAGAGATGGAAAGTGAGAAATCACCTGCCGGGGCGATGGCCACGCTGCAGTCCCTTCTCTCTTCTCCTGGGTTTTTGGGTGTGCATGGACACATGCCTGGCATGATTTTCAAGCTGCCGGGCCCAGGACCCCGACCGCAGTTAGCCGTGTGGGAGTTCAGTGTTGTAACCACCATGCTGCCTGTTGGCCCTCCCAGCCCTCCTCACTGCTGAGGTAGTTTAAGATCGTAGTCAAGTCAGCTGTGACGTGACCGAAGCGTGCGCTGATGGCGGGTGCTAACGGTGGGTCCTGCCTGCAGCCTTTTCCAGCTGCGCCTCTTCTCCCTGGTGGTCTTCTTAAGCAACCGGCTTTTTCACAAGACTGTCTACCTGCAGTCCGCCCTGAGCAGCTCAGCCTCTGCGGAGAAGCTCCCCTCGCCGCATCCGTCTCCGGCCAAACCCAAGGCCGCTGCCGGCCAGTGAGTTCCTG
This sequence comes from Tupaia belangeri chinensis, assembly GCF_000334495.1. Taxonomy (NCBI): domain Eukaryota; kingdom Metazoa; phylum Chordata; class Mammalia; order Scandentia; family Tupaiidae; genus Tupaia; species Tupaia belangeri. The sequence goes on from NW_006159487.1 coordinate 864,166, forward strand.
CCACCCAGGGAGAGGCAGCTTGGAGGAGGCCGCGGCAGCCCCTCCCCACACCTGTGCAGGGGGGAGGACCCATGATGCCAAGGACCTCTGCACGTTCCCTTCACAGGGAATTAGAAGGTCCGTCCCTGGAGCCTGCAGGTGGGGCCCCGACAGCAGGCTGTGGTCCTCTAGCACTACCATGAGTCTAAGGGCCACGGGTCTCCTGCAGCCGTTGCAGCCCGTGCTGGCCCTGCGCCTGGACTGACTGAACGCTGCGTTCTTCTCCCTGTGCCATTTCCCCTGCCCTGCCCTGCCCTCACCACCTGTGGACAGTGGGCTCTGTCATTGTGTCCTCGCTGTTGTGTGTCGTGGGTGTGGTTCTTGCTGTCTCTGTGAAGCACATGCATTGGACATGGGCGGTGAAGGAGGACCTCACTGTCCTGGTTGTTCCCTTTATAGCCATCACTGTCTTGTTCCTTGTAACTCAGGTTAGGCTCGGGTCTCTTGCTCCACTGCAAAAACAAAAAGGAAAATAAACAAAAACTGTTGAGCCTAGAGAGGTGGGACTGGAGGGAAGGCCTCATAGCCAGGCCTGCTGGGAAAAGGCTTTTCCGCTGGCACATGTAGAGCCCCTGTTTGTGGGGAGGCACCAGCCCCGGACAAGTGCCCTGCGACAGGGACGCTCAGAGCACCTGGACTCCTCCGCTCGGGGACTCACTGCCGGCCCGCCGGGCTGTCCTTCACAGGAACGTTGGGTGCTGCGCATAGGAGCTGAGGGCCAGGCGTACTGAACCACTAACCGCCATTGGTTGGTGTCCTGTCATTTTAAGAGACTAATTATGGGGGTGTAGATGTCAAAATACTTGTACAATTTTAAAATGTCACAATTAAATGTGAGCTGGTTTCCCACAGCGTGTAGTGTCACATTTAAAAATCACGACTGTGCAAAATGACTCACAAACATGGCCTTTGTCTTTGCTGGTTTGGTTCCACTTTCTGAGCTTAGCTCTGACAGGTTAGTGCTTATAGTCGTGTTTACACCCTGCTTTAAAGTGTGTGTATCTCTCCGTACATGCATGAAAGGAGAAAGACCCAGATCCTTCAGGGTATTCGGCATTTGCCACGGGCAGGATGAGGCTTCTGGGTAACAGAACCCATCGCTCTGAGACACAGAGTAAGGAGCTGCACATCTCGGGGGTCGTGCACCGGGCACCAAGTGCTGATGCAGCTGACGTAGATTTGTAAAGGGCAGGTGTCCTAGTTTCCAGATTGTGCAGAAAAGCACGTGAAGACATGGGTGAGGTTTAACTCCAGCACGCCATGACATCTCTGGCCGTCAGACAGTGGTGTCGCAGAGAGCCAGTTCCAGGCATCACTGTGGGGCGGGGTGGGAAGAGCTCAGGTTTCATTAGCTTGCCACTGACCAGTGACCACTTACACTGAGTTTTTAAACTGTTTTAAAACTAAGCTCAGTTATTTTAGCAGCCACATCTTCGCTGCCTAGAATGGGGCTTCCTCACCAACCAGAAGCATCTCAAGTAGGTGTGGAAGAGCACGGAGGCCAAGGGGCGGAGGGCGGAGGAGTGGAAGAGCGAGCCGGAGGCTGAGGGGAAGGTGTAGGCTGTAGCACTCACCCTCCAGCACTGTGCCTGGCGACTCAGGTGCTGTGTCGGCAACTGTCTCTGTCGGTGTGGGAGAGGCCGAGCCCACGTGCTGGCTACATTCAGCGAGTCTGCGGTGGGGATTTGGAGTCAGGTTTGTGGGCGAAAGCATCGGCGACTCGTGTTTTCCCGAGGACACGGGCACTGAGCAGGGGAAAGGGAGCGCACGCACATCACTAATGAAAACGAGAGTGTGGGGGTCTCAGAGCTTGGGTTTCAGTCCCACAGTCAGTAGGACCCATAGAGTTGTTCGCCAAAGCTTTTCTCAGGGATCAGCATCACAGCTTGGGTGGTAAATGATTCAAAACGCGCCCTTTTTCTGTACCTGGGACAGCTGTCCACTGTAGTAGCCTGCCAAGATTTCCAAAGTGGATGCTTCGGGGCCGGCCCTGTGGCCTGGTGGCAGAGCGTGTGGTTTGAGCCCTAGTTCCCATAGCTAGACAAACACGGCAGGCACGTGTGTGCCCAGATTCCCAGAAGGAGGGTGAGTGGAGAAGGGACTGGCGTGACTGTTCCCCATGGGGGGGTGTGTCGCCTCTCCCCGCGTGTCCCCGGCAAACAAAGTCAGAACTGTGTCTTAGAGACTTAAGCAACGGCTTACATTAACTACGATGCCTTAATAAAAGGTAAGGTAAAGTGTTAGGCGTTCAGGACAAATGAACAAAGCCAGAAGCAGGCAACCGACGGTTAGAGGTTTGTAAGCCACGGGAGAAAGGACAGCTACAGTTGATCACTGGCCGATTGGGTCTCACCCTCTGCCACCCCTTCATGCGGGGTAAAGCAGTGATTCGGCTGCGGGACGCGAATTTACCGCTGCCGAGACCGCTCTACGGGGGCTAGCGTTCAGCGCGGAGGCAGCTCCTCGTCCCTCTGGCATGTTCTGCCTGTGTCAAGTGGCCCGCAGTAGTTAAAGGTCAGTGTGGGGCAGGCCTTCGTGAAGACCACAGCCACCCGTTAGTGAGTGTCCAGGTCACAGGCCTGCAGAGGAGAGCAGGGAGATGGGCACTACCCACAGCAAGGCCGCAGGACAGAGGAAGCCCGGGCTGGGGACAAAGGGCACAGGCAAGGATCGAGCACCTCTGCCAGGCACTGTGCTGGGTGTTGGTGACTCCTGCCTGCTACAGCAGGAGCCCAGGGAGGGAGGCTGACAAGCAGGTGCAGGAGCAAACTCGATGATTCTGTGATCAAATAGCTCCATTCCCCACAGCTCTGGAAGCTGTAAAAACACTGGAATTCAGACTAAGTAATGAGAGAAAATCCTAAGTTCAGCTTCTCTTGATCATCCTCTGATTTGGGGTTTAAATATCTTCCGCTGCTTTCAGCCCTATGGAGGACTTGTGGCCTGGTCATTTAGGTAGGTACTTGCCAACCAGCAATCGTTATCAGAACCGCCATCAGCTTCTCCAGAACACACAGAACACATGAGCCTGGGACAAAGGTCATGATTGGAAAAAAGTAACTGAAACGGGACACGAGAAGCTACTGCATCCATAGAGAGCACAGACTAGGAAGGTTGTCTGAAGCTAAAGGAATTAGGGAAATTGAAAAACAAACAAACAAAAAAACATGGCACTGAACAGGCTGTCCATGAATTGAAAGATGGAGTTGAGGCGGTCTCTCCGGACATACAGCAGAACGGTCAATAGTTACCCCTGGAGGGACCCAGGAGGGAGATCTGTTTGCCTAATGGCAAGTTCAGAAAGCTAGAACAGAAAAATGGCGGTGAGGGACATCAACATTTCCTGACTGATGGGGAAGACAAGTTTTCAGACTGGAAGGGCCCACGTGTAAAGAGGAAAAATGAAAGAAAAGATAGAGAGATGGGGTCTAGAGGAAACTCAGCGAAACGTAACTCAGGCTGCTTGGCATCAGACCCGCTCAGAAACAGTGCTGGGTAACAGCCGTGGAAGTGTGTGCGTGTGTGCACGTGTGCACGTGCACACATGGGGTTGAGGGTACAGTTTTGTTCCCAGAATTCTAAACCTAGCCACGTTACTTTCCAAGGACAAGATGAGGCATGTTTCCACATGCACAGCTTTAGTGTTCTGGGAAAAGTTACTTGGAAGACTCATCAAAAATGAAGAGTAAATAAATGTCTTATTAATAAAACAGTCTAGCGGCTCACTAAGAAAATCCCAGGAGTCCAGCTCGGTAGGTCACTCAGAACGAGGCAGCGGAGGCTGCTGTGGGACGATGGCAGGTGGTCCCGCAGATCAGGAACAAAAAAGAACTTTGACAGACCAAGAGGACTATAAGGGAGTCATCCCGACAAGTCATCCCATTGATCGGAACTGATGGTTGTAAAAATGCTTTCTGAAACAAGTCAAAACGTTTAGGAGACTGACAGACTGAATTCATGGGAGGCGGCCTGACCAAAGGTTTAAGAGGACCACCCACGGGGCAGTGGTGGTGAGACCATGCCCACAGCAGCCTCACCCGACAGCTGCACGGTGCGGGGCGTGGTGATCTGGCTGTACCTCGTGGAAGGATCCCAGCTCCTCCCTGTGCACACCTGGCACCACCAGTGATCTTGGCTGGCTGAGGCTGGGGTGGGTCATGGCAAGAGGACCCTGTTGGAAGCGCCTATCTCGCGTGGAAGAAACACGTGAACTTAAAAAGGCTAGGTTTGCTGCTCTTGTGTTCACACGCACGGGAATTTCCTTCTCTCCATGCGAGACTGTGCCAGCAGGGTGGTTCTGAGTGCTGCCGCCCACTCCCAGCCTCAAGCAGCCCTTTAGGAGAGCGGGTCCGGCAGGTGGTCCCCAGGACGCTCTGGAGTCCCCACGTGGTCACCTTGGCACAGTGACTTTCACCACGGTGCCACTTTCAGGCCCTTCGATGGCGTAGCTTGATTTCTGAGAACGTTGGACTTTCTTACTCTTGCGCTTCCGGAGTCAGGGCTGGAGGAGACCGCAGCGTCCCCTGCTGTTCTAGCCCTCCCGCGCAGCTATTTCACCTGCAGCCAGCCGGCTTCGTGACTGACTGACACTTGGGAAAATGTCTTTATTGGTTTTTATTTTGGGGGGGGGGTAGCTATAGGACACCTGTGGTAGCTGAAAGACAGAAACCGAGAGATCACCCCAGCCCCAGCCCCGCATGAGTTGTGGCCATGCCACAATCCTTTCTCCTCCATTCTCCTCTCGGGACTTTGGGTACCCACAGGCGCACTGCCCTGTTTCAAGCTGCTGAGCCAGGGACTCAAACCGCGGTCCCTACATGGGAATCCAACAACGTAACCATTAGGCCATCTGCTGGTCAAAAACCAGTGCGTCCTTGTGGCCATCAGATGGCCTGGCGGTTAAGGTGCTGGGCTCCCCCAGGGCCAGCAGAGTTTGACCCGGAACCATGACACTTGGGAGTGCCCAAGACCCCGAGAAGGGATTGTGGCATGCCCCTGTGTGATTTCCCACTTTCCCTCAGACGGCCGATGCGCGGGATTTCTTAGTTCCCCTGCCAACCGAGTAAAACAAAAAGGGACCGTTGATCACCCTTCGCTAACTTTAAAAATTGAATGAGAACCTCAAACTCTGAAGTTTTTTGTGTTTTTGTTTTTTTGAGATTTTTGCTATAAGGCGCGTGCGCTCGCCAGAGACAGAGAAAGCGAGAAAGAGACAGAAGGGGTGGTGGCCACGCCGCAATCCCTTCTCCATTCTCCTCTCGGGATCTTGGGCACGCACGCACAACGTGCCCGGCGTGAGTTCAAGCCACCGGGTCCGGGACTCGAACCGCGGTCACCTACGTGGGAGTCCAGAGACAGCCATTACTCATCAGTTTTTTAAAAGCAGACCCTCGGAACGCCTTCCTGCTGGAAGGGGCACCTCTGGCCTGGCCCTGAAGGCGGGCAGCGCGCTGGGCGCTCTCCGGAGCTCCGAGTCCTCAAGCCCGACGCGGGTTACCTCCGCTGCACCTTTGGGAAGGCCACGGGAACCGCGGCTTCCGCCAGTCCGTCCGCGCACTTCCGCCTCCGACCACGTGACCGGGATGAGCCGGCCCCTCCTTCCCGGCGCAACTGCTTCCTGGTCCGCGGACCGACACGTCACTCCTCCGCTCTCAACCAAACTGCCTCGGACCGTTCTTTCCGCGCTCTTTGCCCTCACATTCGAACCAATGACAGCCCGGACGGGCCTGTGGTCCCGCCTCCAGGCCATTGCGTGACGGCTAGACTGGCCAGCTAAGAAAGGGAAACGCGACCTGGTCTCCGCCCCCTGACCTGACTGACAGTACCTTCAACCTATCGTCCTCCGGAACTGTCGCATTGGCCCGGAACCAGCCAATAGGGAGCGTCTTGAGAGGCGTGCCGGCCGCCT
>NW_006159487.1:870638-872598 GCF_000334495.1 Tupaia belangeri chinensis
TAGGCGCGGCCGCCACCCGGGGCCCCACTTCCCGGCGCTTCTCCCTCCTTCCTGCTCACTGGGCTCTCCCTGCACCCTCTGCCGTCTCCCCGGGACCCCACGGTGGCCAGTCTTCCTGCCTGTTAGCTGAGGGAGTGGCCAGCGCTCAGAAGCCGGGGTGCGCCGATCACTGGCCCTGACCTGACCTGACCTGCCACTGCTCTGGACAGTGGATGGCACTCCCCGGCTGGGGACGCGCCCGGCGGGGCTCTGGCCCGCTCACTCGCGTTTTCTCCCATGTCAGGAATGGCAGCTGCCCGCCTCAGCTGAAGGCTTCATCCCGTGGCCTTGACTCTCCCGGCCGAGTGCCCTCGCCCTGCGTGCCAAGATGACCAAGCTTGGGTTCCTGCGGCTGTCCTATGAGAAGCAGGACACCCTCCTGAAGCTGCTCATCCTGTCCATGGCGGCCGTGCTGTGTGAGTGCCACGCCCTGCTGCTGGGCGGGAGCCGGGGCGGGAGCTGCACGGGGGCCCCTCCGCATGGGGACCCTCCGCGCCTGGCGCTGCTCGCGGTCGCGGTCGTCGTGTGCTTCCGCGGCGCGTCACTGAAAATACTAACCGTGTGGTCTTTGCAGCCTTCTCCACTCGTCTCTTTGCTGTCCTGAGATTCGAGAGCGTTATCCATGAGTTCGACCCGTGAGTACCTTGTCCTGGCGTTCCTTTGGGATCACTTGGGCTCGGGGTTTCAGATTCGAAGCCTAGCCGGCTTTCGGTGGTGGGGACGTGCTCTCCATGGCTTTAAGGGGGCAGGCCTTCGGGCTTCCCGGAGGAGAAGGTTATCTTTGTTGGAGACGTTTCCTTAGAACTGACGAAGTGAGTCGCTCACAGCCACAAAGTGCAAGCCTGCCTGTCACCGAGGGTCCGGCCGGGCCAGGAGAGCTTAGCGTCCCTGGTGCACATTGAGCGCAAGAGGCCTGGTGTGTATTGAAGGCTCAGAGAGCCTGGCGAGACGAGGCTTGTTCTTCCCGTGTAGCAGTTTACTGGATAGGAACTGGGTTTGTTACTTAAGTACCAAGACGTTGAGAAGAATTCGAAGCCCTGAGTTTGATTCGGTATTAGAATCTTAGATAGCAGAGATAGAGGGGCTGTCCTCGTAGCCTCGTGGTCCGGGGGCCGGGTCCCAGCCCCAGCGGCGATAAAAGCACAGGGTGCGTGTGCGCCCCGAGCTGCGGCGGGTGGGAGAGTGCCTGCCGGGGGTGCTCGTGCACCTGCTCCCGCCCCCGGCTCTCTGGCAAGCCACGAGCCTCCTGGCGGTTACACTGACGAAGGATGTGGAGCCAAGCCGCCAGCATTTCGTAGCCGACGTGTGCTTACGTGTGCTGAGCACACACCCCCTCCAAGACTGTCGTGTGGACCGTCACAGCAGTGCGAGAGCCGAGTGCATGGTCCCCTCTGGCAGATGAGGGGCTTGGACTGGGACGCTCACCCAAGGCCACATGTGCTGTTGCTGGTCATGGCCCGCTGTGGACGCAGGCAGGAAGCGGAGAGCCGGCTCGGTTCTGGTCGCGGTACTGACCCTCAGCCTGCTGTGGCTGTCCCCTGGACCGTGACGCCCATCCCCGTGTGTGGGGCGCACATGACAGTGTCCCCCAGGACCTGAGGGCTCTCTCCATCTCCCAGATGAGGGTTTCTGTCATAAACGAGACCTCCGCTCCTGCATCACAGTGCGAGGGCTTCTCTCCTACTCCTCCTCCCCGTGTGGACGTGAGGTGGGCGGGTAGTGAGACCCCTGCCATGTGGCCAGAGTGGGAAGGACCGTGAAGGTGGATGGCGAGCTGGCACCTCCTTTGCAGAGGCGGAGACTGAGGCCCAGGCCGTGCCGCCTGTCCAGATGGGCACACTGACGTCCACACCCCTGCCGCACTCTGCTTCCGGCAGGCCAAGGGTCCGATTCTGACCCGGTGTCGCGCCGCCCCGCTGGT
>NW_006159487.1:872635-874439 GCF_000334495.1 Tupaia belangeri chinensis
AGACCGTCCCCCAGAGTTTTCTGCCATCTGCCGTGTCTCCCAGGGCCACCAGAACCTGACCAGAGAGGAGCTAGGGCTAGGAAGGCAGGCAGGGAGGGCGGTCAGCCACGATTTTCTGCTCTCAGTAAGCTGCCCTGTGCAGAGGCTCTCCGTCTGTTTATATAATCTGCACGGGGCTTACTCGTCAAATTCTAAGTCTTCGAAAAGAAACATTCAAAGCTGTGAGTTGAGTTCCCTTAGGCATTTCCCGTTTCAGGTAAGAGGTAAGAGGAGGCTGGGCCTGGAGCCAGGGCCCCCTGAGCCAGAGCCCCGCTGCCCGTTGCCAGTCTGCTACGTACACTGCCTTGTGCTGCTGAAGGTGGCATCCAGACGTCTAATTACCGGGACCAGCAGTTGGCGTAATGGCTGTGTCACTGGACTCCCGTGTAGTTGACCACATTCGAGTCCCGGACCTGGTGGCTTAAACTCACACCGGGTGTGTGTGCGTGCGTGCCCGAGATCCCGAGAGGAAAACGGAGGAGAAGGGATTGCGGCGTGGCCATCCCCGCCGGGGGGCGATTTCTCTCTTTCTGTCTCTCCGTCTCTGTTTTTCTGGCGAACACAGGCGCCCTCTAACAAAAACCTCTCCAAAAAAATTATTTTCTAATTAACAAAACCAGTAATCGCTGGGCACCGTGTCTTGTTCTGGTTCACTCTTCTGGGAGGCACAGTGCTTTGGGGGGGCGAGCATGGGGCTCGGAACCAGGAGACCGTGTAGCTCGGAGAGGTTTCCCTGGTGTCATTTCCCACCAGCCTCCCCTCGGACTGGGTGAGTTTCTCCTGGTGCTGCCCGGAGCGTGTGTGCTGCCAGTCTGCACGCGGCGGGAGAGGCGGCCCGGACCCAGATCGCTTCTTTCTTGCTGTAGGTACTTTAATTACCGGACGACTCGGTTCCTGGCCGAGGAGGGCTTTTATAAATTCCATAACTGGTTTGATGACCGTGCCTGGTACCCTTTGGGACGAATCATTGGAGGAACAATCTACCCAGGTGAGGGGGCAGGATGTTTTTTCCCTCAGGAACAGAAGGAACAGAATCGCTGCTGATTCTTCGCTTTGGACGCCTGTAATTTCACTTGGCTGAGGTTCCCACAGTGGATTCTAGTGGACAGGAGAGCATGTGTGGGCTTGGGACGGGCAGTGTTTCACGCTGGACCTGGGGTTTCTTTAAAAGCAGAATCTTGCTCTGTCAGAGCCCTCCAGCCTTGGCTCTCCGAGGGGCTGGGACTGCGTGCCCCGTGTGTAGGGTGGGCCTGGGGTCAGCCTCCACCTCCGGCGTGGCGGCGTGGCGGCGTGGCGGCTTCTGGCCGGCCCTCCGCAGTGTCCCCAGTCCGTGGCAGACCCTGTGCTGGTGCTTGTGGTGTCTGGCGAGACCCGTGTGATCAGGCAGCTGAACCGGCTTGGGCCCGACCCCCTCCCTGGGATGCAGAGTCCCTCCAGGACGTCTGACCGGCTGCCCTTCCCGTGCAGGCCTGATGGTCACCTCCGCTGTCATCTACCACGTGCTGCATTTCTTCCACATCACCATCGACATCCGGAACGTCTGTGTGTTCCTGGCCCCACTCTTCTCCTCCTTCACCACCATCGTCACGTACCACCTGACCAAAGAGCTCAAGGTGAAGGGTTTGGGCCACAGGAGGTTTGGAGTCTCGCGGATGCTGGAGGGGGGGCACCGAGGGGCATGGGCAGAAAGGGCTGCCCTCACTGGGCTCGCTGCCAGGCCTCTGGAGCCATTGGCCGCTGTGTCCTTGGGGAGGCACGCTCGGGG
>NW_006159487.1:875415-876153 GCF_000334495.1 Tupaia belangeri chinensis
GGCAGTCCCTGTGCTGGTGCTTGTGGTGTCTGGCGAGACCCGTGTGATCAGGCAGCTGAACCGGCTTGGGCCCGACCCCCTCCCTGGGATGCAGAGTCCCTCCAGGACGTCTGACCGGCTGCCCTTCCCGTGCAGGCCTGATGGTCACCTCCGCTGTCATCTACCACGTGCTGCATTTCTTCCACATCACCATCGACATCCGGAACGTCTGTGTGTTCCTGGCCCCACTCTTCTCCTCCTTCACCACCATCGTCACGTACCACCTGACCAAAGAGCTCAAGGTGAAGGGTTTGGGCCACAGGAGGTTTGGAGTCTCGCGGATGCTGGAGGGGGGGCACCGAGGGGCATGGGCAGAAAGGGCTGCCCTCACTGGGCTCGCTGCCAGGCCTCTGGAGCCATTGGCCGCTGTGTCCTTGGGGAGGCACGCTCGGAGGTCACGGAGCTGCCCTGGGTCCGTGGGTGCTGGAGCCGCAGGTGGGACCTACGAGACTGTGAGCTCGGGAGGGCCTGGCAGCCGAGGCTAGCGTGGGGAGCTGCACCCTTCCTGCCCTTGCCTGGATTGGCCCCACCCCTGGCATGGGGCTGTCTTGTGTCGCTCCCTTCTCTGGAGCTCGGTGGCGGCTGGGCGATGGCCCAGGGTTCTCACCAGCCTCTGACGAGGGAATGGCCTCTCCTCTTCTCATGGTGCTCACACAGCTGGTGGAGGTGCTGGGCTCCTGCAAGGGGTGGGGCTGACAA
>NW_006159487.1:877401-886273 GCF_000334495.1 Tupaia belangeri chinensis
AGCCTCTGACGAGGGAATGGCCTCTCCTCTTCTCATGGTGCTCACACAGCTGGTGGAGGTGCTGGGCTCCTGCGAGGGGTGGGGCTGACAAGCCCGGGGACCCAGGAGCCAGCAGTCTGTCTGGGCAGCGTCTGTGCCCATAGCCGTGTGCCTATCTGTCCTCTGCGTGTGTGTCCGTGGCGTCAGCTCGTCACAGGAACTGACTGAAGGCTGTACCTCCCGGAGCTGCAGCGTCTCCAGCATCTCTAGGACCTCAGGCTGTCTTGGAGTAGATTGGGCTGTGTCTGGGAGAGTGGGCTTGAGGGCCCCTGTCCTCCCGTGGTCCAGGGTGCCCACCTCCCACCGTCTCTTCTCCCAGGATGCAGGGGCCGGGCTTCTTGCTGCCGCCATGATCGCTGTGGTTCCTGGCTACATATCCCGGTCTGTGGCCGGCTCCTATGACAACGAGGGTAAGACGCCTGTCCGCCTCAGCCTGCCACGCCGGGCTCTGTCCGCCTTATTGCCCCCAGAGCTTTGTGGAGAGCAGTGGGTTTGGCCTTTGAGTCTGTCGCTTTGCAGTGATAAAAATGGTGTCTGCGCCAGAAGGGGAGGAATGGGCAGGAGGGGGTCTCGGACGAACCGTATCCCCTCCTCACAGTCCCTCCAGGGAAGTAGCTGGCGACTTTTCTTCCAACACGTTGCTTTACCTGTGGACCCCGGATGGAGTTAGCTCTCGTTTTAGCATAGCAGCCGTTGCCTTTACTCTCTGAGATGGGGAATGTTCTTCACGTTGTAGTGGCTTTTACTGACTTACCTTCAACTTAGCACGTTTACTGAGAGCCATTAGGAAAGCACACTGTTAGGCCCTAACGTGAAAGAGTGAGATCATCTTGGCTCGCAGTTAGGAAAAGGTAAGCAGCAGATAACGGTCGTGCTGTCCCCGAACCCACGAGGGAAGATTGAAAAGCACCTTACGAATCGCGCCCCTGCCAGGCCATAGCACTAAGCCGTGGTGGCGGCGGGCCCAGGTCCTAGGGACATGCAGGGAGGGTTCGCTCCATGTGAGGCCTGGGAAGGCTTCTCGGGAGCGCAGGAGGCTGAGCGGGTCCCAGGTTGGAGCCGGGCTGGGGTCGGGCTGGTGCTCGAGAGTGCAGGGCATCTCGGAGGATCAGGACCAGGGATCCAGGGCTGGGAGGAGCAGCAGTGGCTGGGCTGGGCTGGCCGTGTGTGCTCTGTGCGAGCTGGCAGTCTGGCACGTGACACGCTCGGTTTTGTCTTCACGACAGCTTTGTGACGTCACGGGGTCCTTCACAGGGAGCTGGGGCAGAGGGGTGAGGCCGCTCGCCTGCGGTCGCACTGCCGCTGGGGCTGGGATGTGAACCCCGGCGTGTGTCCGGGCGGCCTGGCCCTGAGTCTGGCTCGTCCCCGCAGGGATCGCCATCTTCTGCATGCTGCTCACCTACTACATGTGGGTCAAGGCCGTGAAGACGGGCTCCACCTACTGGGCAGCCAAGTGCGCCCTGGCGTACTTCTACATGGTAATGCCTCCGCGCGGGCTTCTTAGGGCTTGCCGTGACGGGTACGGGTGCGTGTGCGTGCTCCTGAGGGAGGGATGAGCGCCTCCGTGGGGACCGGTCACACCACAGTCTCCTTCCTCCAGCCCGTCAGACCTGGGCGCAGCACGCTTCAGGCTCGACAGGGCCAGCGGCGGGGGCTTCTCCAGAGAAGCGCCTTCCCGCTGTGCCACACAGCTGGCCAGTGTTTCTGAAGTTCCAGGTTTTCCAAATCTTTATTCCCTTTTCTTAGTTTCAATTTTATTTGCTCTCGTTATTGTCTTATTTACTATAGGGCATGTGCATTCGAGAGAGCGAGAGCGAGAGCCGCCAGGTCTGGGACTCGACCTGGGGCCCCCTGACCACCATGCCGCCTGCTGGCCCTGTCCTTGGTGGGCACACACCGGCGAGCCTTGTTCTTTCCTGGGATGCTCCAGGATAGCTCCCTTTTTCCGTATATTTTTCTGTTTATCTTACATACGAGGGGCTTTCAAAAAGTTCACGGAGAATGCACGTTATGAAAATGTGCTTGTTTCAATTTTCTTCTCACACCAAAAAGAAACTTGTGTTTTGGTCCCATCTTCCCATGACCTCCCTGCAGTCCCCTGGTCTGCACTCAGCCTTCCTCCGTGAGCTGCTGCCTGCCCCTTTCACTAAGTCCCTGTGGCTTCCAGCCGATTCGAGATTTAGCCGTGGGGTTTGAGTACTGTGTTAAATGACCCGGCATTGCGACCCCAGAGGGCGTTTAAGAAACAAATGGCTTACACTCTTGAAGCCACTTGGTATGAGGCGCTGAGTTACCACAGAGGTGTTTCTGGGAGGGCCCGGGAGACCGAGGCGTGCTCAGGGCGCCATCCCCCGTCCTCTCCAGGTCTCCTCATGGGGAGGCTACGTGTTCCTCATCAACCTGATCCCGCTGCATGTCCTGGTGCTGATGCTCACCGGCCGGTTCTCCCACCGCACCTACGTGGCCTACTGCACCGTGTACTGCCTGGGCACCATCCTCTCCATGCAGGTCTCCTTCGTGGGCTTCCAGGTGCGTGCCTCTCGGGGCGCGTCTGCCACTTGTTCTGAGCAGACTCGGCTGGGCAGGTCTGTGTCGGCCTTGGAGGAGCGAGGCTCAAGCCCAAGTCTGATCGGACCGCTGGCGTGAGCTGCAGCCGCAATTGTGGGTCCACCCTAAGGAGGACCTCACTACTAGGGCGTGTTAGGTCTGCTCCATGAGGTTTTGATTTAAGGGCCGTGGGGTGGGCGGGGACGTCGGGCCGCTGAGCTGGTGAGCAGTCAGAGCTGCGGTTCCCCTCTCGATGCTAACAGCCCATCGGTCGCGTGAGTGCTGCGGAGACCGCAGCTCGGCCTTTACCCAGCCCTCGGGGCCATGGACAGCTGTCACGTTGGAATGAGGACGTGTGTGTGCTTCCTCAGGGAAAGCGCTCATGGACGCGGCCACTCTGAGGTGGCACACGCTCTCTTCACCGCCCGGCTATTGTTGGGGACATGGTGCGGTCCCCAAGGAAGTGACGGCCTCCCTGGGATAGGCCCGCACGCATCTGCCTCCATAGTCGGTGCTCTGGGAGCGTCAAAAAGTCGTGTTTGTCGGGAAGGCAGGTCCTGGCCCAAGCACTGACCTCCCATAAGAGCTCGGCGTGGGCTTAGCACGCTGCGCCTTAACACCCCTCCCTCCGTGACTGTCCGCAGCGTGGGGACCACTGGTCCAGGGCCAGGAGTGAATGGGCCACCAGCGGGAAGGCAGGGAGAGGGAGGGAGGGAGGGAGAGCGAGAACAAGCCCAAGAGGGAGAGAGGAAGAGTGAGAGGAGGGGAGAGGAGAGTGGAGGTGATGCAGAGCTGCGTGGGGAAGGTGGGGAAGCTCTGGCAGGCCGGGAGGAGAGGCCTTTGCCCTGAGCCGTGATGGTGAGACCAGTGAGGTCCCGACGGGCCGACAGCCTGAGTGAGACTGCAGCTGGGTGGTGACACTGGCGTGCCCCAGGCCACTCCGGACGGTCCTTGGAAAGAGGGCAGGGGAACGGCACGTCCTGGTCGCCCCGATCCTGGGCCTGGAATCCATCCGACCTTCGGGCCCGAGCTCGACGTGACACAGACGTTGGCCGGGCTCTGTCCCTGCAGTGGCCCCCCGTGACACGCATGCTTCCCCCAGCCTGTCCTGTCCTCGGAGCACATGGCAGCCTTCGGCGTCTTCGGTCTCTGCCAGATCCACGCCTTTGTGGATTACCTGCGCAGCAAGCTGAGCCCCCAGCAGTTCGAGGTGCTCTTCCGCAGCGTCATCTCGCTGGTGGGCTTCGGCCTGCTCACCGTGGGCATGCTGCTCCTGCTGACGGGTAAGCGCGGCCTCCGGCGCAGACACCATGACCGGCAGGGGCCTCCAGGACACGGTGTTGCCGTGTCTTCACTCCGAGCAGATCAAGACCAGGTCCTTTACTGTCCACCACCTCGTCAGCCCGGTGTTAGGCTCAGCAGTCAGCCTGCCCGGGGGTCTGCCTCACCTGCCACCTGTCTGCGTCTCCCTGCCTGTCCTGTTGGGTGGGTGGGGGTCCTGGGGCTGCGTGCCCTCCCCCTGCGTCGCCCTGGCCCTGGCCCGCAGGTACCGAGTCGTGGCTGTTGGATATTGTTGCTGCTCCACGTTTCTGTCTTCATTTTGCGGAGGGCACCTGTACCTGCAGAGAGAGGCTGAGAGCACCCCCGTGAGGCGTGCTCTTGTCGCAGTCCCTCTCCATGTCTTCGCCCGCTGGGATCCGGGGCACACGTACACCCAGCGGGTTTCTCAAGCCACCGGGTCTGGGACTGAAGCCACACGGTCCCATGTGACTTGGCTCCCTTAAGCACCAGGCCACTTCCCAGAAGCCGACTGACTGGCCCAGGCCTCTGTTCACCAGCTCGGAGCGGCTGGGGACAGCTGACGTAGTCTAGGTTGGCCTCGGTGTGACCAGGTTTGGCCCGCACCCTTCCAGCAGCCTCGACGCCTCTGCTTTCTCCGAGCGGACGTGCAGCCAGACTTGAGTCCGCCGGCAGACGGCCTCGCAGGCCAGGAAGGGGAGAAGTGACAAGCAGGGGACGAGCCCTGCTCCGATTGGAGAGTCTTCGTAAACTAGACTTGGCGAAGAGCTGGAGTCAGACGCTTGAGTGTTTCAGGAACATTTGTCAAACATTTATTCTCTTGGGACCAGCAGGTGGCGTGGTGGTTAAGGACTGGAACTCCCATGTGGCCGACCACGGTTCAAGTCCCAGACCTGCTGGCTGACTTTCTCTCCCTCCCTCTCTCTCTGTCTTTGGCAAAATTCATGTGAAAATAGTACGAAACAAATAAGATCCTTCTTTAAAAACGTATTTGCTCTCTTGGCTGTCAGGAAAGATATCCCCCTGGACCGGGCGTTTCTACTCACTGCTGGACCCGTCCTACGCCAAGAACAACATCCCTATCATCGCGTCCGTGTCCGAACACCAGCCCACGACCTGGTCCTCGTACTACTTCGACCTGCAGCTCCTCGTCTTCATGTTCCCAGGTCTGCCCGCCCCGTGCCGGGGAGGGCCTTCACACGAGTCCCCGCAAACCACCTCACCCATGCTTCGCTCGCCTCTTTGCCCTGTTAGTACAGAGGACGGCTACGCGTGCTCTTGTAGTATTCGAAGCTGAGTAGAAGTCCGAATTTGAACAGCTGCAGATTTTGGAAGTTAGAGCCTCAGAATTTTCTGTTCGATTGTGGTACATGTTAAAACCTTATTTTAAATATTTTTCAAATTATTGACCGTAGTTAACAAATGCAGCTGCTTGTCAGTACTTCATTTTTAATTTGCTATAGGGTGCGTGCATTTGCTGATTTGGAGTTGGCTGAGATTTGGAGCCAGGGGACAGTGACAAGGCATGCCTGGCACGTTTTTTTAAGCCCCCAGGTCGGGTCAAAGCGCATGTCGACCACGTGGTACTCAGCCGCCTTCACATCCTGTTGGCCCGTTACATTTCTCTTATTCCTGAGAGAGGGAGAGGCAGAGCAGGTCCCTGGTAGGGCCTTGTAAGGTGCAGTTGCCTTCCCCACAGCTGCAGCTCATGAGGGTTCTGGGCGCATGCCGCATGGCATGCTGTCAGGTGGACCTGGAGTCCGATCCTGGCTGAACGGTGGCTTCCAGCGCTGCTGCTCCTGCACCACCGAGGCTGGGCCTTTCCGAGTCTCTGTGTTCCTCCCCTGGCCCGCCCCGTCTCTGCCCTCTGTGCTGTTGGTGCTCCACCATGAGCACGCCGATTGCAAGCTCTTCCTCTAAGTTCTTTTCGGGCCAGTCCAGACATGTTTTGGAAGGTACCAATACTGATACATTTAAATTTTATGACATATTTTTTTTTTACTGTGAATGTAGTTTGTGTGTTGTAAAAAAGTAATAGATTAGCAAAACCAAAAAGGTAAAAGTTGCATTTCTTAGTACCTGTTTCTAGCTCCTGTTAACATTTTTTTTTTTTTTGCCATAGGTGCTGTGTGCTCGTTGGGGAGAAAGGCAGTGAAAAGGAGAGTGAAGAACTGCCCCAACCCCAGGGAATGGCTATGCTGCAGTCCCTTGTCCTCCACTCTCCTCTTGGGATTTTGGGCACACACAGGCATCCAGCATGATGCATGGTTTTCAAACTGTCAGGTTTGGGACTTGAACTGGCGTCAGCCATGTGGGAATCCAGCGCCTTAAGCACTGTGCCACCTTTTGGCCCTCCTATTAACATTTTAGTATAAATTCATCCAGTTATTTTTTATGAGTTCATACAAGGATTTTTCCTGTCTTTTTTCACTTCATAAAGAATCATGATTATAGGACCAGCGAGGTGGCATAGTTGTCAGTGTGGCTGGATCCTACATGGTCAACTGTGCAGTTCAAGTCCTGGGCCTGGCGGTTTGAAAAACATGCCAGGCACATGTGTGTGCGCTACAATCTTGAGAATGGAGGAGAGGGGGTTGTGGCATGGCCGCCCCCTGTGGAGTGCATTCTCACTGTCTTTCCCTCTTTCATGCACACCCGCACACCTATGGCCAATCCGTAGGAAGGAAGCATTTAAGAGACATCATCTTGGGGCTGGCAGGGGGTGTGGTTAAGGTGCTGGACTCCCCACATGGTCAACCACATTTTGAGTCTCAGACCTGGTGGCTTGCTTTCTCTCTCTCTCTGATCAAATTAAAAAATAATAATAAGTAAAATGAAATAATTCCGAAAAGGAAAAAGATGCATCATTGATGGGACCAGCAGAGGACGTAACTTACATCACTGGATCCCGCACAGCGGCCTGCGGTTCGTGTCCTGGACCTGGTGCTTCAAACTCAGCCGGGAGTGTGCGTGTGTGCCCAAAATCCCCAGAGGAGAACGGAGAAGGGACTGTGATGTGGCCTTCCCCCCGGGAATGATTTCTCACTTTCTCTCTCTGTCCCTCCGGTCAGCATACACGCCCTGTAGCAAAAATTCCTTAAAAAAAGAGACACGCAGCTCGTTAGCTTGTATGACAGATGTGGAAGATCAGTAAGAAGGCAGATGGCCCGTGGTCTCACACCACACGTCCTGACTGCTGGGCATCTCGGTGGTGCCTGGCCTTCCTGTCTCAGGCAGTGCTGTGGTGAGGGTGTGCACACTTCCACTGCCCTCGGTGTGGGCTCTGGCGGCCGAACAGCTGGGCTGAGCGTGTGGTATCTTCTCGTCCTGTGACGGAGACCCCCCAGGCCCGCCCCACCCACCTGGTTTAGACGCTCACCTCCGCTGCGCTTTTCTAGGGGATCTTCTATAAGGAGACCCCGCAGCCCACCGCACCCCTGCTTAGACGCTCACCTCCGCTGCGCTTTTCTAGGGGATCTTCTATAAGGAGACCCCGCAGCCCACCGCACCCCTGCTTAGACGCTCACCTCCGCTGCTCTTCCCTAGTGGGCCTGTACTACTGCTTCAGCAACCTGTCTGATGCCCGGATCTTCATCATCATGTACGGCGTGACCAGCATGTACTTCTCCGCCGTGATGGTAGGAGCCCCAGCCCAGCCCGCACCCCCAGCTCCGACCGAGAAATTGGGCCCTGTGCACAGACCCCCTTCTGAGCTTGCAGGGGCCTAGCTGGGAGCTGCCCCTCCCCAGGAGCATAAGGGACACTTGACATTCCCGTTGAGGGCCTGGTGTGGTGTAGTCACACCCTTGCGTTAAAGAGGCACTTCTGCGTTGATACTTGGCTGGCAGATGTGACCTGGGTGTCTATAAGGGAGATGGAAGCCTGGGACAATTACGTGGCCACATCGTTCGGGGGTGCTTACATGTCGCAGGAAGGCAGCGTTTCTCAGATTATCGATCCTGAAGCACGTTCGAGGTGATACGTCTCACAGCGTGGCTCAGGACACGGCATACACGTGTAATAGAACTAAAGTTTGAGAAATACAGGCAGCCCTCGCGTATCGGCCGAGTCACGGCACTGCGACCCGGTTATTAGGCAAATTGGCCATTGAGCGCGTTGGTCACTAAGTAGGGCGTTGAAGGCAGGTGCCTTACAGTGTGTCTCTGTGCCACAGGGCTGCGTTTTCCGGTAGGTAGATACCACACCCCACACTAGAGTGACGTAATTCTGCCCCAGCAAAAAGCATTCATGAGGTAGGTGCCAGGGAACAAGCACACGGCACGACAGTTCCAGCCTGGCACACTGTCTGTCCTGAGTGGTACTGCGGGGCGGCGAGGCACAGGTTCTTAAGTGAGACTTGTCACCTTGGTCACGTGGTTGTAAGTGCACCGTGTGCTGACCTGCCACGGGGTGAGACTGACCCTGAGGAAAGGGGAATCCCCACCTGGAGACGGGGCTGCGAGTCCGCGTGGCCCTTAGACATGGAGGGTGTTGAGGGGAAGGGCTGCTCGTGCTTCCGTAGCTGGATCGCGTCTTCCTCGCGCTCATCGACGTCACCGACAGGACCCCTAAGCCCACGCTGTGCCCGTCAGTGGACTCGGCACGAGACTTTGCCGGCTGACCGCCCTCCCCTCTTGCCGCCAGGTGCGCCTGATGCTGGTGCTGGCTCCTGTCATGTGCATCCTGTCGGGCATCGGAGTCTCGCAGGTGCTGTCCACGTACATGAAGAACCTGGACATGAGTCGTCCCGACAAGAAGAGCAAGAAGCAGCAGGACGCCACCTACCCCATCAAGAACGAGGTGCGGCCCGGCAGCGCCACGGGCGGGCCTGAGACGCGTGTGCGAGCCGGCGGCTTGGGTGGGGGTGGAGCAGGGACCGTCGGGCCCATCACCGGTGTGCTCGGCTGTGACGCGGCCCTTCTCCCCGGCAGGTGGCGAGTGGCATGGTGCTAGTCATGACCTTCTTCCTCATCAAGTAACCCTTCCA
>NW_006159487.1:886644-898474 GCF_000334495.1 Tupaia belangeri chinensis
CCTCCCCCCCCCCCGCCGTCGGGCTGTCGGCCCGGGGCGGGGACGCCAGCCGCATCATCTTCGATGACTTCCGGGAGGCCTACTACTGGCTTCGTCACAACACTCCCGAGGTGAGCGTGGGGTGGGAGGTGACGGGGTCACATCGGCCTTCGGATGGAGAACAGGGACCGCAGACTCCTGTCTGGAGGAGCAGTGGGGTCCCTTCTCCTTCCTCCCTGGGAGTTACCCGGATTGCTTGGACACGTGCTGGCATCACGGGGGACGCTCTCGGCTCTGAGAGGAGACGAGGTCAGCAGTGAATGGGCCGCTCAGGCGGAAGCCAGAGAAAAGCATGAGTCTCCCCACTGCGATCCCCGCGATGCCAGGGCCCGGGGCTTCGTCTGTGCCCTTGCGATCGAATCCTGCCTTGGCGGCTCTCGGCGGCGGCACCTCAGAGCCAGCGCTGCCTGGCCCCCCGCGTGCCAGGATTTGCCCACGCACTGTAACTCCTCCGTGCGGGGGGTTATTTAATAAGTGCACCCGGTGCCAGCCCCCCCCACGCTGTTCTGCTCGTTGGTATGAAGTAGTCGGGGTGGAACATGGAGAGCAGGCTTGTGTGCAGGGGATGACTAGGTGCCAGGGTCTCCTCCCTGCCTCAGCGTGCATTCACTTACGAGGAAACTGCTTCGTCGAGGCCTGCCCTTCGTAGCAGACCAAAGACGCCCTCTGCTCCTTGCGTGGCCCTGGCCAGTAGAGGCAGCAGGCCCACTCCTCTGTCTCCCTTGCCTCTTCCAGGACGCGAAGGTCATGTCCTGGTGGGATTATGGCTATCAGATTACGGCTATGGCGAACCGGACAATTCTGGTGGACAACAACACGTGGAACAACACCCACATTTCTCGAGTAGGGCAGGTATGGCCAAGGAGGCGTCCGTCCTCGGCCAGATCGGGTGGGAGACGTCTCTCCCTGAGGCGACCGTGAGACGCGGGCCCGCCCTGAGACCTTCCCCGTGCTGTCCCAGGCAATGGCGTCCACAGAGGAGAAGGCCTACGAGATCATGCGGGAGCTGGACGTCAGCTATGTGCTTGTCATCTTCGGAGGCCTCACCGGCTACTCGTCCGACGGTAATGTGCCACGCTGTGGGTGCTGGGAGAGCGAGATGGAGCACCTTCCCATGCTGCTTCTCTTGTTCGGGGCGTCTCTAAGTATGCGCAACTTCTGTGTAGGCGTTTGGGGTTTGGTCGGCCAACAGGAAGCGAGCATAGTCTGCGTGTAGGCGTGGCCCGTCGTAACTGCCCAAAGGTGAGGGCCGTCCCACAACCAGGAAACGGCACGCGGCGCCTAGGAGTGCATGTCAGCTGTGGGATGGTCTGTACTGGCCAGCAGATAGTGTAGTGTTACATCGCTGACTCACATGCAGACGACCGTGGTTGAGTCCTGCACCCGGCGGCTTAAACTCACAGGGTGCATGCATGCCCACATCCCTGAGAGGAGAGAGGAGGGATTGTGGCATGGCCATCTCCCCAGGGGTGACTTTTCGCTTTGTCTCTCTGGTGAGCGCACATGCCCTGTAGCAAAAAAATCTCTCCAAAGATTTTTTCCATGCGTATGTGTGTGTGCATACACGCATGTAAGTCCATGCGTGTGCGTGCACACATGTAAGTCCATGCGTGTGTATAAAATGGCGTGTGTTACCAGGTTCCCTCTGTTCATTGGCAAGAAGAATTTTTTTCTTTCAATTTTTATTTTCCGATGCCAGAGAGTACGCGTACGTGCATGTAAGAGCAGAGAGCCCCCGTGGGGTCTGGCCACACTGCGGGCCATTTCCTCCAGCTCTTCACCCGTCATGATCCTGACCCTGGCACACGCACACGTGTGTCCCCTGCATGGCGCTCAGTCACTGCTGTGGTGCCAGCTCACTGAAGGCATTTTGTTATTGAGAAAAAAAATTTTTTGAGAGTTTTTTTTGCTATAGGGCGCATGCACTCACCACAAAGACAGAGAGAGACAGAGAGACAGAAAAATCACCCCCCGGGGGGATGGGCACACCGCAATCTCTTCCCCTCCGTTCTCCTCTTGGGATCTTGGGCACGTACGCACACGGGCCCAGCGTGAGTTTAAGCTGCCAGGCCCGGCACTCAAACCGCGGTCGACTACACGGGAGTCCCGTGACATAGCCATTACGCCAACTGCTGGTCCCGTTTTTAAAAGTTTTTGCCTTAGGGTGTGTGCACTCACCTGAGAGAGGCAGTGAGAGGGAGAGTGAAAAGTCACCCCTGCTGGTGGCCACACTGCATTCCCATCTACTTTGTCCTCCCAGGATCTTGGGCACGTGTGCACACATGTGTGGCATGATTTTCAAGGTACTGGGTCTGGGACTCGAGCTGTGGCCGGCCATGTGGGAGTCCAGCGATGTAACTGCTGCCATCTGCTGGCCCCAGGATTTTAGAAGTGTCCAGGTATAGTTCTCTGCCTTCAAAACCACTAGAAAGAACTGAAGGAACACTTGCTTAAGCCTTAGGAAGTGGAACAGCTCTGAGTGTTACGACAGGCAAGGGCAGCCCTGCCCCAGCCTAGACCTCCTTCACGTTAGTCCCGGGAAGCAGCGACCCTTCCGTGCTTTCCCGTGCTCCTTCGGCTTGTGCTTGCGGAGCCGGAGTTCCTGCTCCACGGTGGTGGTGCAGTCCCTGTACCGGCTCAGGTCAGGCCCAGGAGACGGCTTTGTGATCATGGCCGTACAGGTCAGTCGCGGCCGAGTCCCTCAGTCAGCGGTTACGGTCTTAGCGGATAGCGGGTTTTCTCGCAGTTAATGACCACCTCATATTCCCACCTTGAGTTCCATCCTGGGGCTGCTGTTGGGCAGAGAGTAGGGCAGTGACTGCGCGTGGGACTCCCCACGGCCAGCCATGGCGAACCCCATCCAGCCTGGCCTGGGCGAGCCACTCGCAGCTTGCTTTCTCACTCCCGCTCTGGTCAGTGTGCGTGCCCAGACTAGAGCGGCCCACTGGATAGGCGAGTGGTGTGGCCATGATGGCCGCAGGGGCGGGAGGCAGGCCCTTCCCCTTCGCAGAGCTGCCCGGCACTGCCGGGTTGTGTGGAGTCACCTGTGAGTTTTCGTAACTGTGAAGACATCCTAGAGACCTGTGTGCGTGTGCTTGTGTGCATCCTAGAGACCTGTGTGCATGGCTGTGTGGGTCAAGTCTCAGACCCGGTGGCTTGAACACCAGGCACACATGCGTGCATGCGTACGTGAAATCCCGTGGGGATGGAGAAGGCATTGTGGTGCGGTTGTCCCGGGGGGAGGGGGGGCACTTTCTCTCTGTCTCTGTCTCTCTCCAGCAAGTGCAGAACACTCACCAGTTAGATCCACGAAAGCCTGTGTGGAACGTGGGAGAGGTGCACATTCTTTTTCACACTGAATTCATGTCTCAAGGTCAAATGATCAGGCTTTATTAGTAAGAATTCCAAAAAGCCCGAGAGGTTTTACAGCGAGGAGGGACCTGAGGTCGAGATGGCTGCCGTGGCACCACCCAGCTGGTGCTGTCCAGGAGGACTGGCAACGCTTAAAACAGCAGCTCACGCCAGATGGTGTGGAGTGGGGATGAAGGCACGGGGTCCCACGTGGTCAGCTTTGTGGCTTGAGAAAGCACTGTGTGTGCGGGCCCAAGATTCTCGGAGAATAGGGGGGAAGGACTGAGCGTGGCCGTTCCCTCCCACGGGTGATTTCTCACTTTCTCTCTGGCAAGCATATATGCTGTACAGCAAAAACTTAAAAAATAGCATCTTTCTCCCCCCCCCTCACACACACACACACACACACACACACCAAAAAGCAACCTCAGCCCATCTTAGTCATTATTCTGAATGTCTCTCCTGAGTCTGTTTCGTTTTTTAAAAATTAACTTTATTTATTCATTTAAATTTGTTGAGAGAGACAGAGAAAGTGAGAAAGCAAGCCACCAGGTCTGGGACTCGAACTGTGGTCAGCCATGTGGGAGTCCAGCACCCTTAACCACCCTGCCACTTACTGGCCCCGAGTCTGTTTAAAAGGATAGTGGGCCAGCAGGTAGCATGGAGGTTAAGGTGCTGGACCCCTTGTGGCTGGCTATGCGGTTTGAGTCCTGGACCTGGTCATTTGAAAATCACATCTGGGGGCTGGCAGGTGGCGTGGTGGTTAAGGATGCTGGGCTCCCACATGGCCAACCGTGGTTCGAGTCCCGGACATGGTGGCCTGCTTTCTCACTCTTTCTCCTCTCAACCTCTCTTGCTCCGTCTCTCTCTGTTCAAATGTAAAAAGCAAGTAAATAAATAAAGTTAAACAAAATAATTATTAAAAATGAGGGGTGGGGACCAGCAGTTAGCGTAATGGCTATGTCGCTGGACTCCCATGTAGTACACCGCAGTTCGAGTCCCAGACCTGGTGGCTTAAATTCAGGCCGGGCGCGTGTGCGCGCGTGCCCAAGATCCCGAGAGGAGAACGGAGGAGAAGGAGCTGCAGCATGGCCACCCCCCACCTCCTCCCGTGGGTGATTTCTCGCTTTCTGTCTGTCTGTCGTTCTGGCGAGCGCACGAGCCCAATAGCAAAAACCTCTCCCAAGAAAAAAGAAAGAAAAAGCAAGTCACGTGTGCTGGCATGGGTCCATGCTTGTCCACAATCCCGAGAGGGCAATGGAGGGGAAGGGGCTGGGCATGGCTGTCCCCCTGGGGGCCATTTCTCACGTTCTCTCTGGGGAGCACTCACACCCGAGCGCGTCTGCAGTGCCGAGTGCGGGTCTGCTCGCTGGAAGCCATTCCCGGCACTGGGGTAGAAACGTGCTGTTCTCCAGTTCCGGGCTTCAAGTTGTCGCACTGCATTTCCCCCTTCCTTCCCCCAGACATCAACAAGTTCCTGTGGATGGTCCGGATCGGAGGGAGCACAGACACGGGCAGACACATCAAGGAGAACGACTACTACACACCCACTGGGGAGTTCCGTGTGGACCGGGAGGGCTCCCCGGTGCTGCTCAACTGCCTCATGTACAAGATGTGCTACTACCGCTTCGGGCAGGTCTACACCGAGGCCAGTGAGTGGCTGCGTAGGACGGCGTTCTGGGCGCGCGCCGGCCGGTGTGCGTCGGCCGCCGCTCTGAGGCCCCACCACCCCCCCGACTGCTGGCAGAGTTGGGGTTCAAACTCAGTCTGGCTCCAGATTTGTGCTTTCAGTTTTATTTTTTATATTTTTGCCAGAAGGCGTGTGTGTTTGCCAGAGACAGAGAGGGAAAGTGAGAAGTCACCCCCAGGGAGGATGGCCACACTGCTATCCCTTCTCCATTCTCCCCTTTGGACTTTGGGCATGCACCCCTGGTGACTTTTCAAGCCGTCCATCTGGGGCTTGAATTGCAGTGGACCTGCGGGAGCCTGGCACCTTCCCCACTTGCCACTTCCTGGCCCCCGGCTTGTGCCTTTGACCGTGACTTTCGGCTGTGTCCCAGTCAGGGTGTGACTGCAGAGGGACAGTGGGCTGTGAGACAGGGCCTCCCTCTCCCTCGGGCACACGCTGCCGGGTACACACAGCCGTCCTTGAGCAGGTTCCATCTCCCCCTTGTCTGCTCTGGGTTTCCGCAGTCGATCCAGGCCTTGGCTGTTTGTAAGCTCTGACCCACAGGAGGGTCCGTGTGTTAGATGGCTTCTGTGGACATTCCCCCAGCACGGGGGCTCAGGCAGCCTCCCCCTCGGAGCTGAGCCCCGGAAGCCCCGCAAGCTGGCCTCACGCAGGCCTGGAGTTAGGGCCACCTGGCTGGCCGGTGTCCGTGCTCGCGGATGGCTGTGGCTGTGCACAGAAGGTCCCCGTGGCCGCAGGACTGTACAAAGTGCTTCCTTCCACCCCTTTCCAGAGCGTCCGCCAGGCTTTGACCGGGTCCGGAATGCAGAGATCGGGAATAAGGACTTCGAGCTGGATGTCCTGGAGGAAGCGTACACGACAGAGCACTGGCTGGTCAGGATATACAAGGTGACAGGCCAGCCCCCCCGCGCCCCGCGCAAGGGCCTCGTGTTCAAGTAGGGGCCTTTCTAATGACGGCTGTGCCAGGGAAGTGGCTTGCAGCTCACCCCTGGTTCTACTGTTCTCACTTGCGTGTGTTCTCGGAGGACACTCACCCACCAGCTGTCGCAGTGAAGCCTCCCCAGCGGGGCTGACCTGTTCTGTGGCTCTCGGGCTGGGGGGTGGAGAAGTGTGGGTGTGTGAGCTACATTTTCTCTCCCAGTGGAAACTCCATGGCTGCAGAGGGCAGGTCGGGTCCCTTCCTCTGCCCCTCGCTGATACCCTGAGGCCATTATTCAAGCCCCTGCGGGGGCTGTAGGGCCAGCAGGACCCAACCTGTGTCCGGACCCGTCGGTGGAATAGCTCTCTGGTGATCACAGAGGCTAACCCGTGTCCCCGTTGCAGGTCAAGGACCTGGATAACCGAGGCCTGTCGAGGACGTGAACGTGCAGCTCAGGCCTGGTAGGCCCCACACCGAGCAGGCTGTGCTCCACACTGAAGATGCTGTCTCTGTTATCTGCAGTTCGCAATGGCCGGATGGGATTAGAATTGTCTGGAAGTTTTGCCCTGCGCAGTAAGGGCTGGGCCAAGCGGGTGATTTTTTTACAGTTCTGAGCAGGTTACCAAATGAAATGTCATGGCTTTACTTTAGTCGATTAAAGGGGGGATTTTTTAAAAAAGCGTGCCTCATTTGTTCTGACTTGGACTGACGTGAGGGGGGCCGAGGTCTGCGGCCGACTGCTGGAAGGCTGAGACCATCTCCCTAGAGGAGCCGTGTGCGTCCCTGTCATATCAGGGGTGGGTGGGCCATACTGCCTACGCTGCCCCGCTGCGTGGTGTCCAGGGCTGTCACCTGGAAGAGCAGCCGACCCACAGAGGCGGGCGGGACGGTGGCGTCGACAGCTCGGTCTTCGGCGTCTTCAGTCCTTGGAGGCTCTCTGACTTAAAAGGGATGGATGGTGGCGAGCCAGGCCTGGCCTCACGGTCCCCAGGGCGTATTTATTTTTCCGGGGTGGGTGAGAAGAGAGTAAGTCCAGCTGTGACAGCAGTTTTGAAGAGGCAAACACCATTACTGTCCTCAGCAGGGGAGGACACTGCTGTGTAGAGCGTGGCAGTCAGGACGTGCCCCGGAGCCAGCCGGGAGAGCACCACGCTCTGCAACGGGGCTGCTGGTCCTGGTCAGGGCCCGTGCCCGTCTCCCTGACACCACACACTGGAAACACTGGTGGCCCTGCAGAGTGAGCAGCTTTCCCCGTGGTCCCAGCCCACTGTCACTACACACCACTGATGGGCCTGCTGCCCTGCCATTGAGCACCCTGTCAGCGCCACCGTCAGAAGGCAACACTGTCAGCAGGTATTCGAGAGCAGGGCCATGAGTGCAGGAGGGGACATGCCAGTTTCTTCTCTGTTGTTGGAGAGGTTTTTGCTGTAGGGTGCATGTGCTTGTCAGACAGAAAGCGAGAAATAACCCCGGGGGGGGGGGGGCCCCGCCGCAATGCCTTCTCCTCCATTCCCATCTCGGGATCTTGGGCACCCCCACTGTCACTACACACCACTGATGGGCCTGCTGCCCTGCCATTGAGCACCCTGTCAGCGCCACCGTCAGAAGGCAACACTGTCAGCAGGTATTCGAGAGCAGGGCCATGAGTGCAGGAGGGGACATGCCAGTTTCTTCTCTGTTGTTGGAGAGGTTTTTGCTGTAGGGTGCATGTGCTTGTCAGACAGAAAGCGAGAAATCACCCCGGGGGGGGGGTGCCACGCCGCAATGCCTTCTCCTCCATTCTCATCTCGGGATCTTGGGCACACACGCACATGCGCCCGGTGTGAGTTTAAGCCACCGGGTCTGGGACTCGAACCGTGGTCGACTATGTGGAAGTCCAGCGACATAGCCATTACGCCAGCTTGTTTCTTAAAGTCTGTGGAGACACAAGCAGGCGCCTGTCATAGGCCTACCGTGCCAGGCTCCTTTCCCCAGCCCTTGGCAGAGGAAGCCAGCTGGGATCTTGAGCACGAGTTGCCATGTTCCCGGCTGGCTTGGGGTCTGAACCTGTGGCCAGCACTGGGGCCAGAACACCACCTGTGCCACGGTGGCTGGACAGAAACCTCAACATTTGACCTCAGAAGCACAGCGGTCCCAGAGGTGTTTAAGGTCAGGACAGCCTCACATACAAATAGGATACGTTGTGCATTTGACAACATACATACTGACATAACACCTACGTCATTTAAAAACGCAGCTTCTTTAATGTTACTTGAAGAAGCCAGTATTTGCACAGTGTTCCTAAAACGTGCTTGTTCATACCTGCACCCCAGGAAGTCAGCCGTTCAAGTGTGTGTTCCGTCTTCTCCAGCTGGGCGAGGTTCTGATTAAGGTCTGAGTGCCGGGGCATTAGGTGGCGTGGCGGGGACGGTGCTGACTCCCACATGGTCTGGACCTGCAGCTCGTGTCCCCATGTTCTCTCTCTGGTGAGTGCATGTGCCCTCCAGCAAATTAAGAAACTACAGTGATGATCAATAAAATTAAATATATTAAAAATATCTCACTATATGTAAACACATTGCTTGATTTATATGCGGAACTTTCTCACGGTTGCCCCGGGCTGCATCATCAATGACTAATACCAGGTAAAGAGCATTAACCTGCGTTTATAATACAGAGGGACCCCTTAACTTGTCACTATTGTGGCTGCTCTCTAGCCTAATTTAGCTGCTTTCTACATGTGCACGGCCACACAGACAGGACAGGGAGAAACCGCCCCGGGGGTGGCCACGCTGCAGTCCCTTCTCGTCTTTCCTCGGGATTTTGGGCAGGTGCACACGGCCCGGCATGAGTTTCCGGCTACCAGGTCCAGTACTCAATCAGTGAACCAGACCGGAGTCTGTACCTCCACCGTGCCACCTGCTTTCTTTCTGTTTTTTATTTTTAGTAAAATGGCCCAGTGGGAGGGCACTGCTGCCGGTCCTAGGCCAGACCCGCCCGAATAGGTCGCCTGTGGTCCTGCTGCCTGGGAGGCCACGGCGGAATGATGTCCAGTGTGGGGTGATCCTGTTGGGTTCTCTCTCCCTCTTTCTCTCTCTCCCCACCTCCTGTATGCAGGCTCCCTCTTATTAAAAAAAAAATAAGAAAAAAAGAGAAGTGTTCTCACCCCGTGGTGCGCTTCACTTCCAGGGATTCTATAAAGTTGCGTCGCATCTCCCGCTCCGAGGCAGCATGCTCACTTCGGCTGCTGTATTTGCCACGTCGTGGTTTACCAGCTTTAGGCACCATCTACCGTGGCACAGGCAGAGCGTTGCCGCCCTCGCTCCTGCGGACACGTGCCGGCACCTGTGGCCGTCGCGGTCCAGTTCCCCATTCAGCTCCGCGTGGTGCTGTCCGGCCAGGCCGGGGCTTCGTATTTCACCTTGTGCCCCTTCACAGCGAGGCCCGGCCGTACTACTTCTCTCTCCTGCCGGGCTTTTGTTTAATTGTCAAGGGGAGCTGTCCCTTGCCAGAGAGACGTGGAAACAGAAAAGGGAAAGCCCCCCCCACGGGGCGTGGTCACACCAGTGCCTTCCCCGTCTCTCCATCCTGTCAGGGCTTTGGGCACACACACGCGTGGCTCTGCGTTTTTCAAGCCGCTGGGACCGGGACCCGGGCTTGATCTGTGGTCGGCCATGTGGGCTCTGACTCCCTTAAGCACTGGGCAGTGAGACTGGTCCTTCTGCATGATTTTCCCTCTGCTCTAGAGCACATGAGCTCACTGGAGAGGAGGAGAGCAAGAAAGCCCCAGCCCCTGGGGACGGCCACACCACAACCCCTCTCCTCGGGGCCGTGGGCACGCACGCACACACGTGCCTATCAAGACTCTGCCAACGGAACTTGAGCCACGCGGCGGCCGTGTGGGGTCCGGCTGCCCTGCCTTGGCCCGACTCTTCAGGACGCCTCCATCTGTCCTTCACACTTGTCACTCACCTGTCACACATCTTTGTGCCGAGCCCTGTGACGTGTGCAGACGTTAGCGCTCAGTCGGACACGCGGGGTGCTCAAGGGAGCCCCTCCCAGACTCAACAGACGTGCCCCTCCTGGGTCACGGCAGTGGACATGGCTCCATCACCCCCGTCCCTTCCTGAGGTCCTGTAGGTCTCCTCACACTGGCCTGACAACCAGGCCGGCACTCACTTCTCCTTAGGGTTCCCGTGAAGGCAGGCCCCTCGTGCTCAAGCCTCGGGCGCTAACGGGCACCACTCGGAGTCTGAAGCCAGGTGTGTGTCTGGGCCTTCCCGCTCCTGTGCAAGCCTGGTTCAGGTGCTCTGCAGGTCTGAAACGTCCTCCCTGACGTGGCTCGTGGGGGTCACCTGCTGTGCAGCCTGCTGTGTGGACAGTTAGGGTCTTCAGTTCTGGGGAATATTCCTCTGCTGGGGCCAGCAGGTGGCATGGTAGTTAAGGCACTGGACTCCCACATGGCTGACTGTGGCTCAAGTCCTGGAACTGGTGGGTTGCCTTTTCGCTTTCTCTCTCTCTCTCTGATCAAATTAAATAAATAAAATACAATTAAATAATTTTAAAAAATTCTCATGGTGCATGTGGATTCTCCCAACCCTTGTTTTCTTTTTAAAAGTAGTCACCTGTGTGTTGGGCTGCCTGGGCAAGTGTGCCTGCATTTCCTCATTGGCCGACATTATGTTTTTCATCTATTTTAAAAATGGCTTTTTAAAAAAGTTTTACTTTTTTTATAAGTCAGGGAAGCAGAGACAGCACCTCCCACAGGGTCTTGGCAC
The DNA here is from genome assembly GCF_000334495.1 of Tupaia belangeri chinensis. Taxonomy (NCBI): domain Eukaryota; kingdom Metazoa; phylum Chordata; class Mammalia; order Scandentia; family Tupaiidae; genus Tupaia; species Tupaia belangeri. The sequence goes on from NW_006159487.1 coordinate 897,401, forward strand.
TGCAGGCCGTGGGCAGCCACCCGACCAGGCCGTCCCCACCCCCGGGCCAGGCCTGGTACACGTGGGAGATTCTGGACTCGGACCTGCAGCCTTCCCACGCGGGTCAGCCAGCACACCTGGCTGCACCCACCCAGTGCTCTTCTCTCCACCCTCCTGTTTGAATGTTCCTGTTTTACATCTTCTGTGTCAAAGACTAGGGGCCAGCAGGTGGCGTGGTGGTTAAGCTGGCCTTCTGAGTGGCTGAATGCAGTTCGAGTCCCAGGCCTGGCAGCTCGCTTTCTCTTTTTCTCTTAAAGAGTAGAACATTTTTAACTAAAAGGTGACTGAAAGGTCCGTTTGGGGAGGTGGGTGCAGCTTTTCTTGAGAGAGGATTTTTTTCTTTTTGGTTTAGGATATGTGTGCTCATGGAGAGACAGGCAGAAAGCCAGAAATCACCCCTCCCCTGGGGTGGGGATGGCCATGCCGCAATCCCTTCTCCTCCCAGGATCTTGGACACGCACGCACACGCACCCAGTGTGTTTCAAGCTGCCAAGTCCAGTGGTTACCAGAATGGAACAGTGGCCAACCATGTGGGAGTCCAGGGATGTAACCATGAGGCCACCTGCTGGTCCCTAGACCGGTAAGTCTTCTCCCTCAAGGCTGACAGCTTCCTGGAAGCAGAGGGGAGGGTGCATAAACAGAAACCTCCCCTGTTTTGTTAAGGAACTAGCTTCTTGGTACCCAGGCTGCAGCCTTCCCCCAGACTGCCCCCACCCCAGCCCGGTGCAGGGGTGCGCGGAGCTGCAGTGGGTGGAGCAGGAGTGCACAGGGCAGGGGCGCACGGAGCAGGGTGCATGGAGCAGGGGTGCTCATAGCGGGGTGCACGGAGCAGGGTGCATGGAGCATGGAGCAGGGTGCAGGGTGCATGGAGCAGGGTGCACGGAGCGGGCTGCGGGCGCCCGCGTCGTCCCTCCCGCCCAGAGCCGACGCCCTCTGGCCGGACTCACCTGCACGTGTGCCGCCGGGCCGCCCATTCACCTGGGCCTTGGTGCGCTGGTGTGTCGCCCCGTGCTGGCTCCGGGAGCCCCCAGAGTC
>NW_006159487.1:899677-901900 GCF_000334495.1 Tupaia belangeri chinensis
GGGGGGGCGCCTCGGGAGAGTGAGTGCGCGGGCGCCGGGCACGGCCGGCCAGGCCCCCGGCCCCCGGTCCCTGCACGTCCCCGCAGTCCCCGTAATCCCTGCGCGTCCCCGCAGCCCCCCCGCAGTCCCTGCACGTCCCCACTCGTCCCTGAACGTCCCCGCAGCCCCGCAGTCCCTGCAGTCCCGCAATCCCTGCACCTCCCCGCAGCCCCCTGCAGTCCCTGCACGTCCCTGCTCGTCCCTGCACGTCCCCGCAGCCCCCGCAGCCGCGCCCCTCTGTGCTGGTACCCTGTGCGTCCCGGCCTGGCCCGCCCGTGGGTGAGCGTGACCCCTCGTGCTCGGCCGCCCGCCCTGGAGCCCCCACCTGTTGGGTCCCTGCCCTGCCGTCTCCAGCTTATGGAAGAAATGTTAAAGAACTTTGTGGGAAAACGAAACGCAAGCATGAGTTTATTGGGGTGCAGAGATTCTGAACTTCCTGCCTAGTGTATATCCACAGTGTGCACCCCCATGGCTCTCTGAAGACACGCGTATTAAATAACCCTGCTGCAGGGGGTGGCCATCGCAGCGGGTGGGACAGCACAGGGACCCCTCCCTCGGGACCTCCCACTTCAGGAAGGAGTAGGTGCGGCCTTCTCCTTGGGCAGGGATGCACAGCTGCGGCCCAGGTGAGTAGCGGTGGTGTCCTTCCCAGAGTCCAGCTGGCCGTGAACCGGAGGACCGAGGAGGCGGTGGCCGTGAAGATCGTGGACATGAAGCGCGCGGCCGACTGCCCGGAAAACATCAAGAAAGAGATCTGCATCAACAAGATGTTGAGCCATGAGAACGTGGTGAAGTTCTACGGCCACCGGCGCGAGGGCAGCACCCAGTACCTGTTCTTGGAGTACTGCAGCGGCGGGGAGCTCTTCGACAGAATCGGTGCCTCTGCGCTGCTAGTCTGTCCTTTTCAGATGTCCGGGCGGGATTGCTCCCCACAGCCAAGTTGCAGTGAACTGTCTTCTTCCCCTGGGACTTGTGTCTTCTCAGTTAAATGAGCCGCTTTGACCCTAGTGCTGTTTATGGAGGAGAGCGATACACAGTAGTCCTTGGTGGCTCTATCGCTTGGCTACATGGTTTCTTTCTTTGTAGGCATTCCAGTTAAGTGCAATCATCCCGAGATTTACAAACTAAGCAGGGCAAGCCACTGTGTTTCTTGTTCAAGAGAAGCAATGGAGCGTTTTCCAAAATCTCGGTGGATATTGAGTCCTTTGGTGTTTGCTACTTAGATGTCTCAGGTAGCTTCAGATGACTGCTTTCGGCAGCAGGGCCCTGAGAAGCACACCGTGTCTTCTGTGGGTTTGCCCTTGTTATTTAAAGCTATTTTATTAACCAAAACAGATTGCTAGAATCTCCACTGCGAATCTTAGGAAAGAGTTCAGGGTGAAGAGATCGAGTCAGTGAGTGAGATCAGAACGCAAGAAGAGAGGCTCAGCAGGGGGCATGGAGGCTAAGGGGCTGGACCCCACGTGGCCCATGTGCAGTTCAAGTCCTGGACCTGGCAACTTGAAAATCACTCTGGCCATATGTGTGGGCATGCCCAAACTCCTAAGAGGAAGGTGGTGGAGACAGGATCCTGGGGGGTGATCTCTCTCTCTCTCGTGAGTACAGGCGCCCTATAGCAAAAGTAATGTAAGCTAGCTGACAAGAGAACATTTCTTAATAGAAGCGTGTTCCCTGGTGGACTTGGCGGGACTTGGTGGTCTGTGGTGTGAGCGTGTGCTAAGCTTCGGTCTCGCATACGAGTGAGGTTGGCGTCAGTTTGCCTCCACTTGGGGATTCCGTTTGCGGATGGAAAAGCTTCGGTATGGCGTTTGGAGGGGACAGGAGAATTTGGAGGGCACCAAGTAAACCAGGGTCCGTGTTAGTAAGCAGGGGCGGCCTGCTCCGCGTCCTTGGTGTGCAGGCAGGTTGTGAGTTCTCCAGTTTTCTGGGGCCGCTGAGTTTATTTTGCCTTTCGACAGATGGGAACATGGGAGTTATTAAAAACTGCAGAAAGTCACTGAAAATGCGTATTATGGAAGAGGTTGCACGGATTTCAAAATACTGTACACAAAAGTGGCTCGTCCTTTAGCTCCCTTCTCCTTGGACGTTTGCCTGTGTGTAGGGGATTCCCGAGCCCTTTCAGCGTGACAGTCCTGCTGAAATGCGGTCGGGAGGCCCAGGCCTCGGGGGGCAGTGGGGCTGACA
>NW_006159487.1:902136-908443 GCF_000334495.1 Tupaia belangeri chinensis
GCTGAAGTGCGGTCGGGAGGCCCAGGCCTCGGGGAGCAGTGGTGCTGACGCTGGCGAGCTCACGTCTGTGATTGGCTTGCAGAGCCTGACATCGGCATGCCGGAGCAGGACGCGCAGAGGTTCTTCCAGCAGCTCATCGCGGGCGTGGTACGTACGCGGCTGTTTGCTTTCACTTGACGTCAGTCTGAGTGAAGTGAGCTACCAAATTCTGGAGCGCTCCCCTCTGCTTCCCCTTAGGTTTATCTGCATGGGATCGGAATCACTCACAGGGACATTAAGCCAGAGAATCTGCTGTTGGATGAACGGGGTAAGTATAGCCTGCTCGCACCACGTCAGCGGCCTTAGCAGAGCTGGAAGGCAAATCGGGCCCTCGTGCCACTGAGACCTCGGCAGGGACATCCTGAACGACCGCAGAATCTGGGAGGCCTGACAGGTTTGGGCTTCAGGTTGTGAACCAAGCAGAGCAATGGGACCTAGGAACAGGGTAGCCGATGAGACGACGCGTTAGAAAGCTTCACAGCTGCTCGGTGAGCCGACGAGGGCAGGCGCCCTCGGCAGCTGTCCTGTGCCTTCTTTTCAGCCGTGACTTGGATGAAGGTGCAAGAGACTTCGCTCTGTTTCCCGGATGTCGTGAGCCTTCTGGGGGGGATGCAGAGCATGTGAGCTTATAGGATCAGGTTCAGAGAGGGCAGGCGTCAGCTACACGAGGTAGGGTGTGGGGTCTGGTTATTTACTGCTTCACTCCTAGCATCAGGGTAGTGCCTGGCATGGTGGGGTTTCAGAAATACTGAGTGACTGAATTTGGCAGACCTAAGAGGTAGGTCGGAACTCACAAGTTGTTTTCTTTTTTCTTTTAAAGAATTATTTACCTTTATCTATTATGATTATTATTATTTTCCAGTTTGATCAGAGGGAAGCGGGCGGGGGCTGGGGGGGTGAGAAAGTGAGCCACCAGGTCCGGGCCTCAAACGACAGTCAGCCATGCGAGAGTCCGATGCCTTTAACCACCAGGCCACTTGCCAGCCCCCCGAGTTGTTTTCTAATAGAGAAAAGTCTAAAATCCCATCTTTGGAGTTGAAAAAGAAGCTAAACAAGTATAATCAGGTGGATTTGGGCAGAAAGACGGGTCAAAAAGGATGCTTTCCTGGGCTGCAGCCTCACCACTGTCACCTGTGGGTCGGCGAGGAACTGAGCTGAGGCCGTCCAGGGCGAGAAAGGTGGTGGCCCAGCACTCCCTGGGATGCTGCAGTGCAGACAGAGGCTGGAGTCCTGGCCCGCTCTGTCCAGGGCAGGCTGACTGCTGAGCTGCTTCTCTGGGGGAGAGCAGAGGGCGAAAGGGCTCTCAACCATGCAGAACAAGGGGCTGGAGGCACTCACAGGAAGCCTGCTCGCTCGCTTTAATACGGCTCTGCAGGGCAGAGAGCTGAAAATGACAAGGGTTAGTTTACGGATTGGTCTAGAAAAAGAGGCTACTGTGTGGTGTGTGTGTTGATAGCGTGAGAGTCAGACGCTGGGTTATTAACCGTCGGGTACTTACAGGCATTTACGTGATGCTGGGCCAGTTAAAGTACTTTCGAGATCTTGTCCAACCCTGAAGTTTAGTTAATTTAACTAGCCTCTTCCAAAATCCGTTAAAAGGCATATGGCGAGTTTTAGGGAAGCAGGGAATTGTGTGGGGCTGTAGGGTAGTCCTGGCGAGCCGAGAAGCGAGTGCAACACACGCTGCGGGGACGCTCGGTTGTGCGCCGTGTTCTTCCTGCGGCTTTCGAATGCAGTAACCTCATGTCGCACCTGCTCCGTCTCCCTGCTCATCTACGAAGCACGCTCTGGTGAGATGCAGGTTTCAAGCTGCGTGAAACCTGGGAAAGGAGAAGCCGTCTCAGCACGAGGGAGCGCGGCTAAGGGAGACAGCTTGCGCTCTGGGCTCCTTGACCCCTCAGTTTGGCGAAGGCTGCCGCACATGAGGCGCAGTCTCCGGTCAGTTGCTCCACTTCTGTCTGCCTCACTCTCCTTACCTTAAGGTGGGGTAAGGACAGGGATACCCGTGCCTGTGTCTCTCTTCTGGTAGGTACCTGGCACACAGGGGATGCTGAGAAAACGGTAGCTGTTGCTACGTAAAAATCCAGTGTAAATTAGATCGTGTGATACGTGCTTTTTTCTTATGTTTATGTGAATTTTACTTTTTACTCTTTTAATATATGTTTAGACAGCATGAAAATCTTTTATTTAAAACTTTAAAAGCTTAGGCGCCTATGGTGTCAGCAGGTGGCATGGTGGTTAATGTGCTGGATCCCACATGGCCTCTTCCCCAGTTCGAGTGCTAGACCCAGCATCCCTGGAGGACGGAGTGGAAGGGGTAGTGGTGTGGCCATCCCCAGAGGGCGATTTCTTCTTTTCCCCCTTTCTCTGTCTCATTCTGGCAAGTGCCATATGCCCTATAGCAAAAATATCTAAAAAAAAAAAAAAAATTAGGCACATAAAAGTTTTATAAAATAAATAATACTGAAATATAATAAATATCTTTGTACTCATGGGTTTAAAAAATAAAACATAATAGTGGTGGTTTTGTAAAAACTGGAAACACCCAAAGGTATACCAACAATAAAACATAAATTATGAGATGGATGAATCATACCTACAAGCAGTGACATGGGTGAATTTCAAGAATATGGTAGCAAAAAAAGGACAGTTGAAAAAGGAATGATGTGGTCTAATTCTGTATAGTGAAGTGCAAAAATAGATAAAACCAAATATATTAAAAACAAACATGGAAAACCACTTAGAAAAACGAGAGCATACTAAAGCTCAGCTGGCCTTTCCTCTGAGCAGGAAGAGGAGGGGACCGATTGAGGGAAGAATCTTCAGGGCTTTCAGAGGAAATATAACACTATTAAACTGGGTATCAGGCGAGTGGATATTCATTGTTCTTTATTCTTATTCTTTATTATTTGTATGTCATATCTCAATATTCTTTTGTTTCTACTCAGTATTTAGTAATTTAAAAAATACATGTTACCAATTTTGAGGCCTGTTCTGTCCAATGCCGTGGTGGTCTGCCTGGCAACCGTTGTGCCTCCCTGAGGTACGTGCACTCACGGAGGCCTACAGAGGGAGGGTGAGAAATCACCCCCTCTCCCCCCAGGGGTATGGCTCATTCTCCTGGGATTTGGGGCACACATGAACACATGCCAGGCCTGATTTTCAAGCCCTCACGTCCAAGACTTGAACTGCTTTCTGCCACGTGGGGGTCCAGCACCTTAAACACCATGCCACCTGCCGGCCTTTCGTAGCCCTCCGGGTCGTCCACTGTCAGTCTTTGTGCACGGACCTGCTGCCACTCTGGCAGGCCCGGTGCTTGTCGTCACTACCGCGGGCACTCGCCCAGTGCTGGGCCCTGCCTGCGGGGGTGTTGAGGGTTGAGGACGGAAAACCGGCGTGAACGTTGCCCTTCTGGTTTGTTTCTGTGTGCACGTCCCTCCTCCTCTTTAACTCAGCCACCATGTGGAGTCCGCAGGGGTGCTGGGCTCCACGTCTCCCTTGCCACCTGGGTTGGTTTGCTGCCAAGATCTCCGGCTGTACCTTTGATGTCGCTGGCGTCCCAGCCCCACGCCACGCTCGCTACACCGCCGGGAGTGCTCTTCCCGAGGGCGGCTCCTGCTGTCTCCAGCGTCCGTCAGCCCAGCCCGGGCCTTGGTGTTGCCGTTCTCTCTCAAGTTCGTAGAAGAGACGCCGCCTTCCTCTAGTTTTAAATTTATTTTATTTTAAGAGGGAGAAAAGTTCTGCAGACCCTGAGTGATGTCTGATTTTCCAGGGAAACCAAGTTCCCCCAAGCATATCTGAAACGTCTCCGGTGACAGCCCTGTCCCTTTTGGCCTAGACAACCTCAAGATCTCGGACTTCGGCTTGGCCACGGTGTTCCGGCACAACCGCCGGGAGCGCCTGCTGAGTAAGATGTGTGGCACCCTGCCCTATGTCGCCCCCGAGCTCCTGAAGAGGAGGGAGTTCCGCGCAGAGCCAGTCGACGTCTGGTCCTGCGGGATCGTGCTCACTGCCATGCTGGCTGGAGGTGAGAGCTGGCGGTCAGAGCCCGCCCTGTGGGTCAGCGCGAGTGCTGCAGCCGGGCCGTCCAGGGGCACCCGGTCAGCCGGGCTGCTCGGCCCGCACACAGCAGACGTGTGTTTCACCTGGTTCTGGAGCCCGGGTCTCCGAGGTCAGGGCGCCGGCTGGCCGTGTTCTGGCCGGCAGGTGCCATTCTGCTGTGTGCTCACATGGCAGAGAGCAGAGGCAAGCCCCTGACACTGACCCCAGTCCCGGGGTACCCACTGCCTACCAAGATCCTCCCACGTGCTGTCACGTAGCTTAGGGTGACAAACAGAGGCAGGGTCCCTGTACTACGGCCCGCCCCGGCCTCTGTGTCTGGGGTACTCTGGGTGGGGTCTGGCCCGCTGTGTCCTGTCCAGCCCAGCGTGTGACCCCAGGGGACACCAGCAGTCACTTACAGTTACCTTGGACGGGTCGGAGCTGTGCACCCCAAGGCTGCGGTAAAATGAGGGGTCGCTGTCGAAGGGACAGTCTCCGCAGCTGCCCGTGTAGTCACAGGCGCGCTCTGAGGAGAGCAGGGCAAGAAGGGGCTCGTCCTCGGAGCGCCTCTGCTCTGCCGGGGGGTTCTCTGCCTAGCTTGAAAACCGTGCTGAGTGAAAGCTGGAGGAGGCTGGGTGGGGGTCGCGGACTCTGTCCTGAACGCCGCGCTCAGCGGACTCTGGGGCTTGTTTCATTTTTAGAACTGCCGTGGGACCAGCCCAGTGACAGTTGTCAGGAATATTCTGATTGGAAAGAAAAGAAAACATACCTCAACCCTTGGAAAAAAATCGATTCTGCTCCTCTAGGTAACTCAGTTCACCGTCATTAAAAGTACTGACTTCTGACATTATTTTCCTTTAACTTTTAAATAGTCAAATAATATGTCCTTGTAGGTGCACTAGAAAATGTAAATAACAAGGAAAAACCGCCTTAACCAGCACTCAAGTAACTCTAAGATGTGATAAGCACCTACACTTCGTAACACGTACATGTGCGTGTGAGCGGTTTCTCAGTCTGTTACACACAGTGGGGTCTTGCCGCACATGCTGTCTCATAACCAGGATGTGGTCTTAATGCTCTGTGGACATACAGCTATGATTCTAATTGTGGGTCTACATTCTGTTTTGTTTTCTAAGTTGATTTACTTCTGTGAGACACAGAAAGGTAGAAACGTCTGTCTTTTGCTTGTGAGCCAGACGGCACCCCAGCAGGGCCATTTTTTTCCTTTCACTGCCAGAGGGTCCACGCAGCTGTGTGAGGCTGGGGTGAAGCACCCCCAGTGGAGCCTCTGAGGGCCGCCCTCTGGTCGTCCATGCCGTGAGGGCCCTGGGCAGGTGCCTGTGTGGCCTTCAAGCTGCCAGGCCATCAGGTGGACTCTGGTCGGCCGCGGGGAATCTGACTTCCACTGCGCAGGCCTGGACGCTGTGCTCCTTCTCAGCCTGCCCTGGGTCACGGCAGTCTTGTGGTGCACGCGGGTCTCTGGACCCCAGCCCAGAAGCTCTCCCTGTGTGTCCTACGGAGCTTTGTTTACTGCTGTGCCCTGGCTGCTTCGTGACTGTGTTCGAAGGCCCTGACTGTGTATCCCTCCCTCCCCTCCTCCCTCCCTCCCTCCCTTCCTTCCTTCCTTTCTGTCTTTCTGTCTTTTTTTTAAAAAAAGAAATATGTATTAAATTTTATTTATCTATACATTTTTCTTTTTTTTTTTCTTTTTTTTTTTTGGAGAGGTTTTTGCTATAGGGCATGTGCGCTCGCCAGACAGAGAGAGACAGAGAGACAGAAAGCGAGAAATCACCCCCCAGGGGGGATGGCCACACCGCAATCCCTTCTCCTCCATTCTCCTCTCGGGATCTTGGGCACGCACGCACACGCGCCCGGCATGAGTTTAAGCCGTAGGGTATGGGACTTGAACCGCAGTCGGCTACATGGGAGTCCAGCGACATAGCCATTACGCTAAGGATATTTCTTGATAGACTTATGCAGTTCACTTTGTTGGAGGTTTAAATATTTTTCTAAATTTTTGCTGTTACAATAAAGATATGATAAGCTTCAATATAACTTAATCTTTGTGTGTGTGTGTATATATACTTTTTAAAAAAAGAAATATGTATTAAATTTTATTTATCTATACATTTTTCTTTTTTTTTTTCTTTTTTTTTTTTGGAGAGGTTTTTGCTATAGGGCATGTGCGCTCGCCAGACAGAGAGAGACAGAGAGACAGAAAGCGAGA
>NW_006159487.1:909296-909666 GCF_000334495.1 Tupaia belangeri chinensis
GCCCAGCTGTCTCCTGTAGGATTTGGGGCACGCACACGCACCTGCCCAGCTGTCTCCTGTAGGATTTGGGGCACGCACACCCACACGCCCAGCTGTCTCCTGTAGGATTTGGGGCACGCACACGCACCCGCCCAGCTGTCTCCTGTAGGATTTGGGGCACGCACCTGCCCAGCTGTCTCCTGTAGGATTTGGGGCACGCACACGGAACTGCACTGCTGTCAGAATGAGATCCAGCATCCTTACACACCACTCCACTGGCTGGCCCATCCCCTTAAGTTATTCACTTGAATAAACCTCCAGGAGAAAAATTGCAGGGCTAAGGATGTCCGTAGCTTTTCACTTTTATGACTTATTCTTACCAACTGCTCTT
>NW_006159487.1:909731-914756 GCF_000334495.1 Tupaia belangeri chinensis
GCACGTTCCCTGCGCCCGCCCGCCGGTCACGGGTGGGGCAGCGTTGGCATACCTGCGCAGCAGGGCCTGAGCAGGGCACCAGCCTGTGTCCCCACTCCTCGCTGCTTCGTGCCGGGCCGCCGGTTCCCATGGAGTGAGCGTGCTGGTGTTCCCGAGGTTTAACTCAGTGCTAATGGGGCTGGGCACACTTCGCTTATCAGACTGTCGTCTGTCCTGCTCATTTTTGGCAAGGAAAGTTACTGTTTTTCCTATTTTAAAATTGTTTTTAAGGGTGGTTTATTAACTTTAATGATGAAAGTTGTCAGAAGAATATTCTCTTGAAATTTATTTTTTCTCGGAAAGTGGAAAATCCGAACCCTCTCAGGGCCAGCAGATGGTGTGGAGGTTAAGGTGGGTGGATCCCACATGGCCGACTGTGCTGTTCAAATCCTGGACCTGGTGGCTTGAAAAATGCTGGGCATGTGTGCCCCAAATCCTGAGGAAGTGGAGGAGAAGGGATTGTGGCATGGCCCTTCCTCCCGTGTGGGGAGCTGCTTTCTCACGCTCTGTCTCCATCAGCCTCCGAAGCTCTTCTGCCAGCACATGGCCCTGTCGCACATTTAAAAGGAACAAGAAAAGTGAAAAAGACACCCTTCCCCCAGTTAGAAAGAACAGCTTAATCATAGCCATAATGACGTTGGTGTTGGAGATGCATGGACGTTTTTATGATTATTTAGTTGGGACCAGCAGGTGCTGTAGCGGGTGCATCACTGGACTCCCACACGGCCTGTCTCAGTCCAGTGACCATCCACTCCGCCACCTGCTGGCCTTTATGTAACTGTCTCTTAAAATGTTATTGGTGAATAAATTGTCCTATACAACTGAATGAACGAGAAAGTCAGATGAAAACATGAGAGAGCAAGTCAGTGAAATTTGGTATAGAAATGCTTAAGAGATTCATTTATATCTTTTTGTTAATGCTCTCACACGGGGAGAAACATTTCCACCTAGTTCTTGTACGTCTCTGCAGACAATTAAGAATCAGATTTAGGAAGAATATTGTAAGATAAAGACAGCAGCCCAGAGAAGCTGCATGAAAGCAAAGCAGTAATTTAGCAACTTTATTAACTTCTAAGAGTTTTTTGCCTCAGGGCTTGTGTGCTCACCAGAAAGACAGACACAGTGAGAGGGAGAGGGTGAAGTCACCCCCGGGGATGACCAGCCACAACCCCTTCCCCATTCCCAGGGAATGGAGTGCCCTGGGATCTTGGGCACACACGCACACACACCCGGTGTGATTTTCAAGCCCCTGGGTCCAGGCCTCGAACTACAGTCAGCCATGCGGGAGTCCAGCAACGTAACCACTATGCTGTCTGCCGGCCCCAGCGACCTTTCCTTTCCCTCCCTTACGTGGCACCAAGATGTGGGAGGCCAGTATGGAATGTGTCCTGGGGCGGGCCACAGGCCATCCAGGCGTGACCCTGTCACCCTCTTCCAGCTCTGCTGCACAGGATCCTGGTGGAGGACCCCGAGGTGAGGATCACCATCCCAGACATCAGGAAGGACCGGTGGTACAGCAAGCCACTCAAGAGAGGTAGCCGCCGGCTAGGGCTCAGGGTGGAGTGCCCGGGGAGGGACATAGAGACCACCCCGCGTTATGGTCGTGGGAGCCTTGGAAATGCCAGATCTAGGACTGGAGGGGACGTGTGAGGTGAGAGGCGCGGGGCGGTCTTTGGGGAGTAGCGAAGGTCGGCGCCGTGGCAGGGTCTGCTGTCCGTGGGTGTGTCACCTGCAGCTGGCACCGTGCGTGGCACCTCGAAGGCCCTGGGTGCACTTTCCGAGGTAGGGAGTGAGCCAAGAAGGGAGAGTTCTGAGTCGGGGCCCGGTGTGGAGGAGCCAGGAAGGGGTTTGGCTTTAACTGGAGACCACTGGGGAAACTTCGGGGACTTTTAGGGTTTAGACGATCTTTCTTGATGGCCAGAAAGAGGGCCGGAGCGGTGCAGCCCCTGCTCGGTGTCCAGACGCAAGAGGACGGTGTGTGGTGGGGTTGGAGGGAGAGCTGGATCGCAGGGAGCTGACGAGCAGGCTGTGCCAGCTAGACGGGGAGAGTGAGGGGATGCGAGCCGTGCGACCCTCGGTTCTGAACCAGGAGGAGAAGCGTTTGGGCGAGCTTTGATTTTCGACATTCCGAACGCGGGGGGCTAAGTTAAACCTGCCCGGTAATTGCGTGTGTGTAAGAGTGCAGCTCGGGAGAGCACTAAGCTGGAGATATCATTTTCGGTGTTTTCTGCAGACAGGTGGCGATTTCAGCCACGGTGGTAGGTGAGGTTGAGTCCTTGGGACGTTGAGGAGTACCAGCCAGTCTAGGAGAGGCGGGGGGGGGAGGGGGGGGGGCCAGCCCCAGCCAGTCTAGGAGAGGCGGGTGGAGAAGGTGGCGGGCCCAGGCGGGCCTGGGAAGGGTCCCGGGGCCACAGGATGGGCCGTCTGGACACTTGCGGCAGGAGCTGTGGCAGGGAGTGGGGTACATTCTGGAGCCGGGCAGTGGTCAGTGAGCGGGGAGACCCGCAGAGAGAACCCAGGACCAGCGGCCTCTCGGGGCACAGAGGACAGTGGCCGACCAGTCGGAGTGGCTGCTCCCCCTCGTCTTCTCGTTCCGAGTGCAGTCCAGCCGGCCCTGGGAGGGGACCTTTCCTTCCCACACCCTCGTGTCCTGGGTCAGAGTGGGCAGGCGTCACCCTCGGCCCTCGCCGTCCCACTCTCCCCGCACTCCGCCCCTCCGTTTTGACTCCGAGTCACCCCGTCCCTGCCTTGGTCACCTGACCTGGGCCCCCACTCGGAAGCCTCCAGCCCCTCCGTGCCATCACTCGCCGGCTGGGCCTCCGGTGGGCCGTCCTGGTCGATGGCACAGGCTCCGTGGTGACCCGCGACACCTCGCCTCCTCCCTTGTGATGGGGTCTTTACACCCCACTCCGAACACCGGGTCGGTGCTCCAGCCTCCCCTCTGCTGCCCTGACCCCCTTGGACCCACCCGGTGCTCAGAGGCCACCTGTACGGCTGCCCTTCTGCCGTCTCTCACCGCCCTTCCCTCGGGTCTGCAGCCCCGCCTTCCCCGTCTTCCAGCTCCGGCGGCCCCTGTGACAGCTGCACTGACACCTTCAGCCTTCCACCCTTGCCCCCAAGTCACGCTCACTGGGAGAGACCTGGCCCGCGTTTAATTCCTTTTACTTTTTTCTAACTCACTGGAGCGAGGGGAGTGAGAAGGTCCCCCCGACACGTCACGCTGCAGCTCCTGCCCCTCTCCTCCCTCCCGGTGGGCTCTCCAGCACGCACGGCTGCCTGTGTGTTTTCTGAGCCATGGGTGCAGGCCTGGAGCCCCAAGGTCAGCCATGCCGGGGCCAGTGGCTTACCCACCAGGCAGGGCCAGTCCGACGGCCCCTCCCTGCTCCATCCTGGCGCCTGCACAGCAGTTGCAGCTCGAGACAAGGCTCGGATGTGGCCATGCGGAGTCTGGGCCCGCGTCTCGAGGGAGCCCTCGGTGCCGCCACTTTTGCTCTCCTGTCCCCGTGAGGCTTTATACGGTTTCTTTCCCCTTTCCCCGTTTCTGTAGCTATTGCTGTGGTCCTCCTGCCTCGGCCTCCCGGCCAAGACCACAGACACACCTCCATACCCGACTGTCCATCGGTCTGGCTGTGCTGGCCTCTAGGGCAGGCTGGGGACTGAGCCTGGGCTCCTTCCCGTTCTCTCTCGCTGGCGACAGTGCTTCTGTACACTGGGAGCAAGAGCAGCCGCAGGGACCTCGTGCAGGCCCTGCCGTCCCCGCCTGCCATGCCACTGCAGATCCTTGCCTTGTCCCACCCTCCAGCTGCAGGCCGGCTCCCCCAGGGCAGGGTCCACAGCCCTGCTCCTCCCCCCCCTCCAGCTGCAGGCCGGCTCCCCCAGGGCAGGGTCCACAGCCCTGCTCCTCCCCCCCCTCCAGCTGCAGGCCGGCTCCCCCAGGGCAGGGTCCACAGCCCTGCTCCTCCCCCCCCTCCAGCTGCAGGCCGGCTCCCCCAGGGCAGGGTCCACAGCCCTGCTCCTCCCCCCCCTCCAGCTGCAGGCCGGCTCCCCCAGGGCAGGGTCCACAGCCCTGCTCCTCCCCCCCCTCCAGCTGCAGGCCGGCTCCCCCAGGGCAGTGTCCACAGCCCTACTCTTCCCTCACATCCGGTCTGCACGTGCCGTTCAAGCCAGAGTCCGACCTCCGGGGCCCGGCTGCCCCGGTGCCTGTCGGGTGGAACCACAATACCCTGCCAGCATTCAGGTGCCCAGCCCGGCTCCGTGGTCCTGCTTGGACTCGCCCGTGCTGTGCCTGTCCTTGAGAGCAAGTGGCAAGGCTTGCATGTCTGTCCATCTGTCCAAGCTCTGGTCCCCACCCTGCCCTCCAGTCTGCTCACTCCCATTCTGGCTGTACCGGCCTCGTTCCTCTGAGATGCCTTGGGCACACCTAGTCCCGGCGCTGAGGCTCACTGTGGGAGCCTGGAGATGCTTTCCGTGGGACTCAGCTGCTTCGCTCTCGCCTGGTTGGCTGCTGGCGTCCACGCCGTTTCGGCCGTTTTGGCCGTGACGTCCCTGCCCCCCTGCTCAAGGCTGGCCTTTCTCCCTGGCACGCTGCTGTGGCGTACCTGGCTGGGGCATCTAGCGGTCTGACCTACTGGTTTCAGCTTGAGCTCTTGTTGCTTTACCTTGCCTCCTGTTGGTGCAGTGTGAGGTAGGAGAGGTTAAAGGTCCTGTTTGCTCACGCCTAGCGCTAGTAGGTGAGAGGGTCGTAAGTGACAGACTGAGAGCTGGCAGTACCCGTGGTACGCAGTTTGGGAGCAGAATGAGGAGACGAGCCCAGCCGTTGAAAAACAGCAGTGAGTGGCAGGCCATCAGATCCCGAGGGCAGGCAGGCTGGGCTGGAGCGACGGGGCGAGTGGGTTCAGGTGGGAAGGGAGCCGGTGCAGAGGGAGCCGGTGCAGAGGGAGCCGGTGCAGAGGGGGCCGGTGCAGAGGGGGCCGGTGCAGAGGGCGC
>NW_006159487.1:920181-940102 GCF_000334495.1 Tupaia belangeri chinensis
GGGGGCGCGGGGCAGGGGGGGCCGGTGCAGAGGGAGCCGGTGCAGAGGGGGCTGGTGCAGAGGGGCCCGGTGCAGAGGGGGCCGGTGCAGAGGGAGCCAGCTGCAGGCTGTCTCCATCGGCACCTCAGCATCCCTGTGCCGTGCCAGGCACTGGCATCACGTGCTGAGCTGTGCGGTGGGGCGGTGTGGGAATGTCGGAAGAGTGTGGAGTTCTGTGGGCACCCTGCGGGCAGGGTCGAGGTGGGGCTAAGGGTTGGAACCCGAGGGTTGGAGCCATGATTTCCACGTCATGATTGCCCTTGGTAAATCGTCTCCAGAGGAGGAAGGGGTTCTGGAGCAGTCCATGACGTCTGTGGTCTTTACCCCAAGTTCTGTTTATGGAAGTCTGGTTCTTCAGCTAGAGCTCCCTGCCCCCAGAACACTGTAGTCGCCCTCAAACTCATGGTCTCAGCGTGGCACTGGCTGTCAGGCCGTGGTTCCCAAGCACATAGTTTGACACGTGAGCTTTGGAAGTTCATGACTTGACTGAGCACTTTTCTTATAAAGTTATGGAGGAAGACTCCCCATTTACTAAGGGAGTGAGGAAGACTCCCTATTTAGTAAGGGAGTGAGAAAGACTCCCTATTTAGTAAGGGAGTGAGGAAGACTCCCTATTTACTAAGGGAGTGAGGAAGACTCCCTATTTACTAAGGGAATGAGTAAGACTCCTTATTTACTAAGGGAATGAGTAAGACTTCCTATTTAGTAAGTGGGTGAGTGAGACTCCCTATTTAGTGAGTGAGTAAGACTCCCTATTTATTAAGTACGTGAGTGAGTAAGACTCCCTATTTAGTAAGTGAGGAAGACTCCCTATTTAGTAAGTGGGTGAGTAAGACTCCCTATTTAGTAAGTGAGTAAGACTCCCTATTTAGTAAATGGTAAGACTCCCTATTTAGTAAGTAAGACTCCCTATTTAGTAAGTGGGTGAGTAAGACTCCCTATTTAGTAAGTGAGTGAGTAAGACTCCCTATTTAGTAAGTGGGTAAGACTCCCTATTTAGTGAGTGGGTAAGTAAGACTCCCTATTTAGTAAGTGGGTAAGACTCCCTATTTAGTGAGTGGGTAAGTAAGACTCCCTATTTAGTAAGTGGGTAAGACTCCCTATTTAGTGAGTGGGTAAGTAAGACTCCCTATTTAGTAAGTGGGTAAGACTCCCTATTTAGTAAGTGAGTGAGTAAGACTCCCTATTTAGTAAGTGGGTAAGACTCCTTATTTAGTGAGTGGGTAAGTAAGACTCTTTAGTTAGTGGGTAAGTAAGACTCCCTATTTAGTAAGTGAGTGAATAAGACTCCCTATTTAGTAAGTGAGTAAGACTCCCTATTTAGTGAGTGGGTGAGTAAGACTCCCTATTTAGTAAGTGAGGAAGACTCCCTATTTAGTAAGTGAGTGAGTGAGTAAGACTCCCTATTTAGTAAGTGGGTAAGACTCCCTATTTACTGAGGGAGTTAGTGAGTGGGTAAGCAAGTGAGTAAGACTCACTATTTAGTGAGTGAGCGAGTAATTAAGACTCCCTATTTAGTAAGTGAGTGAGTGAGCGAGTAAGATTCCCGAGTGAGTGAGCAGCAAGCGAGTAAGGCTCACTAGTGTGTAAGACTCCCGAGTGAGTGAGCGAGTAAGAGAGTAAGACTCCCTACTTAGTGAGTAAGACTCCCTGTTTAGCCAGGGAGTGGATTTCCATGTGGTCTTCACCTCTTCAAGGTGCCAGTTGGGTTAGCTAGAAACGTCTGCGTGGGGGACTTGAACTAGCGCCATGCCTGCTCTTTCCTAGGGGCAAAGCGGCCCCGAGGCTCACCGGGTAGTGTGCCAGAGTCGCCGGGCGGCCTCTCGAAGCACGTCCGGTCCACCGTGGACTTCTCGCCGGTGCGCAGTGCTTCCAGGTAGGATTCCGGAAGGCGGAAAGGCTGCGCTGTGGGTCCTGTCGCCGCGAGGGTGGCGCACAGATGTGCTTCCTCTCGCCGGGCGTCGCTTTGTGAGTGCGAGGACGGTTGCGTGATGTGGAGAGGCCGGATGGGTTTGTTAAGACCTGTTCCCTTTGCCTCGATGCTGCAGTGAAGAGAGGGTGAGATACTCCAGCTCCCAGCCGGAACCGCGGACGAGCCTCTCCGTCTGGGACAGCAGCCCCTCGTACCTCGACAAGCTGGTGCGAGGGATCAGCTTCTCCCAGCCTGCGTGTCCCGACCACATGCTGCTGAACAGCCAGTTCCTTGGCACTCCAGGGTCCTCACAGGTGAGGGAGGCTGCCCTCGATTTTTTATTAACAGATGCAAATCTTGAGGCCAGCAGATGGCATGGTGGTTGAGGTGCTGGACTCCCACATGGCCAGCTGTGAGTCCCAGACCTGGGGTTCTTTTTGGGTGCATGTGCCCAGAATCCCGGGAGAGTGGAGGAGAAGGGATTGTCCACTTGGCCGTCCCCTCTGGGAGGTGACTTCTCACGTTCCCTCTCTCTGTCTCTTGCAAGTGTTTCTTTCTGCTTGTTTTTGTTTGTTGTTTTGGGGGTTTTGTTTGTTCATTTGTTTGTTTGTTTGCTATTGGGCACTTGCACTCACCAGAGAGGCAGAGAGACAGACAGAGAGACAGAAAGCAAGAAATCACCCCCAGGGGGCATGGCCACGCCGCAATCCCTTCTCCTCCATTCTCCTCTCAGGATCTTGGGCACGCACACACATGCGCCCGGTGTGAATTTAAGTCACTGGGTCCGGGATTCGAACCGCGATAGACTACATGGGAGTCCAGCAACATAGCCATTACGCCAACTTCTGTTCTCATTTTTCTCTTTTTTGATAGAGATTTTTAGTATAGGGTGCGTATGCTCGCCAGAGAGACAGACAGAAAGTGAGAAGTCACCCCCCCCATCAAGGGGGGCTGGCCACACCATAATACCTTCTTCTCCGTTCTCCTCTTAGGATTTTGGTCACACACACACACACACACACACACACACACACACACGTGCGCCCAAGGTGAGTTCCAATTCGCTGGGTCCGGGGTTCAAACTGTGTTCGACTATGTGAGAGTCCAGCAACATAACTATTATGCCATCTGCTGGTCCCATACCATTAACATTTTTAATTTGACCAGCAATTCACACAGAGAAAGGGGGAATGAGAAAGCAGCCACCAGGTCTGGGACTTGAACCGTGATCAGCCATGTGGGCGTGTCCAGCGCTTTAACTTTAACCCCCATGCCACCCACTGGCCCCGTGTTTAAACTGTAGATGGCTTTTGGACAAGGAAAACTGAATTAGAGGCCTGAGGCCCGGAAGAGTGTTGTCAGACTGACCCACTCGTGGTCGTAGTGGACTCACTCTGCCCCGTCTGCCACAGAACCCCTGGCAGCGCTTGGTCAAGAGGATGACACGGTTCTTCACCAAACTGGACGCAGACAAGTCCTGCCAGCGCCTGAAGGAGGCCTGTGAGCAGCTGGGCTACCAGTGGAAGAGGAGCTGCGTGAACCAGGTGCGTGCCTTGCTCGCTCAGCCTTCCTCGTGAGTGTGCCCACACACTGGGTACAGTGATGCAGTAGACCTCCACAACAGTGATCCGTTTAACTGGAGAAGAAGCCCCTGGGATGGAAGCACCGAGGTGAAATGCTCTTTGCTCAAAGAAGGGTATTTCTTAAAAGACCTCTCTGGGTTATTAAAGATACCCAGCGGGGGAGTTTGGGTCAGAAACCGTACGTGCTCCGACCGCAGATGGTGGCAGGGTCCCCGAGGAGGAAGAGAGCCGTGCTGACCCTGCTCTCCCCTCCCTGCCCACGGTGGTCACCGGACGCCGGCTTCGGCCCACATTGTGGAGACTCAGACGCCCGGGGGCGGTGGCGCACCTTAGCTTCTGTGATGAGGCCCCAGGTGCACGCGGTGTGTGGGCGTTCGTGCCTCCTGACCTGAAGGGGCGCTGGCCCGGGTCCCCGCGCTGTAAGTGCTCTGGAGCCGCCGTGCCCTCTGCTGTGTAAGAAAGGCCGTCTGTCCAGGCTTCAGACCCTGCAGTCCTGGCACCCGGGGGCCCGGGAACATGCCCCTGTGTGGGCACACCGAGCAGCTGTCAGACTGTGGCCTGGATGGTGCAGATGTTCTGTGTCAGACCGACTGGGGGGTGACATGGCCCTGTCCACAGGAGGGACATGCCGCAGGCGTGTGACTCACTGTAAGACATGGGACGCAGCACACAGGCTGGGGCGCCGTGGCGAGGGAAGGCCTGCGCGGTTACTATGCTCGGCCCTTGGCTTTCTGTGGGTTGGTTAAATTGCCAAGGTTCAAAGTGGGGCAGGCCGGCCGGGTGCTTTAGTGACCTCGCTGTGTTCCACCCCCGGTATCTTCTCCCTGGGCGTGTCTCCGTAGAAGCCTTGATCTCCGGTCGCTCAGCTCGCAGCCTCAGTCCTGGCCACAGGCTGCCGCAGGAACGCAGTGGCCCGGGTGGGACACGTGCCCACTGGGATGAGCGAGGTTTTGGCGTGCAGGTGTCACCCTTACTCACGGTCCACTTTCTGTGGTTTCAGTTGCCTGTGGTCGCCGTGGCTAAGACCTGCCCAGTGGAAAGCCCGCTGGTAAAGGTCTGTGGCCTGTAACTTACGGCCCTCAGGACCTCGTGCCATCTGCTGCCGTCCCCCGTGAGCAGACGGCAGGAGTTTGAGTGAGACCACGCCATGCACCCGTTACCGCGTGGCGGCCAGGACAGTGCCCCTGTAGTGCTGGTCCTCGCGGTCTCGGGCAGGTGGGCCTCGCAGGTGGGCACGCACTTCACAGCAGGCCCTGCGTTCTGGCGGTCGCGCCGTGCTCAGCCCTGCAGCACAGGCTGGGGCTCGATGCTGGGGTCGCGGTGGCTACAGAATTGGGGCGTTTGCACACCGTCCTTCAGTCAGAGGCCACGAGGTGGCCTTGTGCGCCCGGAGCGCGAGCGTCTGTGGGAGCGTGGTGCTGCAGGCCCAGCGCCGTCGCCGCGGCACTGTAGGGGGCCCGTTCCGGGGCCATGGGGTGCCCGCACGCTCCCACCCGGTAGCGGGCACCCCTCCAGCCTCTCTGTGCCTTAGGTCACTGTGTCGACAACTGATCGGAGGAACAACAAACTGATTTTCAAAGTGAATTTGCTAGAAATGGACGAGAAGATTCTGGTAGACTTCCGGCTCTCTAAGGTACTTCCAGTGGCTCTCGTCCCTCTGCGGGGGAGGGGACGGCATGCCTTTTACATGTGGCCTTTTAAATATGTGCTAACTTGCTTTTTCCATCCAGCGTTATGGTTTATTCTTCTGAAACGTGACTTCTTTAAAGGTCATTTCATTATCATCACAGTTTTTGCCCTGGGCCAGCCCCTGGGGCCGGGGGGACCGCATTGTTGATGTGTGCTGTTTCCTGGAAGTTGTTCGGGAGTCGAGACCCGCCCGTAACCGGGCCTCCTGGCCATGTGGCCATGATAAGACACAGCATCGCTTACTTGTAGTTCGCGAACCCACCTGCCAGGGAGAGCCCCGGGTTAGGCCCAGAGACGCCAGGCCAGTGCGTGAAGCAGATGGGGTGCTGCTTCCCATCCTCTGAGCCGGGGCGCTGAGAGCAGAGAGGGCTCGAAGGCAGGTCTGGCCATCCGTGCCGCCACCTCGCGCGGGGTACCTGCGCTCCGCAGAGGCCCTGGGGGTCAGCCCGAGTGCCTGAGGCCTCTCTGCTCAGCACCCGGAAGTGACTTCATGGCCTAATCTCTTTCTCTGACGTGTTCTTGGCTATTCCTATTACAGGGTGATGGATTGGAGTTCAAGAGACACTTTCTGAAGATTAAGGGGAAGCTGAGCGACGTTGTGAGCAGCCAAAAGGTTTGGCTTTCTGCCACGTGACCGCCCCAGCGGCTCTGGGACTCGCGGGGAGTGGGCGCTGCTCGTGGCTGACCCCCTCGAGAGCTGGTCGTGTGTGGCAGACCGCTAGCAGTCGCTCCGACGGGTTCTCTGCCGCCGTCCCGTACCTCCGGCTCTTCCCATGTTTTGCATACAAGCAATACCACACCTGCATTGTCAGTAGGGCTTCGGGGAAGGGATGGCAGGACCCACTGAATCGTCTTCAGCCCAGTTGTGTGTCTGAATTGGAAACCTGTCGGGAGAGCCACGTCTGAGTTACGTGAGCGCTCCAGCTCTTCCGCTACTCTGTGGTCCCATTTTGCTTTATTCAAAAAGTACGTATTTCCTCCACGTTGATTTGACTGTAAGGATGCGTCGGTAAAAGCTTAAGCCCTGACTTGCGAGCAGTAGACATACCGGGCCATGAAGTGAGGCCAGCTTCAGGAAACAGCCCAGCATGTGTACCGTCTCCTCATGGCCTGGCCGGCCACAGCAGCTCACTCTGGTTGCAGTGCTCCTGCCGGCGATGTCTGCACCCTGCTTGTCTCTCAGTAGCCGTCGACAGAACCTCTCGGGCTCAACAAATTTGACTAAAAATTACCGTTGCACATTTTAAGTGTTTTTCTATGTTATTTTCTACTTTCATGGCCATATTTTAATCCTTTACTACGGAAATAAATTCTATTTTGAAATGAACGTCTCACCCGTGAACTTCCTGGAGGCTAGGCTTTCGGGTGGGCGAGCAGGCGCAGTCATGGGCCGGGCCCTGGCTCCGTCGGACTTGCAGAAACCGGCTTCTAATAGGGTTGACATTAGCTCTGACTTGTGAGGCTGGCGCCCATATTCCTTGTAAATGATAAGGCTGTCACTAAGTCACGCAGTATATGTAATCAGGTGGTAAACTCCGTGCGTGTCTGAAGCCTGTGCCCGTTGGGCTAGCGGCGGTCACACGCCAGCCGACGCGTGGTTTTCCCTGCACTCGCCCCGCCCCACGTGGCTCTGCTTCCCAGGACCCAGTGGTGCGGCTGCCCTGCGGCTCTGCTCCATCCGAGCGGTCAGCGCTGGAGCCACCTGCGCCTCCCCCCGCCCTTCCAGGGCCGACCTCAGGGCCTGTAGAGATCTCCAGGTAGTTTCGGCCGAGTGTAGAGTTGCCTTGTGCGAGAAGGTTGGTTCAACGAGCCGTCCACACGGGGGCGGGGGGGACACCCTACCGCGGAACCCACGCCTGTGGCTGAGCGGGGCCTGCCCGCCAGAGTGCCCGTGAGAACCACGAACCACGGTTGAGAGTTCAGAGTTTCAGTCCCAGGCTCCTGCCTTTATTTCCCAGTACAGTTTTATCTAGAGCTGGAGCTGTGCGCTCACACTCACATTCAGAAACCTGAATTCTTACTGAGTTTTGCTGTGAGGCATGTGCTCACCAGAGAGAGACGGGGAGACAGTGAGAAATGCCCTCGCAGGGAGGGCGGCCATGCACGGTCCCTTGTCCATGGCCACCCTCCCCTTCAGGGTTTTGGACACACATTCACACACGCCCGGCACGGTTCTCAAGCCGCTGGGTCTGCGGTCAGACCGAGGCCGGCTACGTGGGACCCAGCATGTCAACCTCCACACCGCCTGGTGGCCCACTGCAGGTCAGTCTCGTCCCTGCCTACAGCTGGCCAGTGAGGAGTCCCCAGTGCGGTTTGGAGAGGGAACCCTCCAGTCACTGCTTTCTAGCCCTCCCACTGCCCTGAGTTCTGGGCATGAAACAGAAGCCCTGCCATGGAGGACAAATGGACGGTCTGCCCTGCGGCGTTCGTGGTGAGACCGCCGGCTCGTCGAAGGCCCCGGGGCAGGCTGTGGAAGCAGAGTGGGAAGGAGGGCCGGCAGGACAGGCTGGACGTCCGGTCTGGGCAGAGCCACCCTGCTGCCCCTCGTGGGTGAAGACAGCCCAGGCCGGGCTCCTAGCGGTCGGTGGGGGTCTGGTCCTGCCGTCGCCAGCTCTACCTGGTGGGCTGGAAGTGGAGTGTGAACAGACACCCCTGTACCATGTGTACCGTGAGAGCACAGGCTGCTCCTGGCCCTCCTGGCCCTGCTGAGGCTCAGGTGAGAGTGTGCGAACACCCGAGACCGATGTCAGCACGAGTGAGGGGCTGTTCGGGGTCTCCTGCGCCCCAGGGCCGAGCAGGGCCGCATGTGAAAATGGTGTCTCAGTGCACACCACTGTGGGCCGAGTAGCACGGGGCATGGTGCTCATAGCCTGCTGAGGCCGGCAGGCGGCGTGGACTCCCACACGGCCAGTCGCATCTCAGACCTGGTGGCTTGCTTTCTCACTTTCCCTTTCTCTCTGGTCAAAATTAAAAAATAAAAATAATTCTTTAAAATAGTGAACTGGAAGACAAACCCGAGAGCCCGGGAGGGTGGGCTTCTGCATGTCACGGTAAGTTGACGACAGTGGCGACGTCGGATGGAAGGCGGGAGAGCAGAGAAACGCCCGGACAGCCGCCACCCTGCCCGCCTGCCCACCTGCCTCTGCTCTGCGCCCCACGTCGAGCATGTGGGAGACGCCCGTGTTTCTGCTTCACTGAGTCCGGCTGGCCTGCGGCTGGACACAGAAAGATGCCAGCCTGGAGCCCAAGTTCTCGAACCACGTGGGATTTATTGAAGAAGTGAGGGACGTTGAGGTGGAGGCGCTGGAGAGCAGGGGCGGGGGAGCTGGGCGTGAGCTGAGCCAGCGCAGGGTGGGCAGGGGGCGGGCACGGGCGTCTAGACCCTGTTACAGAAAGACTGGTTCCGGCAGCAGGCAATCTGCATCCTGGTCCCGTGGGAGAAGAGGTTCATGGATGGGCACATGTTCTCACAGCCCTGCACCATGAACTGCAGCTTCCCACCTGCAGGGGGCGAAGGCACGAGCTGCAGGCCCTTTGCCAGGGCCCGGGTGCCCGTGCCTGGATGGCGGAGGCCCGCGTTGCTTGTCCCGTCTGCCCGCACTGCCCCGCACCCCACTCTCCGCGCCCCGCTGCCTGCACTGCCCCGCGCCCTGCTGCCCGCTGCTCGCTGCCCACTGCCTGCTGCTCGCTGCCTGCTGCCCGCTGCTCGCTGCCTGCTGCCCGCTGCTCGCTGCCTGCACTGCCCCGCTGCCCGTCGCCCGCCGCCCGCTCCCGTCTAGCAATGCTCAGGATCAACTTGGAGGCGCTTCTTCTTGGTCCGCCATCACACTGCTGCCCTTCCTCTCCCTGCGACCTCTGCAGAGGGCTGGGCCTGACCCCCACCCGCCAGTGGTGCCCCAACCACGCTGCGTCTACACTGCATGTGCTGCAGACCTGGCACCCTTCTCCGGCCCTTCCACCTGTACGGGGCACTGCTGGCGGCACCTCGCCCTGACCCTTCGCACAGTGGCCCGCTGCTCGCCGACCCCCACGCGCCTGGCTCTTGTGTCCGACCGCTGGTGGCCCTCTCCTGCAGGCGGAGGCTCTGGCTCCCAGACATGGACGTCCTGGGGGCTGGCTGCCTCACGCCTTGTCTCTGGGTCCCTGGTGTGTTTCCCACCAAAAACCGTAGCGTTTCCACCTCTTCCCCTCGCCCTTCCCGTCAGGTGTCAGGGAGACCTCTCGCTCTGTTCTCGAAGTCCATGTGGATCACCCATCAGGCGCCAAAGGACCCGGGTATAGAGCATGCGTCAGGGTCCCCGCCTCAGCAAGCCCTGCTCCAGGGCCTTGCTCCAGGCTCTGCACAGTGGCCCTGTGGGTCAGGTCCTGCCAGCCGTCCCGCTGTGCCTCCGCCCTGTTCTGCACTGTCCTGACTGGGCGCCGTCCCCGTCCCTGGACTGCCATGCTGACGAGCAGTCCCCTTGGCCCTGGCTGTGTGCGGAGCCCAGTGGGCCTGGATTCGGTCCCCAGAGATGCTGGCTTCCCGGGTGTGGTGCTGCCCAAGCGCGAGGGCTTTCGAGTGCTGTTTGTAACCCTGCCCCAGTCGGAGGTGCCCCCGCCTCTGAGCGGCCCCACCTGCACCCTCACCGCCCCCGCCCAGCTCCCGCCACGCTTGCTGCTGTCACTGTGTCTACAGGACCTTGCACCCGGGGCCACAGTCTGAGCCATCCTCCAGGGGCCCGTGCTGTGTCGCGTGGTCAGCGGGACTGCACGGTGCGGAGCGTGGTGAAGGGGGCACACGGAGGACAGACAGACCACCGCGGCAAGCAGCGTGGCTCACCATGGAGGCCACCGAGACCCCTTCTCACGATGAGGAATGACAGAGGACAGCTACCCCGAAGGGCCTGCCACCCGCGGACACAGCTGGGGCGACGCCCACGCGGGGCTCACCCAGTGCCAGCGCTAGCAGGGATCGCGGGCCGGGCTCTTTCCCCGCACAGGAGCCCGAGCCCCGACTGGCGGCCGCCCCACTCCGGTTCCTGGGTCTACTCTCCGCCCTGAGTCTGAACCCCAGGCTCGGCCCCACCTACCTTCGAAAATCTTCTTCAGCATGCACTGCTGCGAGTTCTCCGTGGTGCACACGCCCTCCCCGCGGAGGCACTTGCCCTGCTCGCTCATGTATGCGCACACGTGGCAGTTCACTGCCGGGCCTAGGGCGAGCACGACCTCAGGCACCCGCAGACCGCTGCCCGCCCCGCCCGCTCGCCCCGGCCCGGCCCAGGCCGCTCATGTGCGAGGGAGGGGTGCCCTGTCCGATGTCCGCGGAGGAGGCGTGGCGGGCTGGCCGTGTGTGGGGGGGCTCGTTCTGGCCACGGAAGGGCTTCCCGCCCGGTCGCTCGGCGGAGCCCCAGCTGGGGGCCACAGAGTCCGTCTGCAGAGTGGGGCAGTGGGACCTAATGGCCGGTCCCCTTCCGGCCTGCCAGGCTTGGTGTCGTGAGGGGCCTCAGGAGTGTCCAGGCAGGTGTTCGAGAGGTGCCCACAGCGTTTCCTCCACCCCCGCCCCTCAAACCCTGTGTCCCTGGTGCGCCTCACCTCCCCAACCCCCAGTGGAGGGCGGGTGCGGCGGGGCTCACCTAGAGTGGAGGGCGGGGCCCCTGAAGGCTGCTCGCCTGAGGCCTGTTCTCCTGAAGGCTTCTCCGTCACAGCCTGCTCGCGTGACACCTGTTCTGCGGCCGGCTCCCCCGCAGCCTGCTCCGCTGCAGCCGGCTCCCCCGCAGCCTGCTCCGCTGCAGCCGGCTCACTGGCACCATTCTCGCCTGACGTGTGCTCAGCCAGGGCGTGCTCACCCGAAGGCTTTTCGCCCGAAGGCTGGTCCGACGCTGGCTCCCCGACAGCGTGCTCATCGGACGCGTGCTCCCCCACGGCGTGCTCGCCCGACCCGTGCTCTCCGGACCCGTGCTCGCTCGAAGCGTGCTCGCTCAAGGTGCTCTCGCCGGGAGCAGTCTCGTACAGGGCTTCGGCCTCCGAAGGGGGTGCCCGCGCCAGGTACTCCCCAGAAAGCCGCTGCGCGGAAGCCTGGTCCAGAGAGTCGGAGAATTCCTCGGGTGGCCCTAGGGCACCTGGGCGGGGACAGAGGACCAAGGACGGGTGAGGGCACTGCATGGCTGTGAGCGAGGCCACGGGCTCCTTACCCACTGAGTGCCCTGAGGCTGCAGGGGACAGATGTGCTTACCAAGGCTCCCTGGGGCTGAAGGGGACAGTGTTTGATCCACAGTGTCCAGAACTGCACAGGACCCGCCCGCCCACCACGCACCAAATGCACTTGAACGTGCCTCCCCGACACCACCGTTGGGAAATCACCCCCACATTCAGGTGGCTGGAGGCTACCCAGCCTCCCTTCTGTGAGCGAGGGGCAAGAGCGGGGAGAAGAGAAAACAAGCTCTTTTCTTTCTTTTTAAAAAAGAGGTATTTAATTAATTATTATTTTTATTTAATTTGCCATATGGCACTTGTGTTCACCAAAGAGAGAGACAAAAAATGGCAAAGGGGGCAGCAAGGGGCTTGTGGTTAAGTTGCTAGACTTCCACTGGTTCACCGCGGTTTGAGCCCAGACCTGGCGGCTTTCTGACTTGCCCCTCTCTGTCCTTATCTTGTCAAATTAAGTAATAATAAATAAAGTTGAATAAAACAATTCTTTTTAAAATTTTTTTAGAAGTTTTTGCTACGGAGTGCGTGTGTTTGCCAGAGAGACAGAAAGCGAGAAATCACCCCCCGGGGGGCAGGCCACGCCGCAATCCCTTCCCCGTTCTCTCAGGATCTTGGGCACGCACGCACAGGCGCCTGGTCTGAGTTTAAGCCATCCAGTCTGGGACTTGAACCGCGGTCGACTACATGGGAGTCCAGTGACATAGCCATCTGCTGGTCCCGAATAAAACAATTCTTTTAAAATAAATAAATAAATAAAAAAGGTGAGAAAGCCAGTTGCCAAGTCTGGGACTCAAACTGTGGCCAGCCCTGGGGAGTCCAGCACCTTAACCATCGTGCCTCCTTCTGGCCCCTCAAGGACTTTTCGGGGGCTGCGTCATTCTAGCCTGCACTGAGAGTGGAAGACTTTAACGGGGAAGCAGGACAAACTGTAAGCCAGATGGCAGACGCCCAGCGGGCCCTCCGCCGTCAGCAGGAGGAGGGGTCGCCTTTATCTGGTCAGCTGGTCCTTTCTCACACCCCTCACACTCAGCTTCGAGGCTGGGGACTGACAGCAGGCCCTCCAGATCCAGAGGTCCAGGTCGGAGGGGCATTGTGAAGTGGCTTGTTGCCACGGTGCCCACGGCCCTGCCCCGCCCCGCCCCTCCCGCCCCGGGGAGGGCTCCTCCAGCTGGGATCGGAGTTCCCGTGAAGACCAGGGCTTGCGTGGGGCTTCCACCCCCCTCGGGGTTTGCTATAGGCTGTGTGCTCTCTGGAGAAAGAGAGAAGTGAGAAGTCACCTCCAGGGGCATGGCCACGCCTCAGTCCATGCTCCTGTCAGGACTTTTGGGCACACCCGCACACATGCCTGGAAGGTTTTTCAAGCCACCGGGTCTGAGACTCAAACTGCAGACAGCCACGTGGGATCCAGCTCCTGGACCCCTGTGGCACCCGCTGGCCCCATGTGGCCTCCACGTCAGCGGGAGGGGACACCGCTCAGGCCAGCTACTGCTCTTGGGTCAGCCTGAGCGACCCTGCGGAGGGCAAGCAGGCACGAGCGTGTGGCTAGTCCCAGCTGGAAGTTAGGAGTGACCGGGTCCCCGAGTAGGGCAGGCCACCGTCCTCGACAGCTTCTGCAGACAAGGCCTGGGGTATGGTGGCAGGTAAGAGCCGGGACGCCTAGGAGACTGGCTCTAAAATCCTGTCATAAATTGATCAACTCCTAATAGTTAATACAATTCTCTTTTTGTAAAAAGAATTGTTTTATGTAACTTTAATTTGACCAGAGAGGGACAGAGTGAGAGAGAGGGAAAATGAGAAAGCAAGCTGCCAGGTCTGGGACTCGAACCACGGTCAGCCACACGGGAGTCCAGTGCCCTTAACTATCACGCCACCTGCCAGCCCCGAGGGTTAGTGGAACTGTGACAAGCTGTCACCGATGGGAAGGTGGCTTAAAGGCACCTGAGAACCCAGCCTGCCCGCAGTGTCTGACCGCCACGCCCCCGAGTGGCACCCTACCACCTGAGGCTGTGTCCACGGTTCCGAGTTGAGTTGTGAAAGTCTAGCAAAATAGAAAGCAAAGCCTCTGAGAGCGAAAGCCGTGGAACTCTCTTGGCCACCTCACTAGGAGCCCTACGCCCATGGCCGTCTTCCCCGTGGGAGGCAGGACGGGCCCGACCTCCTGACTGGGGGCCTCGGCCCAAGCCCGGCTGTGGTTGCGAACGGCTTTCTGGGCACGCCACGCCCCTTCCCACGGATGCTAGGGCCGCGAGCACCCTAGCTGTGAGTCCCAGGGACAGACCCCGCCTGCCCCTTGGCGCAGGGCGGCAGGAGCAGCACTGAGGGCCGGGCGAAGACCCCCGGCCACAGCCGCTCCGGAGCATTGGCCCTGCCAGCCGTGCCCAGCTGTGCCCGCCCCTACCCCGAGGCAGGGTGGTCGAGGTGGTCCGGGTGACTGGGACCCGGCTCATCTTTCCAGGCCCGAGACCCAGGAAGAGGCCCTCGGTGAGGCTCACCTCCGGCAGAGCCGAGCAGACAGAGGCTGAGCAGCAGGAGCATGCTGTGGGCCGGGCAGGACACCAGCGCTGCGAGGACACTGCGCAGACACCCCAGTACTGAGCAGCTCCCGGGAGCCCTAGAACCTCAGGGCTGGCCGCTGCGCTCACAAAGGCCTGCCTGTGACGTCGTGGGGCCCGCAACGGTGGCCCTTAGCAACCACGGCAGACCACAGCGAGGCCCAGTCGGGCCACCCTACCTCGAAAAGAGTAAAAATAAAAATAGCCAGGACAACACACAACCGCGTCTCAAAGACACCTGCTCTCTCTCTGTGGTGCCTTGGCCGGCCGGCGCCGTCACAGTCAGGGCAACAACCCGATCCGGCCGGCTGAGGGCTCGAGCCCTAGACTCAGCAGCTGGAAAAGACTGGGCGCGCGTGCCCAGACCCTGCGGACAACGAGCAGGGACTGGCGTGACCACCCCGGGGCCCCCAGGTGC
This sequence comes from Tupaia belangeri chinensis, assembly GCF_000334495.1. Lineage (NCBI taxonomy): Eukaryota > Metazoa > Chordata > Mammalia > Scandentia > Tupaiidae > Tupaia > Tupaia belangeri. The sequence goes on from NW_006159487.1 coordinate 934,561, forward strand.
TGTCCGTACGGTGTGATGGTGGCTGTGTCCGTGCGGCTCTGACAGCCCCTGTCGGCCCGTCGTGCCCTGGAGGGCTGGCCCCCACAGGCAGTGCCACTCGGGGCTGGCCGGGCATCCAGGTTGGCTTTGCCAAGTTGGAGGGAGAGACGGGAGGGAGGGAAAGATGGGGCTGGGTTGACGCTGTTCTCTGCCACTGTCCACACTGGGTTTCCGAGCCTCGGGCTGGCTGCCGAGCAGGCAGCGCGGGCCCACGCCAGTCCACAGTTCCTCCCCGTGGGGAGTGGGCTGGGGCAGTGTGGGATGGTGCTGGCCCCTCTGTCGCTGACGGAGCAGGGCGAGGGGCTGTCTGCACCACGGCCAGCACGGTGCTCCAGGCCGTCCCGCCCGCCTTCCCACCCCGCCCCGCCTTCCCGTCCCGCCCGCCTTCCCGTCTCTCCGTTCTTTTTCATGAAGAAGGAGAAGCCCACGGTCCGAGGCCGTCCTCTGGGGCGGCCACGATATGGCCAGAGGGCAGGGTCTCTGGCAGGGCTGCTCTCCCTCTCTTCTCATCCGGTCGCTTTCCTCTGTCCTCGAGGCTGGCTTTCGAGTGCTGGCCCAGCCCCCTAGGTTGGCTGTCCCTAGACTAGGCCTGCCCTCCTCCCTGAGCCCAGCAGCCTGGCTCTTCAAAGCCAGCCCCTGCGCCCCTGACACCCCATACAGACGAAGAAGACGCGTGGCCACAGAGACGCCCGTGGCCCGCAGAGCTCGAAGCTGATGCCCACGGTCGGCTGCCGCCATCCCCCGCCACCGTCCCTGGGAGCCGGCCTGTGTTCCGGTCCCAACGCGCTACACGAGCCAGGCCGTCCCTGTACTCTGTGTGGCCTGGCTCGAACTGAGGGGCTGGCCCAGAGTCCCCTCACAGGTCACAGCTAAAGCAGAGACGGAGCCCTGGGGAGGTAGATGGGAGCGTCCTAGGTCCTGTGGCTAAGACCACAGAGGGGCCTTTGCAGGGGTGAGACACAGCGAGCCTCGCTCAGTGCCCGGAGCAGCCCGGAGCGGTGGAAGGAGCTGTGCGTGGAGCCAGGGCCGAGGCGGGCTCACGGAGACCAGCACAGCCCTGCAGGAGGCTCCGGATGTGGTGCTGGCGGTGCCTCTCCGCCCTCCTCCCCTGCGGGGCCTGCCTCGCCTTCCTCTCCTCTGCTGTGCCGCTCCTCCCAGGTCCTCGTGCCTCTGGCCTCCGCACTGCTGTGCACCGAGACCCTCCCATTTCTGGGTTCAAGGAGAATCCAAGCGGGCCAGTCTCTCACCGCCGTCCCTGGCACAAACCTCACGTTGGAGGGGCCGTGGACAGCGCATGGCTGTCGAGCCTGGGCAGGGGCCGCAGGTGCAGAGCACCCCCCAGGTTTCCTCCAAGCTGGGCCGAGGGGCACCAGAACGGGCCAGCCACTCCACCTGCAGGCTGTGGCCCACAGGGGGGCCCCCACGCGCGCCCAGCCACTCCACCTGCAGGCTGTGGCCAGCAGGGGGCGTCGGCCCTCTCCAGCTGTCCTCGCAGCTGCCTCCTCCTCACCCTGCTGTCCCTCCCTCCCATCCCCTGCCACCTTGTCCCAGGCTCCATCCCAAGCCTCCCACACACACATGCACACTCACGCAAACTCACACTCGCACACATACCCACACACCCACTCACACACACACTCACACCCACCCACTCACACACACTCACACCCACACACACACTCACATCCACACACACCCACACTTGCACACTCACACCCACCCACACACACTCACACACACTCACACGTGCACTTGTTCTCTGAAACTGCAGGTCTGTGTTCTTGGCCCCCTTTTTCTGAAATGCTCTCCACCTCGTCCCCCTGAGGAGACACTTCCCTCCTGAGGATCTGACCTCTCTCCTAAGGAGAACCGAGCACCCCATGGACTCATCACCCCACAGCCCTCCTCCCGCCAGCTCCAGGGGCCCCGCCACGGTCTCGTGCTCAGAGCGGCGCCCGACCGCTGCACCGGCGAGGCCAGGGACTACTCCTTGGGCCAGCCGGGGCCTGGAGGCTAAGGCAGGTGGACCCCACGTGGCCTACGGCAGTTTGGTCCCAGACTCGGGGGCCTGGAAGGCACACCGGGCACGTGTGTGTGCAAGCTCTGAACCTGCGAGGGCCAGAAAGTGCGCTGTGTGGCCATCGGGGGTCCTTGCGCCCCTCTCTGTCGCCCCCTGGGGAGCACACACACTTCCCACCAAATGTAAGAAAGGAAAGGAAGAAAACGCTTTGTCTCCTCTCTTCGCGATCACCACCCACTCGCCAGTCTCCCTGCATCCGCCCGTCAGGTCTGCCCGCCTGCCACCTGGCACCCCAACCACGATTCAGTGGCCTTCCCACACTGTCTGGGCCTGCGGCTCCATGGCCGACAGGTCATCCTCATTCCTGCACCGGTCCTGGGTGCTGCCGCACCTGCTGCCCCACACAGAGTGCCGCTGTGGCTCCCGCTCGAGCCCTCCTGTCCCTGTGCACACCGCCAGCAGGCTTCTCCTTGACCCAGGGGACAGACGCCTCTGGGCTGGATTCTGTCGCCCTCGGGACTTAACTGCTCTCTGTTACCAACCTGAAATGAGGTTGTCTGAGCCGTTTCCCAGCACACGGAGGACACCGGGCTCCTTGTCAATTACATGGAGCCAGCAGGTGTGTGGTGGCTAAGGCACTGGATTCCCATGAGGCGGACCGCAGTTCAAATCCTTGCGTGTGCGCCCAAACTCCCAAGAGGAGGATAGAGAAGGGACTGTGGCGTGGTCACCCCCGGGTGGGGTGATCTCTCACCTTGCCCTCTCTCCGTCTCTCCCCACCAAGCACACACACCTATGGCAGAGACCTTACAAACCTCCAGTCCCTCACCTTGCCCAGCTACTCTCGGCCTCTCCCTACAGGCTGAGGCTGCCGGCCCTTTCTGCATTCAGGTCCTTCCTCTGGCTGGGGCAGGCTGGGCCGCCTGGGACTTGGGACCTGGGGGACGGTGCTTAGCGGCCGCCTAGTCTTCAGGGTACAGCGCCCTCCAACCGGCAACGGTGCCTACTTTGTCGTTAAGTGTCTTTTGTGCGACAGGGAGCATTCCGACAGGGCCCGCCGCACGGCAGTCCTCCCGCACCCTGGCCTTCCAGCCAGCCAGGGCCGCAGGGGACGTGGCCACTCAGGAAGACATGGACAGAGCCCGGGCCTCCATGTGTGTCTGGGGCCTGGCCGTGCTTCCAAGCCACCAGCCAGCGTTCTGGGGCGTGCCCCAGAGGGCAGCAACTCAGTCCGATGGTTGGGACACCAGGTGGCTGCATCCTCCTTCGTCTGAGAACCTGTCCTGCAGCCTGGGTTCTGGCCCACAGAGGCCTGTCCTGGACGCTCCAGCCGTCCCCCTCCTGGCTTCTGCCTGACGGCGGCGAGACCAGCCCAGGCCCTCACACTCTGTCTCAGGAGGCCACCAGAGTGTGCTCATGGCACGCTCAGGGGAGGATGGCGGGACAGCTCTCTGGGGCCACTCAGGGCCAGCGGGAGGACCCGAGGTGCTTGGTCCCCTGTGCTCAGGGAGGGCAGCTGAGAGCGGCCCTGGCTGGGGCATGGGGACTGTGTCCCCTGGCCCTGGACTCTATTTTGGAGGCCCCTGGGACCCCTCAAGACTTAGTCCCACTGGCAGAGGGATGAGCTATGGAGTCTGCAGACCCGGCTTGTCCTGCCAACTCTGTCACCTCGTCCAGATTGTGTTCTCAGCTCAGCGGACACATGGACAGCTGCCAAGTGAGCGCTGTGTGCCACAGCCCCGGCCCCCACCCGCTGTCGATACTGGTCACTGTCTCAGGGCCAGGGGGAGGGTGACAGCGAGGCCTCTGTCTCAGAGGGTCCCCAGTTCTAAGCTGGGAAAGTGGATGCAGAGAGCAGGGCACCCCTTGCTCGAGGTCTCGTTGCAGGGCTGCGTAGGGCTGAGGCCAACTGTACGGGACATCGGGGTGATCAGTGCTGGTGGCCCTGTTGGCCAGGTGCACAGACGAGTGACAGGCTGCCTCTGCTAGGGGATGACCAGGCCTGCACGGTGGGATGGCAGCTTATCTATGTGCATGTGGGCTTTGTGCGTCTGCAGGACACGGCTCGATCCTGAGCAGCGTGGATGCTGGTTTGGGGGAGCCCAACCAAGTCCATGCCACCCGCCCCGCCAAGACAAGCTCGAAGGGCACATCAGTGAGGGTGGGGGGGAGAGACGCTGCCCCGAGTCCACACCGGTCCTGGCCAGCTGGACAAGACGCACAGCTTCCGCGGGGTCACAGGACACTGGAAGCCTCAGGGCTGGCTGTCACCTGCCTAGGGGCAGCTCTGTCAGAGCGCACAGGACAAGGCAGAAAGACCAGTTTCCAGTCTCTGCAAAGGTCTTACAGACGGCTGGCCGCTTTCTCAGCTGGTCAGGTGTGGGGGGCGGGGCTGGTGGCATCTGTCAGGACTTAGCAAGGTTACTGTCACGCTAACGGCCACTAGTCCAGGGTCAGGCTCCACCTCACGCGAAGGAGGTTTCTGTGAGACTCAGGAAAAGATAGATTTTCCCAAGGTTCAGATTTTTTCTCAGTTTGCTATAGGGCACGTGAGCTCACCAGAGACACAGCGACAGGGAGAGCAAGAAATCGGCTCTGAGAGCCGGCACTCCAGCCACTCTGTCGGGGTTCTGGGCGCACACACCAGTGCCTGGGTGGTTTTCAACTGCCGGGTCTAGAGCTCCAACCATAGTCGGCCATGTGGGACCCAGTGCCTTAACCTCCACACCTGCTGGCCCAAGTGTCGCTCTGTGAGGCCCAGCACACTGTTGTCCCTGGGTCTCATGTGGCCTGGTTTCGGGACGTCTGTGTACCTGGACCTCACAGCCTTCTGGCCACTAAGGCAGACGGGCCCGCCTTTGAACCAGGGAACTGATGGACGGGCCCAGGGAAGCACAGCTCGTGGGGAGGGGTGGAGCGAGCAGTGCAGGTGGGCAGGGCCAGGGGAGGTGATGAGGTCTGACCCATCCTCAGCTCCTCCCAGCCCTGGGCTCAGTCTGTCCTTGCTGGCCTCCAGCTGGGGTCCTCACAGCTCGGTCCCGCCCTCCACTGCCCCGTCCTGGGCCGAGATGGGCATCGGAGGTGTGCACCTGCTGCTGCTGGGGCTGTGGGCACAGCTGGGCTTGCTGCAAGGTGGGGGCAAGGACAGCCGCTCCCTCCAGCCCAGGCCCTTCCTGCCTCCTCCCTTTCACCTGGAGCTCCTCGCAAAGAGCCCTGGGGGAGTGGGAGCCGAGTGGACAGGGAGGGTTCTGTGCAGAGAGGGCAGTCTCAGCCTGGGCCTCCCAGAACAGCAAAGTTCTGTCTGTCCTGGGGTGGGGTGGGCAGCGCTGGCCCAGTGGAGCTTGGGGAGCCTCACCTGCTGCCTCTGCCTCCGCAGCCCTGACCTGCCTCAAGTGCGGCCGGGTCGGCGCTGACGGGGCCTGCGAGACTGGGGAAAGCCGGTGCCGGGCTCTGGCGGGGCAGCGGTGCTTCCTGAGGAAGGGC
>NW_006159487.1:941363-945616 GCF_000334495.1 Tupaia belangeri chinensis
AGGTGCGGCCGGGTCGGCGCTGACGGGGCCTGCGAGACTGGGGAAAGCCGGTGCCGGGCTCTGGCGGGTCAGCGGTGCTTCCTGAGGAAGGTCTACACAGGTGGGTCTGCAGGGAGACTGTGCGAGTGGGTCTGCAGGGAGACTGTGCGAGTGGGCCCTGCAGGGAGACTGTGCGGGTGGGCCCTGCAGGGAGACTACACAGGTGGGCCCTGCAGGTAGACTACACAGGTGGGTCCTAGCAGGTAGACTGTGCAGGTAGGTCCATGCAAGTGGGTTTGCAGAGACAAACTACATAGGTGGGTCCATGCAGGTCGTCTGTGTAGGTGGGTCCACACAGGTAGGCGGGGTGGTCTGGGCCCTGCCTTAAGGGAGCTGGCCTTCTCAGGAGCCCTAGGGCAGGAGCAAGGGGTGGTGAGGTCTCCACAGGTTCCAGCACCAGCCGCTCCGGCCAGACCGATGGACCTGCCAGGGAGGAATGCTTGTCAAGGGGCCTCGGGGCCTCTGGGGCCAAGGGAGGGCAGGAACTGAGCCATGCGGGTTCTGCAGGTAGCGTTTTGGGAGCTGGAGAACGGGGGGAAGTAAGACAGTGCTGAGCATGAGGGGTGGCCGGGGGCAACTTCCTGTGGGGAGCCTGGCTGCTGGAAGCCTGCTTCCTCCCTGCAGTCACTTTTGCCTCTCCCTGCCCCTCCAGGTGGCCGGCTGCAGTACGGACACCAGGGCTGCAGCAGCGTGTGCATCCCGATGTCCTTCTTCAGGCCGGGCGCGGGGGTGGACTTCCTGTGCTGCGGCGGCACGTCTCTGTGCAACAGGCTATAGAGGGTCCCTCCTGTCCTGCCGGCTCCGGACCACGGCCTGCGGCTGCCTTCCCTGACCCTGGAGCCTGGGGGTCTGGCCATCCAAGGCCAGCATGGCCCGGCTCAGCTGTGGATGTGGATGGAACACGCCACCAGCGCCCTCCGGACCCTCACTGCCAGCACAGAGTAACCTCCCCCTCCTCCCCGTACGAGCTGCTGAGAGAGGCCTGCTCTCAGGGGACCTTCTGCTTAGGGGACCCCATTCTGCCAGGCTGGCCACGGACTGAGGACTGCATGCCCGCTCCCTCTGCCCCGGAACCCAGGGCTGCAGGCTCTGTTCCCTCCTGTCCCTTCTTTCCTACTGGGTATACACACCGACTCCCCCCACACATGTGCAGACACACAGACACATGTGTGCACACACAGGAAGACATGTACACACACATGTGCACACAGAGACAGACATGTACACACATGTGTACACAGAGAGACGCACGTGTGCACACATGCTCCCCCTTGGCCTTTCGCCCTTTCCACTGTTCAGCTCTCTCCCTAGTAAACCCATGCTCTGAGGTCGGTACTGTCTGGCATTTTGTTTGAATTGTATCAGGGCCGGCTGCAAACGTACTCACCTGGGCAGAACAGAGACAGCCAGCGCCCCGCCTGTGGCACAGAGAGAAGCCTTGTTTCCCTCTTCGGGTGCACGTGTGAGGCCTGTGGAAGGAGCAGGTCACGGTGTGTGTGTGCATGCACGCGTGCACGCATGTGGCTATTGGGTGCAGATGCACATGCATTGACATGTATTAAATTATAACCTGCTTATATAGTGGACCACGGATACCCTAGAACGTACCACAACCTACAAAGCTTATTTCCACCAAGGCGTCCTCGTGGCCTGGTGTTTAGGGCGCCAAATATGCCGTGGCCAACTGAGTGCTTCTAGTCTTGGAACTGTGGCTTCAGAAACATGCCAGGCACATGTGCATGCACTCCCCAGCGGGCCAGGATGCAGAAGTAGGGAAGGGCTGGGGCACGTGCATTCCCCATGGGGACGCTGTCTTGCTTTCCCTCCCCCTCTGGTGAGCCACACACTGGCAAGTTAATAAAATGTAGGGCAGAGCCAGCCGGCAACAGGTTGAGGTGGCCAGATCCCCCGTGGCTGACTGCACGGTGGCTTAGAAGACGCACAGGGCACATGTGCATGCATGCCCAAAATCCCGAGGGGGGAACAGAGTGGAGAAGAGACTGCAGCGTGGTCATCCCCGAGAGGTGATTTCTCACTTGGCCCCTCTCTGTCTCTGTCTCTCTCTGGTGAGCATACCTGCTTTATAGTAAATGATTAATAATAACTAACTTCTATTGCGTTATTTTTACACATTTTATTTTGACATGTGCTGTAAATAAATCTTCACACTCTTGCTACCCTGCTTTTGATAGTCAAGTATCTTTGTGTTTCATTTTGTTTTTGCTATGGGGTGAGTGCCACCTCGGGAGAGAGATGGAGAGAGGAAGGGAGCAATCACCCCGGAGAGATGGCCATGCTGCAGTTTCCCCTCCACTGTCCTGGGGTTGGGGCATGTCTTTCAAGCACCGGGTCTGCGTTTCAAACCATGCCACGTGGGGCCTGGTAGCTGACGTCTGTGCCGGAGGGTATGTGTGCTCTCCAGAGAGAGGGAGAAGCCCCCTCCACACATCGGGGATGGCTGCACCACAGTCTCGTCTCCTTTTGAAATTCTGGGCATGCACACCCAACTGTCTTTCAAGCCACTGGGCCTGGGATTCTAACCACGCTGTCGGCCACGTGGGGTCCAGCTGGCCCGTCAGCTCCCTTGTGGAGCAGTGGAAATGAGTGAGAGGGGCAGGTGGCGCCGGCCCGCGGAGATCTACCGGGTGGAGGTGGCAGCACTGGGGCAGGAAAGCGCCTGGACTCTGGGCTCCGGCCTTCCGCCTGTGCTGTCGGAGCTCAGAAGCGGGAGCCCCCAGTGGAGCTGCAGAGTCCCCGACCTTCCCCTGCTCACTCTCCCCCGAGGCAAGTCATGGAAACCAGAATTCCCCTCCCCAAGGCTCAGGCTCATCGAAACCCTTCCCCCTCTCCCACAGGGAGCCATAAAGCCTGTTATAACTCCACTGTCCCTGCCTGGCTGGCCATAAAACATCAGTGTCACTCTGACCTACCTTGTCTGAAGGCGGGTCACAGGCTCTCAGTCCAGAGGGTCCTCCCCACTCCCGGCAGGAAGGAGCCCTGCTCACAAAGCTGTCCACAAGGCTCCGGGCAGCCTTGGGCTCCCCAGGTCTGCCGTGCCAGCTCAGAGCCCACGCACGCCTTGTCCGCAGGGCCCCACTTCGGCCCTGAGCGGACCCCAGGGCGCCTCCGTGCCTGCTTCTGCATCCTCAAGCCCAGGCTCTGGGCCTTCCCCGCGAGCCACCGCCTGCCGCCTGCCGCCTCGACTCTGCCTGTGGCCGGATTTCCGCCGTCCTGGCCCTGCCGCGCCCGCGTGCAGAACTCCGCAGTACTCCCAGTGAGCCCGGGGCAGCCCGATCCCGTCCTCGGGGGAACCCTCCGCTTTACCGTCTGTTTCCTGCTGCCACTTCTGGGTTGGGGTTCGTTGTTAGTTTTCCTGGTCTGTACTCGAAAGTGTCACTTCGCTGTCTCCGGAATTGCTGGCTTCTGATGGATATTCAGACATGGTTTCTCTTAGTTTCTCAATAAATATTTTATTCTATTTTTAACTTCATGGCGGACACGTGTGCTCAACACAGAGAGACAGAAGGGAAGGAGAGCACAACCCCCGTGGCGGTGGTCACATGCGATCCTTTCTCCTCATTTAGGGGTCTGGGTGGTTTTCAAGTCACTGGGGCGTGGACTGTGTGCTCGGCCACGTGGGGCTCAGTCGCCCTGATCTCCAGGCCACAGACCGGCGCTCGGCCTCTCAGCATTGCCGTGGCTGTCCCCGTCAGTCTCCCGAACATGGCCTCCTCTGAGGCCCCCAGCGGTCTGAAGGCGTTGTCTCCAGCATTAACCTGCTGCATCCTGCCGTTCTTGGAGCTGTGCTTTATGCTGGAGCGCCCTGGCTGCTGTGTCTTCAAGGGCACGCTAGCGGCCGCGTCTGTGCCGGCGTCACCCACACGCCTGGTGGCACAACCACCCCTTGCGGCTTGGTCTGAGCACCCCCATGGGTCTGCTCTCGCATTTTCAAACTCTCTCCTGGTCTGAGCGGAGTCTGTCCACGAGCCCGTCCTGAGAGCCCACACGCCTGTCCCTGTGCCTGTCCCTGTGCCTGTCCCTGCGCCTGTCCCTGCGCCTGTCCCTGTGCCTGTCCCTGTGCCTGTCCCTGTGCCTGTCCCTGCGTGCCATGGCTTCACTGCCCATCTTCGCTCTTTCTTTCTTCTCTCTTTCTTTCTTTTTTTAGGGTTTTGCCATAGAGTGTATGCGCTCACCACAGAGAGACAGAGACAGAG
>NW_006159487.1:945689-946108 GCF_000334495.1 Tupaia belangeri chinensis
CCACACACAGGTGCCCGGTTTGATTTTCAAGCCGCCGGGTCTGGGACTTGAACCATGCTGGGACATGTGCGAGCCCAGTGCCTTAGCCACCATGCCACCTGCTGGCCCTCTCCACCAGCCGTTAGCACACTGACCACAATGATTTCGAGGATTCTGCTTGCCAGTTCCAGCACCTGGGCCGCCTGCGTCTGGGGTACCTCTCGGACACGAGGGTCTCCTCTGCACGGTGCTCACGGTGGCCCCTGGCGCGGGCGTGGCACGTCTGAGCTTTCCGCACGGGAGGCGTGCATGACGCAGGACGAGGACAGCGGCCTGCGTTCTCGCTCCCGCCCTGGGCAGTAGCCGTGAGGGGCTCCGGCTCTCCTCGGCCGTTCTCTGGACGGGACAGCCGGCCCCGCTTGCGCGGGACCCCATCTTCT
>NW_006159487.1:946129-953145 GCF_000334495.1 Tupaia belangeri chinensis
GGCACTGCTTCTTTATCTTGTGCCCTGTCATGCCTGCTTCATGGCAGAATGGCAAGTTTCTGGCGTCCATAAACTAAGCAAAAATGCTCGTTTTCATACCCCTGCCCTGTCTCCATCCTCGCCTTCTCATGGGCTCCATGTCTGGCTTTGTTTCTTCACTGTCTTTCATATTGGTAAATAATATTCACACAGAATAACGCAGTCTCTGAGTCCGTGACTTACAAGGCAGACACACACCTCCCGGTGGAGCCGGGTCCCACCTGCAGACTGGCTAGTGGAGAAGCTCCAGGGCGCAGGGGCAGGGTCCGCGCTCTGGTCCAGAGCAGCAGTTGTGAGGACTCAGACCGCGTCAGAAGTTTAAATGCACGTGTGGTGTGGCCGGTGGTGTTATCCAGAGAATGCGCTGCAATTATAACCACACGTGTCCCCAAGAGTGACATGGACGGGCACTGACTGAAGCTGTTGTCACAGGAACACATGGCTGGTAAGTCCCGGGAGCCGTGTGTCCACACCCTGGAATATTAGGCAGTTGTTAAAAAGACCACACCGCAGATTTATGAACTAATATGGAACTATCTTCAAGACAGATTTTACGTGAAAAAACAAGGTGCAGAACTGGGGTTCGATATGGCGCCTGGGGAGACGGCAGTGGGGCTCCGGGTCGTGCCCTGTGCCTGGGGAGACAGCAGTGGGGCTCAGGCCCCTGCTCTGCACCTGGGGAGGCGGCAGTGGGACTCTGGGACGTGCCCTGTGCCTAGGGAGGCGGCGGTGGGGCTCCGGCCCCTGCTCTGCGCCCGCCCCTTGGCTGCATGGGCTGCCTTCTCCCTGCGTCTGTCTGCAGAGGGTCCCCTCCCTGGCCAAGCCACATTGGATCTGGGCAGCAGGCACACTGGAGCAGACCCCAACAGCCTCGCTTTCAGTCACGGACCCCTTTACAGGCCCTCCCTGTCTCCACAGTCACCTCGAGGTGCTGGGCTGCCCCCCAGCCGTGAGCTGCGGACGTGGTCTGGGTGAGGCCCACTGGGTGAGAAGCGGGGTGCCCGTCTCAAGTGGTTTGAGGACTCCACAAAGGGCAGGTGGAGCGTGACAGTGACATGACAGGTGCCACCTGGGAAGGCCCAGGGTCCGCATCTGAGGGCCTCTGTGACAGGCCAGTGTGTGCCACATGCCAGTGACCCAGTGCCCGAGGCTGTCACGGGGTCTGCACATGGTGTGGGGCCCCCGGGTTGGCGGCAGTCACTGGGCAGCAGGGGGCAGTGTGGGGGTACTGGAGCAGGGGGCAGAGGGCTGGAGTGGGAAAGCAGGGGGAGAGGAAGGGGGCACAGGGCACAGGGCTGGAGCAGGGGACACAGGGGCACGGGGGTGCAGGGCCATGATCTGTCACAGACCCCGCTGTGTGTGGGGAGCCAGAAACGGGGCGCTGTGGCGAGGGGTGACACAGGTCCCGGCCACCCTGCCGCCGTGGCCCGCAGCTCCACACCAGCCCTAGGCCTGGTGCGGACAGAACTCGCTGGAGGGTGCTGTGGGAAGACGGAGGTGGAGGGCCTCGGGGCAGGAGGCAGGTGCAGACTGCCCTTTGGCACAGAGTCCTGAGAGGCATGTCCCGGGATGCCCAGCTCCACACGTGGCTGTGGCCGTGGGAGTGGACGGTGGAGGTGGGGTCTCAGCAGACAACGCTCCACGCTCAGCCGGGTGTGCAGGGCGGCGTAAGCGGCACGGCCCATGTCTGACGGCAGTCTCGCGGGAGCCGGCAGAAACGAACGGGCACCCTTCACCTGCTGGGCCAAGAGGCCTGGTCCGGGCTCCAGCAGGTCCATGCCCACCAGGCATCCATACCTGCGGTGGGCAATTCAAATGCAGCCGCTGGTCGGGCCTGCCCCCACTGCCGTCCTCAGAGGAGGGGAGCTAGCCTCCTCTGTGCCCCGTGCTGGGCCCTGCCGGTTCTGCCTCGCCTGTGGTGAGCCCCTAGGATAGGCCGGACAGGGCTTGCTGCTGGCTACGCGGGGCTGCTGGCTACGCGGGGCGGTGCTGCCGGCCCTCCTGCCCCTCCGCTGCTGGCCCCTGGGCAGGGCAGGGGGTGAGTTCCTATTCCCCAAGCTGCAGAAGGGCAGAGCCAGTGCCGGCTTCATCCCTTCCACACTCGGGGCTGAGGGCAGCCTGGAAGGCCCTGGACTCTGGCCTTGAAGCGGCATCTCAACGGCAAACAGTTGTGAGGCTCCGACGGTACTCGGCAGGGTCAGCCCCACTGGACGTGGAGTCGAAGGCAGGGTCCCAGCTGCAGTGCTGACCGCGGGCCCGGGCCCGCCTGGATTCCTGATGCTCCAAATTCACTGCAGTTTCTGGGTTTGCTGCGTGCCCAGAGGGTCTCCTCCCTTCTAAGTGCCTCCTCCGAGCCCGGCTCTCAGGGACATCCCACCCCAGCTCGGCTCCTGCCCAGGGCTGCTCACAGTAGGGAGGTGCACAAACCTGCGTGGCAGCGCTGTGGCCACACTCGAGTCCTGGGCAGCCGTGCAGTGCAGGGGTTCTGGGCACCGTGGAGCACACAGGGCACTCTGCCGGCTCAGGCTCAGCTCTGCAAGCCCCTGCCCGGCTCCAACCCTGCCCAGAGAGGTGCTGCCCCCTGACCTAGGCTTGGGGCTGCTCAGCTGTGGCCGTGCGATCGCATCTGCCAAGACCTGAGCTGCCAGCTCAGGACGAAGAGGGTCCTGGCCTAGCCTGGGAGTGCAGGTCTGAGGCGCCCCACCCCTTCCCGTCCTGCCTCCAGCCTGGGGGCTGCTGCACGGTGGGCCACTCTCCTTGGCCTTCCCTGCACACTCTGCTGCCCTCCTGTCCCCTCGGCTTCCAGTTGCCGGGCGGAGAGCCCTCAGACCCCAGCTTCTCTGTGGCCCTCCTGTGGGCTCCTCGCCCACTGCTCTCGCTCTCTGCGGACGGGAAAGGAAGGCCGTGGTGCAGCAGACGGCTTCCTCCCCGCCGTGAGGACAGCGGGCGGGGGCAGGAGGGCAGCCGGTAGCAGGGGACAGTCCCTGGGCCGGTGCCATCAGCTCATAACCCAGGCCCTGTGGCTTCTCCCATAGTTCGTGACCTGCAGACCGTGGTCGTGCCGTGCGCTCCACCGCAGCTGCCGCACCGAGGCCAGCCCTGGCTGGGTCAGGCTTAGTTCTGGCCTCTGCTCACACCAGAGCCCCACCGTGAGCAGGCATGACCGCTGGCTAGTGGAGGAAGCAAGAGGAGGGGCTGAAGCGAAGCCACCTTGGCCATGAGATGTCTGTCCCTGCTCCCGCTTGGTGTCCCCGGCACCGTAGCAGATCCTATCTTGTCCACCTGTCCAGACACACAGGACGTGCCCGCCAACAGTGACCCCACTGCACACGGGGCTGCACTCGTGGAGGCATGCACGCAGGCTCCCGGGGGCATGGCAGCCACCCGGGTACAGGCGCTGAAGGCGGCAGAGCCCTGCGGGACCTGCTGTACTCGCCCCTGTTTTCCTGTGACTCTCAGATCGCTCCAGCAAAGGAAGTGTGGTAAAACAAACCGGGTTTAAAATATAACGCAGTGAGACCAGCAGATGGCGTAATGGTTTTGTCACTGTACTCCCACGTAGTCAGCAGCGGTCCAAACCCTGGACCTGGCAGCATAAAACTCATGCTGGGCTTGTGTGCAAGCATGCCAGAGACCCTGAGAGGAGAGCGGAGGAGAGGGACTGCGCCGTGACCATCCCCCCACTCGCTTTCTGTCTCTGTCTCTCTGGTGAGTGCACGCACCCTACAGCAAAAATCTCTCTTCAAAAAAAATACGCCAGTTAGAAACACACAAACCACGCCAAAGGTGCAGACGGCCAATAACCTAGAAGCAGGACTGGCCACCTGGATGCCTTCGTGTCTGTGCGCCTGGGTTTTCCTACTCACGCACGAACACGCAACCCTCCCAACCAACTGGGAAATGGGTTTGGGCCGGGGCTTTCCGTACCGAAGCCCGGAAGGCCTTGGGGCTGACAGAGGCTCTGGCAGCTTTTGTGCATTTGATCTTAGCGCATGCTGTGGGGAGATAGCGGACATGCTGGAGAGGCGGCTCTTCCTTCTGGGGAATGACAGGTGTCATGGTGTCTGGGACAGCACAGCCAGCTCGCCCCCTCCCAGCCACTCAGGGCCCAGGTCACCGCTTCCGCCTCCCCAGCCCTGCCCCTGTGCTCACGACCGAAGAGGCTGAGCATTCCAGGCCCAGCTGCAGCGGCCGAACACCTTCCTGGACGGGAGCCCGCCAGGGCCCTCCAGCCTGGGCGTCAGAGCAGCAGGGGAGCACGACCCGTGTGGGCATGGTGTAACCGTCACGTCCAGTAAGCTCGGCCCTCCGATCAGCAACGCTGCTGAGGAGCGCGGCAGGCTCGTGGTGTGCTGGCAGAGCCCCAGAGTCAGCCTCCGTTTCAGGAGACAGTTCTGTTTCTGGGAAGGTGAGAGGACCCAAGGGCATGGAGCCTGGGCACAGGAGCCCCTGCCGAGGTCCGCTGGAGAACCCAAGCTGCCTCACGCTCATACCATCCCTCTGCCCCAGATGGAGCACGGGGTTCCCACGCAGGTCGGGAGCCTGGCCACAGGGCAGGTGCAGACTGAGAGCTTTGTAGGTGACACAGGGTGTGAGTCACCCCTGGGAGGCCTAGTTGGACCGGACAGCAGCCATGTAGGCAGGCCAGCCTCAGTGTGCCAGCCGTGCCCTCCTCAGAGGCTCCTGTGGCCGGGGACACACCGGGGAGAGGCGTGGGGGTGGGAGAGGGTGCCACGTCCCCCGTGCAGTGCTCAGGAAGGGTACCAGGCACCATGCCGTCTGCCCACGGGGAGGTGCCGTTTACGAGTCTTGGCCCTGCACAGGGACAGGACGAGCAGGGGACTCGGGCTGGGGATGCTGGGACCTGCCTCGGTTTGGGGCTGAGGGAGTGCGTCCAGCTGCTGTGGGCTGTGGGCTGTGGGCTGTGGGCTGAGGAGTGGGTGTCTGCCACAAGGGGCAGGCCCTGGCCGAGAACTTCGGGGTGCAGGGGTCGGGGGGCCCTTGGGGCACTGGTGGGGGAGGGGCTGGCTGTTTAGCCGGGCTCCCACACAGGCTGCCTGCTCCCCAGCCCCAGGGTACGAAGCCGCGGCCGCGATGTGTCGATGGGGCAGGGCAGGATGCTGTGAAGACAGGCTTGGGTGTGGCATGGGTGTCATGGCCACTGGGCGTGGGAGCGAGTTCTTCAGACCCCCGCGTGTCAGAATTCAGAGTGTGCTTGGCCACCGGCCACTGGGACTCAGCACAGGTAGGGTGGGCGTGGGCCTGGAAGCCTGCGGCGGGTCTGGACGCCCACAGTCTGAGTGGTCAAGGCCGGGAATCAGAAGTGAGGACACTGTGCCAAGGAAGCTGCCCACATCCGGCCGCAGCATGGAGAAATGAGCAGGTCGGTAACTGAGCTCGGGCGGGGGCGAGAGCCAGGGCTGCTTTTCTCCCCGAGTTTCGGCGCCTGCAGGGGTGTCACACAGGGCGTTTGTCCATCTCCGGCTTCCTCACGGATCTCCAAACCCTCTCCCACCTCTGCACAGCTCCAGAGGCCTCCGACATCCCACGGGGGGCCAGGTGCCAGCCAGTCCAACTTCCTCACCACGTAAAATTATTACTGGGGGACCAGCAGGTGGTGTGCAGGTTACGGTGGCTGGATGCCACATGACCAACCGTGCAGTTCGAGTCCTGGACCCAACAGCTTGAAGAAACATGACAGGGCCAGCAGGTGGCATGGTGGTGAGGGTGTGGACTTCCACACGGCCAACCATGGTTCAAGTTCTGGACCTGGGGGCTTACTTCCTCTCTCTCTCTCTCTAGCTCGCTCTCTCTGTCTCTCTGGTGAGCACACATGCCTTATAACAAACTTAAAATAATAATAATAAATACATAAAAATAAATTAATTAATTAATAAAAGAAAGAACCCTGACAGACCCACGTGGGAGTGTGTCCAAAACCATGAGAGGAGGGCGGAGGAAAGGAATTGCAGCCTGGCCACGGCTTCCTCGCTTCCTCTCTCAACTTCTGTCTCTCTGCTGTAGCAAACTAAAAGACGCAAAACCCAGAATGCTAACGATGAAGTTACTACCAGCCCCGAAGCCCAATGCGTAAGGGGCCAGAGCCCACATGGCCCGTCCCAGATGGAATCCCAGTCCTGGTGTTTGCAAAATGAAAGTCCCGACGGGAGGCGGACAGGGAGGAGGGACTCGCCAGGATGCTCCTCGCCGGGTGCTGGCCCTCCGGCGGGCAAAGACTCCCTCCAGCACTCAGAGTGGCTGTCACGCCCTTGTGTAGCTCAGGGGGGGTACCAGGATGGCCCCAGAGGCCTCGGGAAGGACAGTGGGCACAGGACGGCCGGGCAGGAGTCGGGGCCTTCTGGACGGTCCACGCGTGGGCTCCACAGCTCACAGAGCACCATCTGATCATGTGTGATGGGGCCGAGACAGCCGCCACGGTAGGTTCAAGCCCGACCACCCGTAAGACTGAGGTCGCGAGGAGCGGCCAGGTCCCAGGCCTGCCCGAGTCGGCTAGGCCGCAGTGACACCTCACTGTCTGGGGAGCTGGATGGGAAGCCTGTCGGAGACACGCCTCCTGTCCCTTGCTCTCCCTCTTTATTCTCTCAATAGACATTTCTTGAAACGTAACCCAGGTGGCTGGCATGCTGTATGAGTCAGGGTCCCGGACAGCCGTGTGCGAGCCCGGGCCGCCCGTTGGCTGTGCTACATGAGCACCGTCTGCAGAGCCCAGCGAGGGATGCAGGCCTGGATTTGGAGACCAGAAAACCAAAGATCTGAAAGGAGCAGGAGTCACTTCATGCTCGAAAAAACAGCCTGCCCTGCAGGCCACTGTCCCCACAGGCCGCTGTGCCCTGGCTCCCGGACACTGTGGCCGAGCGTCTGTGTTCACGATGGGCCGAGACGGATCTTCAGGGGACCCTGCACGGTGGCCGCAGATGTCGGTAGACCTGGGACGGGCTGGTGGGGGGTGCTCTGCA
>NW_006159487.1:954028-961720 GCF_000334495.1 Tupaia belangeri chinensis
AGCTATGGAGAGGGGGTCAGGGCAGTGTCCTGGGCTAGGGGGAGGAGGTCAGGGCAGTGTCCTGGAGCAGGGGAAGGTGTTAGGGCAGTGTCCTGGGCAGGGAAGGGGTCAGGGCAGTGTCCTGGGGCAGGGGAGGGGTCAGGGCAGTGTCCTGGGCAGGGGAGAGGTCAGGGTCATGATCTGCTGTGGTCTGAGCACTGCGTGTGCTAAGTCTCTCTCCACTGTCCCCACCGACTCCTGCCAGGACAGGAGTTCAGGTCCCTTCCCAGGGTCAGAGGGGTCGCCCCTCCCTGGGGAGGCCTGGCCCTTCTAGTGCCCCTCCCAGTGTGTGGCCGGCCCTGAGCGGCAGAGCTTGCTGACGGTTACGCTTTTTTTTTTCCTTTGTAAGGTTTTTTCCATAGGGTGCATGCCCTTGCTAGAGAGACGGTGAGAGGAAAAGTGAGAAACCACCCCCGGGGAATGGCCACGCCGCAACCCCCTCTCCTTCATTCGTGAGCTAGTATTTTGCGAATACACACACAGGCAGCTGGCAAGACTTCCAAGCTGCCAGGTCCAGGACTCGAACCTCAGTGGACCATGTGGGAGTCCAGCGCCTTAACCACTACTCCGCCCGCCCCTGCTCAGGACTTTCTGTAAGAGGTAGTGCAAGCAGTGACGGGGGAGACGGCCAACGCCCCGTCGTGAGAGGCAGCACACGGCTAGTGCCCCTCCCAGTGTGTGGCCGGCCCTGAGCGGCAGAGCTTGCTGACGGTTACGCTTTTTTTTTTCCTTTGTAAGGTTTTTTCCATAGGGTGCATGCCCTTGCTAGAGAGACGGTGAGAGGAAAAGTGAGAAACCACCCCCGGGGAATGGCCACGCCGCAACCCCCTCTCCTTCATTCGTGAGCTAGTATTTTGCGAATACACACACAGGCAGCTGGCAAGACTTCCAAGCTGCCAGGTCCAGGACTCGAACCTCAGTGGACCATGTGGGAGTCCAGCGCCTTAACCACTACTCCGCCCGCCCCTGCTCAGGACTTTCTGTAAGAGGTAGTGCAAGCAGTGACGGGGGAGACGGCCAACGCCCCGTCGTGAGAGCCAGCACACAGGTCCCAAGTGTGCACGTGACCGCCGTGTGCTCTGCCACCCACGGGCACTAAACCTGCCTCCCTGCCTTCCAGCCAGCACCGAGCACGGCGCCCCTGTCCCTCCAGGGCCTGGCCCTGGTGCCTTTCGGACTTCGTTCTGCGCGGCAGCTCCAAGGCTCGCACGCTGCTGCATGACCGGCTCCCAGCGGTCTAGAGTGTGAGCAGAGCCTGAGCGGGGGCGTCCACCAGGCTCTAGGCCACAGTCCATGAGGTGTAAGCTCCCGCGTGCTCAGGGGCACGGTGTGGACGCAGACCCGCTCAGGACAGCCCAGAGTGCACACAGAGGGGGCGAGCAGCGCCTACGGTCACACTCAGGTTGCCCGTTCTCCGTGGGACAGCCTTACAGATCGTTCCTATGCCACTCTGTCCTCCCTCCCTCGCAAAGACGCGGTATATTTCCCCTCGGGTTCTGAGGTCTCCACTGTGCAGACTGTCCACACTAAAGACCAGAGACCTCGGCAGGGCGCAGCCATCCGCTGCTGGGGCCTCAAGTCCACGCTTCGCCCCTAACCCTGGGCCCTGACAGTGCCCTGCCCTGGTCCCAGCCTGTCCTGCTCCGGACTCAGCCTGTGTTCCTGCTGTCCCCAGCTCAGGCCACGCTGTGCAGGGTCTGTGATGTTTCCGTGAAGGGCTGGTGTGTGCACGGCCAGGGCAACTGCACCGTGGACGAAGGCCGCAGCTGCAGAACCAGGGACGTCTACTACTTAGACACGCGAGGTGAGGCAGCCCAGGGCCCGAGGGGGCCGGCTGGGGGAAGGAGTGCAGCCCAGAGCCCTGGGAGGTGCGGGCAGGCAGGTCTTCCGCCCCAGTGCTCCTGCCTGGCACTGAGGGGGAGCGCCCTGCTCTCCCAGACGGCTGGGTCTACAACCACACCATCCTGGACTGTGCCAGCCCCTGCCGGGCATGGAAGCTGTTCCGCTCAGAGCTGAAGGTCTCCACCTACTGCTGCAGGGGGCGGGACTTCTGCAACACTCGGCGTGGGGTAACGGTGAAGAAGGGTGCCCACTGAGGCGCCTCCTGCCTCGGTCCCGCATCCGGTCCAGCCTGCTGTGCCCTGCTCAGTGCGGGGCCCCCGTGTCCTCCCCATGCCAAGCTCTCACAGCCCCCATCTCTCCATTCTCACCCGAGGGCGCCGTCCGCTCTGCCCACGGCTCTGGTCGGCCCCGCCTGCTCATGGTCCCACCCTCCACAGAGTGCCCAGAGGCGACAGGCTTCACCGCAGGACGGGGAGGGTGTCGTGGACACTAGAGCCCACCAGGGTGCAGGGCGAGGGAGGTCGGTGGGAGGACCAGAGCTGGGAGGGGCAGGTGGACGGCGTCTCTGCTCTCTGCGCACTGCCGTGGCCGGGGCGGGCAACGTCACAGGAGCAGTGTCCGCGCTGCTCTGCTGAGACACATCGGAGAACGCAGGGAGATTCTAGGAGTTGAGTGTCATCTTCTCAAAGAAAGCTTCGTGTCCTGTTGGTGCAGCGTCTTCAACCTCAGGACCGCGGACTCTCTGCGACTTGGCTCTCGTCTTTCGATGTATATTTGCGAACGTTCGTGTTCCTCTGTGCATACAGCCCCTCACCTCTTCCTTCTGTCTTTATATTAAACTCGCTTGCTCTGTTGGGAATGGAATGCTATTTAAAAACCTCCCCAGCCCAGCTCTGGAGAGAAGCCGTCATCGCCCGACACGCACCCTGCTGTGATTTCCATGGAAACAACATGCAAAGACATACACCGATCCCCACTTGTGCATCTGTCCACGTGTGTTAGAGTGCACCTGGCAGAGCGGAGTGCCCGGTGTGCGCATGTGAATGGAGCTGCATCTCGAGTCCCTGTGAGGCTCCATCAGGCCCAGGTGCCCACACTGCAGGGCCGGCGAGATCTGGCCCCCACGCCCGGGCTCTCCCAGCTCCTCCCCTGCAGGGCAGGTTGGATCAGCCCAGATCCTCCTCCAGCATCACCCCCCAGACGCATGCACTGTAGGCAGCTCCCAGGTCCCACTCAGGGCTGTACCGGGCTTCTGGGCATGGATTTCCACTGCTGGGCTCCTCCAGGAGGGATGCTCCCTCCAAACTTATGTTGTCCCCTGTTTCTGGGGGTGGCGGGCAGATGTGAGGGCCGGACTAGGGAAAGCCAGCGGGGCTAGGGTATACCATGGGACGGGCAGGGTTTGCCAGGGCGTCAGCCGAGGGATGCTGGGAAACCAGGCCAGCACTTTCTGGGCCGTGGTGGGCCCTACCTGCGCTGGGAGGCTTGCAGAGGCAAGGCAGGTGCCAGACACGCCGGCTCATGCTCGCGATGGACCTGAACCACGTCAGATGCTGTCATCGTTCGCGATAGCTACGTCGTTCCCCTTCTCCAGCACGGGGTGGGGGTACTGGCTGGCACACCTGCTGCTGTCGGACCCCGTGCAAGTTCAACGTCTGTCCGCCCCTTCAGAGCCCGGGCGGCTGTCCCTGTGTCTACCTACACGTGGGGTACGTAGCAGGGTCAGCATCTCCCCTTTGGGGTACAACCAGCGCTGGGCCCTGGCAGTGAGCGTGCGTCCCTCTGGACGCACACTCCTCCTCGCTGTCTGGCATATTTAGGTGGACACAGAGCTGCCGGCCACGGATCACAGGCCACTGCCTACTTCCGTTACTTCAAGGCATCGGCCAAGATGTGAGCAGCTTCAGCGCCGACTGAAGAATATGGTTGTTTTCCTTTTTTAAAATTTTCTAGAGGGCATGTGTGTTTGCTGAGAGAGTGGGAGTGAGAAGGTATCCCCGGGGCATGGTCGCCACAATCCCTTCTGCTCTATCTCTCCCTCCTTTCGGGATTTTGAACACGCACACACGTGTGCACGCACACACACCTGGAGTGTCCTCCAAGCAGCAGGTCCAGGGCCACTGCACAGTCGCCCATGTGGGGGCCAGCTGTCCCCGCCGCACCGGTGCCCAGCATCCACGTGGAGCAGCTTGGCCACGACCTCTAACAGCCACGCCTGCCTTTCAGTACTCTGTTCGGTGTGGACTAGAATTCCCAAGCCGCAAGTCTTGTTTCCTTTGTTCCTTTTTTTATTTCGGAATTTTTAAATTTTTATAATTTGGCATAGGCCACATGCGTTCACCAGAGCGAGACAGAAAGAGCAAGAGGGAAAGTGAGAAAGCACCCCCGGGTGATCACGCTGCAACCCCCTCTCCATCCTCCTCCTGGGACTTAGGGCAAGCGTGACACATGTACCCCGAATGTTTTCCAAACGTCCAGGTCTGAGACGCAGACCGCGCAGCGGGCCACGTGGGCTCCAGCTGCCCTAGCCAGCACCCACCTCTGGCCCTGAGCCCCTCCTTTATCCCTTCCCCTCGCTCCTCACTCCGAGTGGCGAGGCCTCAGTGTGCACTCACAGCATTGTGGCCGAACAGCTTCCTCCTCACACCCGTGAGGTCCGTCCTGAGCCCTGCTCTCCACAAAACCGCAGGACCCGGGACCCCGACGCTCTCTGCCCCGGAAGTCCTCCATCAGCTTCCCACAAAGAGCTGCTCGCCATCCTCCGAGCCCGCGCATCATTGGCACCGCCTGGATTTCTGCTCACAGTGGGTCAGGGTGCTTCCGGGTCCCACGACCAAGCATGTCCACCGCCTCCCTTATCTGGAGGGCTCAGCGCCTGTGTCTTCACTGTTCACATTTACACTGGGGGCCTTGTCAAGGAGTCCGGGCGTTTTACACCATGGCCTCAGCCATTTCGGCCCGCCATGCCGCCTGGTTGGAGGCTGGACTCACAGCCAGGCAGGTGTCTGGGCCTGTGTCCCTGTCCGGTGCCAAGGTCCCTGCTGGCCGTGAGTGCACGTTGCTGTAAACCCCGCTTGCAGGTAGTTCTCTGAGCCAGCCGGTGGCGTGGCTGGGGCAGCTAGACCCCTCGTGGCCGACCGTGGTTCAGGGCCCCGTCGGTGGCTCGGCTGCATATGTCCTGAAAGGAGGGAGAGGTGGAGAGGGTTGCCGCGGACCTGCCCCAGGGGCGCTTTCTCACCGTCTCTCTGTCTCTCCCCAGAGAGTGCACCCCTCTGGCGAAATTCTAAAGCAGAAAGGAAAGGAAAGCCCTTCCTCGTGTGCTTGCCCTCCTGCAGGTCCCTGTCCAGCATGCCCTGCTGGCCTCTGCGAGGCTCCCACACACCTCGGATCGAGTTCGTTCAAGCTGCCCCAAGCCTGTAGGCCCTGGGAGAGCAGTTCCCAGTGCACACAGACTGGAAGAAGCCGGTGATGAGCCTGTAGGCCCTGGGAGAGCAGTTCCCAGTGCACACAGACTGGAAGAAGCCGGTGATGAGCCTGTAGGCCCTGGGAGAGCAGTTCCCAGTGCACACAGACTGGAAGAAGCCGGTGATGAGCCTGTAGGCCCTGGGAGAGCAGTTCCCAGTGCACACAGACTGGAAGAAGCCGGTGATGAGCCTGTAGGCCCTGGGAGAGCAGTTCCCAGTGCACACAGACTGGAAGAAGCCGGTGATGAGCCTGTAGGCCCTGGGAGAGCAGTTCCCAGTGCACACAGACTGGAAGAAGCCGGTGATGAGCCTGTAGGCCCTGGGAGAGCAGTTCCCAGTGCACACAGACTGGAAGAAGCCGGTGATGAGCCTGTAGGCCCTGGGAGAGCAGTTCCCAGTGCACACAGACTGGAAGAAGCCGGTGATGAGCCTGTAGGCCCTGGGAGAGCAGTTCCCAGTGCACACAGACTGGAAGAAGCCGGTGATGAGCCTGTAGGCCCTGGGAGAGCAGTTCCCAGTGCACACAGACTGGAAGAAGCCGGTGATGAGCCTGTAGGCCCTGGGAGAGCAGTTCCCAGTGCACACAGACTGGAAGAAGCCGGTGATGAGCCTGTAGGCCCTGGGAGAGCAGTTCCCAGTGCACACAGACTGGAAGAAGCCGGTGATGAGCCTGTAGGCCCTGGGAGAGCAGTTCCCAGTGCACACAGACTGGAAGAAGCCGGTGATGAGCCTGTAGGCCCTGGGAGAGCAGTTCCCAGTGCACACAGACTGGAAGAAGCCGGTGATGAGCCTGTAGGCCCTGGGAGAGCAGTTCCCAGTGCACACAGACTGGAAGAAGCCGGTGATGAGCCTGTAGGCCCTGGGAGAGCAGTTCCCAGTGCACACAGACTGGAAGAAGCCGGTGATGAGCCTGTAGGCCCTGGGAGAGCAGTTCCCAGTGCACACAGACTGGAAGAAGCCGGTGATGAGCCTGTAGGCCCTGGGAGAGCAGTTCCCAGTGCACACAGACTGGAAGAAGCCGGTGATGAGCCTGTAGGCCCTGGGAGAGCAGTTCCCAGTGCACACAGACTGGAAGAAGCCGGTGATGAGCCTGTAGGCCCTGGGAGAGCAGTTCCCAGTGCACACAGACTGGAAGAAGCCGGTGATGAGCCTGTAGGCCCTGGGAGAGCAGTTCCCAGTGCACACAGACTGGAAGAAGCCGGTGATGAGCCTGTAGGCCCTGGGAGAGCAGTTCCCAGTGCACACAGACTGGAAGAAGCCGGTGATGAGCCTGTAGGCCCTGGGAGAGCAGTTCCCAGTGCACACAGACTGGAAGAAGCCGGTGATGAGCCTGTAGGCCCTGGGAGAGCAGTTCCCAGTGCACACAGACTGGAAGAAGCCGGTGATGAGCCTGTAGGCCCTGGGAGAGCAGTTCCCAGTGCACACAGACTGGAAGAAGCCGGTGATGAGCCTGTAGGCCCTGGGAGAGCAGTTCCCAGTGCACACAGACTGGAAGAAGCCGGTGATGAGCCTGTAGGCCCTGGGAGAGCAGTTCCCAGTGCACATAGACTGGAAGAAGCCGGTGACGGGGCTGGCAGGTGACCCGTGGTTAAGACACTAGGCCCCACGTGACTGACTCCTGTTCGAGTTCCAGAACCCCTGGCTTGAAAAACACACCGGGTTCGTGCATGTGCCCAAGATCCTGGGTGGTGGCTGCCATCACGATGTCCCAACGCCTGGGGTGACCCCCCCGTCCCTCTCTGTCCCTCAGGCCAGCACAAGGACCAGTGAAAACGTAAACCTCGTGTAAAGAGAAGGCCCTGCTTACTGCCCCCGTAGACCCTGGCCCGTCAGCGCCTTGGGGCGGCCCCCCATGGCACCACAGGCCAGCTCTCAGACCGCCTCTGAGGCCCACACTCCAGCCCACGAAGCTCGTCTGTCCGGGACTCATGGCTGCAAGTACGTGCCCAGTGTCCCCGAGTCCGGGGCTAACGGGGCAGCACTCACGCGTTGACACGGCCCCTTTCCCACCACCTAATATACTGTGGGCGTGTCCCCAGACGGGGCGATGGCAGCTGTGTGGACCTGCCTCTCCTGGCACTCAGAGGTGCTCTGGTCCAACAAGCATGCATGCCCAGAGCAGAGCCACCCGCACGGCCCCCTTGGGTGTGGTCTTCCCTGAGGACACAGCTCTGAGCCAGTTCCTGGCTGCAGGGTCCAGCCTCATGAGCAGCGGCTGCCAGGCCTCCTCGGGGGAGCAGCTGGCGCCGCCCACTTCTGGCTCCGGGCCGGTGGGGAGGAGGGTGCGTCCGCGGGACCTGCCTCCTGTCTGGGTTATGGAGCCTGGATGCCAAGGGGCAGACGGGCA
>NW_006159487.1:961735-964076 GCF_000334495.1 Tupaia belangeri chinensis
TGGCCCCCCACCACACCTGTCCACAGGCTCGGAGCCACGAGGGCTGGCCCTACCACACCTGTCCCTCTGACATACCAGATCCACTTGGACAGCCTGGCCCCTGGTGGTGGGGCTGAAGGGCCGTGGGAAGACATGTGGCCTGTGCGGGTGTGGTCAGCACCTGGTGGCAGACAGGCAGCGGGTGTGTGGCTGTGCAGCGAGCAGGCAGGGGGCTCGTGGCCTGGCGGGTATGTCCCTGTCCTCTGGAGTGTGCCCTCCCACCAGACCGGCTGTGAGCGTCCCGCAGTCTACCGTCCACTCCTGCAGCGCGCCCACGGTGCAGGAACACAGCCCGTGTGATAGGAGGGTGTACACACAGCGTTGTCAGCGGTGGCACCGGCAGCCTCCTCTCCCCCGAGGAGCAGCCCTCTATGTGGCTGCTGCCGTCTGTCCTTGGCCGTGAGGGAAGCAGACCATGTGGGAAAGGTGGCCTTCTGGGTCTGCCTTTGGGCCAAGACGACAAAGCTCCGGGGAGGGGGCATTTGTCCCGGCAGGAGGGAAGATCCGGCCCAGGCACGTGGGGCGAGGTCAGGACGCTGGTCGGCCACATCAGGTGGAGAGTGGGTGTCGCTCGCGGGAACCGTGGGCTTCCCCGTCCTACCCTACCCCACATCCGCGAGCCCTGTGCACACGGCTGGGAGCAGCACAGTGCAGCAACCTGGGAGCACCTGAGCTAGGGTCTGACGTGGCACTAAGGCCCAGGCGAGCTACACACGCACGAGCCATGCTCCCCGTGCCCAGGGAGGGCCAGGCTCGGTCCCCTCTGCCCGCGCTGAGGAGCTGAGAACACAGGTGGGTCACTGGGATGCAGAGCGGAGCAGGCCAGAGTTGGCATCAGCCCCAGGGCGTGGGTTAGAGTGTGCTTGGCCAGGCCGCCCGCCTACTGGGTCTTGCCTACATGGGGTCAGTGTGGTCACAGATGAGGACCCTGCAGTGAGGACACTGCCACCGAGGAGGCTGGCTCCGTACTGCACAGGGCGAGGACCCTCGGGAGCAGAGGGGCTGACCGAGCTAAGATGGGACCAAGACACGCCCGTGCTTGCCTCTTGGGAGGGGAAGAGAGTAGGTGGCCCTGCGTGCGCTCGGGGACACTGCAGACAGGTAGAGTCATTTCGGTCTCAAACACTGACATATTCCTGTCGCGAGGTCTCTGTCACGGGCTTGTCCCAGCGAAGCCATGTTGTTGAAATGCGAGGCTGTTGTTGAAATGCGAGGCTGTTGTTGAAATGCGAGGCTGTGTTTCTTGCGACGTGTGGCCAGAACATGCTGAGTAGTCCCAGGCGAAAACTCACCCCGTCCTTCCTCAGGACACCCCACCAGTGCGCTCGACGGTCAGAGCTTTCCACAGGAGACTGGGGCAAGGGGGAGCTCCGTCTCCCAGCCCCTCTCCTCATGTCTTCCTGGGCAGAGCCACGTGCGGACTTGCTGGAGCTGTAGGCCTGAGCCCGCAGGGCGCCTCTGAGGACGAACTCAGTCTTGGGCAGCTCCAGGAGTGGGTTGGATCCCGTTTCCTGCTCAATCTGCACCCCTTTTCCCAGCACAGTCTCAGGGCCACCTAGGCCTGGGAGCTACGAGGCGGGCCCTAGAAGCCCGCACAGAGTTGGGGGCTCCAGGAGCTGCTGCTGCGAGGCAGTGTGGCCTGGGTGGACGTGAGGCCACTGTGCACGCTCCCCACAGCTCCTGGCACCTGCTGAGCCGGACGCCGCACGCGTGCTCAGTCCTGCCCGTCCAGCAGGGGCTTCCTGGCCCTGAAAGGCTGCAGCACGTTCCTTGTCCCTATCACACCTTTGTCCCGCGGAGACACCAGCCTGCACCTGCCCCGTCCACCAGCGCCCGGTGGGAGGGCTCTGATGGCTCTGCACCTGCCGGCCGTGGTTCTGTCATGAAGAGGGGAGGAGGGTGGCGGGAGTGGCCAGGGCGGGGATGGGAGAACAGGACTGGCGCCGGTCCTGGGATGTGTGCTCCAGTACCAGCCTACAAGACGGGACTCGCTCCGCCATCCAGTCCATGCGAGGGCCTGAGCTTGGTCTCGATGCAGGAAGGGGGTGACAGCGGGCTCTGCAGGCCTAGAGTGAACACGCTCAGGGAGAGAAAACGCCTCTAGCAGAAATGAAAATTCTGAAAACAAATCAGATTAAAAGTGACCGTGTCCTTGGTGGGCCTAAAAAAGTCAAAGAAATAGAAGAGGCAGGAGTCACTTCATGCTCAAAAAAACAGCCTGCCCTGCAGGCCACTGTCCCCACAGGCCGCTGTGCCCTGGCTCCCGGACACTGTGGCCGAGCGTCTGTGTTCACGACGGGCC
>NW_006159487.1:964458-966166 GCF_000334495.1 Tupaia belangeri chinensis
ACAGAGGCCACACACACACACACACACACACACACACGCACACGCACACACACACATGCACACACACACATGCGTGCGCGGGGCCCTGTCCCTCCTGCTCCCCCTCCTCTGCCCCAGAGGGGCTAAGCTTCATTTCACTAATATGTTAATCATTGAAACCGTCTCATACTGCAAGGCACAGGCATGGTGAATTAAGAGCTGGATGGTTTGCAGAAAGAAAAGCAAGCTGTCCCCTGAACGCCAGAGGGCTAGTAGGAATTTGTAATGATGAGAGGCAGGGCAGAGAGAAGAGGCAGGGGAAGGGGTCAGGGCAGTGTCCTGGGGCAGGGGAAGGGGGTCAGAGCAGTGCCCTTGGGCAGAGGAGGGGTCAGGGCAGTGTCCTGGGGCTAGGGGGAGGGGTCAGGGCAGTGTCCTGGGGCAGGGGAAGGGGTCAGAGCAGTGTCCTGGGCTAGGGGAAGGGGTCAGGGCAGTGTCCTGGGCTAGGGGAGGATGTGGGCCCGTGACCCTGCTGTGACCCAGTCACCACATGTGGCAAGGTTCTCCTCCTGCCCCAACGACTACTGGGAGGACAAGCTTGGCCTCTTCCCAGGGTCTCGGGTCTTACAGAGGCCTGGTGCTTGTGGCTCGTCTCATCTATGGCTTTTGGGTGTGTGGCCAGGCCTGAGTGGCAGAGCTGCCCCCACGGTTCCTCAGGACTTCCTATAAGAGGCGGCCCAGGTCGGTGACAAAGGGAAGAGGTTACCTGGGCCCCAGGGGACCCTGTCTGTCCCCAGCAGCTCGTCGCTTTACCTGGGGCACTTAGTCTCACCCACAGGCTGTACCCCTCGAGGCCTCAGTCCTCATGTGCTTCCCCAGAGATGTCCCGTCAGGGGGCAGTGGCAGACGCGCTCTTGCCGGCCCCGGCTGATGGGATTCCTCCGTTTGCTTCTGGGAGACTCTAAGTCCCTGTTTAAAACCTGTGTCTGCAGGGACGCAGCGGCGGGTCTGGGAATATTCAACACGCTGACTGACATCCTGGGCCAGGCTTGTCCCAGCACGCGGTGCCCCGTCTGTCGCGGTCCCGCCGCCCTGGGCTCATCCTGGGTCTCTGCCTGCAGCCCGCGCGACGCAGTGTATGGTCTGCAGCTTCTTCAAGGGAGGCCGCTGCTTGCTCGGCGGGGGCAACTGCACGGTGGACCAGGGCCCCGGGTGCAGGACCAGGGCGGTCTTCGTCTTCACACACCTCCGTGAGTGGCAGGCCCCCGGGGCAGGCGTCCCGCTCGGAGGCCGGGCTGCTGTGGGCGGGCTGGACGTGGCAAACGGGGGTGGCTGCAAGCTCGGCACGGACGCCCTGTTCTTCCAGACGGGTGGGCCCACAATCACACCGTGCTGGACTGCTCGGACGCGTGTCTGCAGGACAACATGTATTTGGGGGTCCTGAAGGTCTCCACCTACTGCTGCAGGGGGCGGGACTTCTGCAACAGACGTCGCGGGAGAACGGTGAAGAAGGGTGCCCACTGAGGCGCCTCCTGCCTCGGTCCCGCATCCGGTCCAGCCTGCTGTGCCCTGCTCAGTGCGGGGCCCCCGTGTCCTCCCCATGCCAAGCTCTCACAGCCCCCATCTCTCCATTCTCACCCGAGGGCGCCGTCCGCTCTGCCCACGGCTCTGGTCGGCCCCGCCTGCTCATGGTCCCACCCTCCACAGAGTGCCCAGAGGCGACAGGCTTCAC
>NW_006159487.1:966245-969011 GCF_000334495.1 Tupaia belangeri chinensis
CCCTCCGGGCGGCTTCCGTGAGGAGCCTGGAGGAGGGGTCCACTGAGTCGCAGGACACTAGAGCCCACCAGGGTGCAGGGCGAGGGAGGTCGGTGGGAGGACCAGAGCTGGGAGGGGCAGGTGGACGGCGTCTCTGCTCTCTGCGCACTGCCGTGGCCGGGGCGGGCGACGTCACAGGAGCAGTGTCCGCGCTGCTCTGCTGAGACACATCGGAGAACGCAGGGAGTCGTCTACACTGCTATTTTTAAATAGTCAGTTTGACACTGCTAGCCAGAGGGAGGCTTCTTTGCTGTGTTCCCTCTGTGTAGCCAGCACTGCTTCTGTGACGGCGGAGTCTGTCGCGGTTCCGTCCCTTCTGGGGTGTAGAAGGCTCTCCCCTCCGTTTCTCGGCCCTCCTCTGCCCTCTTTCCCCACCACTCCTGTCTCTCCCTTTCTACTTGGCTTTCCCTGGCACCTGTTATGGGGAAGTGGAGGTATTATTTGCATTGTAAAATCACTTACTTAGGGGCCAGCAGGTGGTGTGGATGCTAAGGTGGCCAGATCCCACATGACCAACTTTGCGGTTCAAGTCCTGGACCCAGCAGCTTGCAATATTTGGTATTTCTGTCAATAAGATTAATAAAAATAAATTCAGTTTCTGTGACTCTCATTGAGTTTATTTTTTTTAACTTGTTAGAAGAACATTTGAGAAAGTCACTTTTTCTTCAGAATGTCAGGTTTAAATATTCTCTGAATTCAAGACGAGAGGGCAGATTAACAGGAAGGCAGGTGAGGTCGGCAGGGCCGTGCTAGGCGCTTCCTCGTCGGGGACAGCGACGCCTGATCACCCGGACCCAGGTCTCACTAGGTGAAGCGTCCAGTCCTGCTGTGGGGGTCCGTGTGACAGGACCAGGCCGGGGAGAGGGCTCCTCACTTTTTAATCACCTTTTATCGCCTCACAGCCAGTAGGGTGGCACCACCAAGAAGACGGTACGTGAGTTAGGGCAAAGGTGCCGAGGACCAGGACCATGGCACAGCGGTCGGCAGGAGAACAGCCCGGCAGCTGCAGGGGAGAGCCCGGCATCTCTCAAGGAACTGAACACGGGGCCCGTGGTGGCCAGCAGTAACATGGGGCACCCCGCGAGGCTGCCCACACAAAGGCCGGAGGGTTCCCAGGGACCCGGCACCCGGCCTGGCCAAGGCGGCAGGTGAATGGCGGGTCAAGACCCTGATAGAGGTGCTCTCTGTCTCTCCTTGTTTCTCTTACAGAAGAAAGAAGTCGACTTCGAGAGGCTCCATGGGACTAGCAGATGGCGTAATGGTTACGCTGCTGGATTTCCACGTAGTCGACTATGGTTCGAGTCCTGAACCTAGTAACTTAAAACTCATGCTAGGTACATGTGCATGCATGCCCAAAATCCCAAGAGGAGGATGGAAGAGGAGGGTGTGTGGTGTGGTCATCCCTCAGGGGTGATTTCTTGCTTTCTAGCTCTCTCTCTCTGTCTCTCTGGAGAGCACATGTGCCGTATGGCAAAACAAGATAAAACAAAACAAAAAACACAAAGAAACAACCCAAAACTTCTCTAAATAAATAAAGTTTAAAGAAAAGGAACTGATTTTTAAAAAATAATTATTTTATTTAACTTTATTTATTTATTGTAATTTGACAGGAGAGAGACAGAGTGAGAGAGTGAGAGCGAGCGAAAGAAAGGGAGAAAGCCAGCCACCAGGCCAGGACTCGGACCGTGGTCAGTCATGTGGGAGTGTGGTGCCCTTAACCACCATGCCACCTACTGGCCCCTCCAAAAAGGAACTGTTAAAAAAAAACAAAATACAAAACCTCAGGATCTGTGAGTGGCGTAGCGGCTAAAGGCTCTGGACTCCCACATGGTTGACCATGGTTCGAGTCCCGAACCTGGCATCTGGCTTTCTTACTCTCCCTCTCTCTCTCTCACTCTGTCCTTCTCTGGTCAAACTAAAATCAAACAAACTCCACAGTGCCCACAGGTGTGCTCCCTCACACGCTCTCCGGCCCCTTGCTGTTTAAGAACCTCCCTGTAGAGCTTCCGCTGGCGCCCCGTGCGTGGCAGGCCTTTTGCCTTTCCAAATTAAGGAGGAGGAGGCCAAGGGCCGAACTCGGGTCTCACGGCATGGCCGGCTGTCTCCGGATCATGGAGGATACCTCGCATCTACTGGAGGACCGGCCCCTGAACCAAAGGAGGACAACGGCCGCTGTTTCCACGTGGTCACTGATGGCCCACAACTCCCCTTTCGAAGGAGGAGGCTTTCAACTGCAACCAGTCCTTCCAGAAGGACACCCAACGGCAGCCCCTAAAGTACACTTCGTGGCCGGATGTGGCAGGCAGTGCAGACAAGTCAGGAAGATCAGGGTTAGGTGTCTGGAAACCGCAGTGGTCTCAGCACGGCAGGATAGGGCTGGGGTGAGCACCCAGGCCAGGCTGTGAGGGTCCCCGGCCAGGTGCTCTGGCACAAGGCGTGGAGAGGAGCCGTGGGGCCCACGAAGCCCGAGTGCCCGCAGCGGGAGCGCGGGCGGCTGCATTGAACAGCGGAGAATGCAGCCGGCCCAGCGTGCTCCGCGCCCGCTCTGCTCTGCCGGAGTCCTCCCTCTGTCGTGTGCGTTTGACGGGCAGTCACAGAAGCACTGCGGGGTAAAGCCAGGCCTGCAGTCCTCTGCGGTGACGTCGGCACTCCACTCTGACCCTGGTCCCCCTTGTGGGCGTGACCGTCCACCCGGACCGTTGGAAATGTCCGGAGCGGCAGCACGCC
>NW_006159487.1:970650-975601 GCF_000334495.1 Tupaia belangeri chinensis
GTGGTGTGTGGAAACCGCAGTGGTCTCAGCACGGCAGGATAGGGCTGGGGTGAGCACCCAGGCCAGGCTGTGAGGGTCCCCGGCCAGGTGCTCTGGCACAAGGCGTGGAGAGGAGCCGTGGGGCCCACGAAGCCCGAGTGCCCGCAGCGGGAGCGCGGGCGGCTGCATTGAACAGCGGAGAATGCAGCCGGCCCAGCGTGCTCCGCGCCCGCTCTGCTCTGCCGGAGTCCTCCCTCTGTCGTGTGCGTTTGACGGGCAGTCACAGAAGCACTGCGGGGTAAAGCCAGGCCTGCAGTCCTCTGCGGTGACGTCGGCACTCCACTCTGACCCTGGTCCCCCTTGTGGGCGTGACCGTCCACCCGGACCGTTGGAAATGTCCGGAGCCTCTTGCCGCTGCCGTTCATTCCCCGCCTCGGTCCGCGTATAATGCTCTGAGCGAAGGCAGCGGTCAGGTGAGCGACAGGGGTGCGGCCGTTTATTTGTGGCTCTGTTTCAATTCTATGGGCTCCTTCTGCCTCTTCGGGGTGATCTTGTGGCACTGGTTAAAAGCGGCCGACCGTCGCTCTGGGACGTGCCCTCTGGCCAGATAGACAAGCTCGGGCGGACCAAGACGGCACCAGGACACCGACCTCAGCCCTCCCTGAGAACATCGTGACCCCTTCCAAAGACGCCTGTGACCATTCCGTACAGCTTGTCCAGAAACGTCTATAAATCTTATGTTTAGTAAAATACTTTCGTTATTCTGAAAAAAGAAATAATAGGGAGGAAATATCCAGGACACTTGTGCCGGAACCCCGCGGTGTCTCAGCGGGTGTGGCGTGTCAGTTCCACACACTGGCTTGTGACAAGCCACAGCTCACAGCCATCTCCACAACCACCTGTCACGGCAAGTGGCTCGCCGAGCTGCGTGTGCCCAGGAGCAGCGGGGCTCACGAGGGTCTGCCCCCGGCAGGTTGCAGCCAAGTGGCTGGGGTGGCTGAGCTGGGCCTCAGGCGCCCCGCAGGCCTGGGCGTGGCCACGGGCACCTCACCGACGTCCCTTTTCCAGTGCGGGGTCCTCCACGCTGAGACCAGCTAGCCTCACATCTGGCCCGGTCCTGCAGGGGCAGAGCAGGGGCGCTCGGGACGGGCTTCCCTTCCCAAGGGCGCCAGGACAGGGGGACAACGCTCCGAGCGTCAGGGCAGCTTCGGGGATCTCGTTCCTCTCGGATGGGCATCAGCCCAGACTCCAGAGTAAAACTGGAAATCAGATTAAGGGCTGCAGGCCTTGATCAAACCGGGGACGGGGGCTGAATGAAGAGGCTGGGCGTCCTTGGCAGCCCCAGAGACACCAGTGCGGCCCGACACGTGGGGCTCGCCGTCCCCCCTCGCTCATTTCCCTGTTTAGAGCACCTGTGAGCAGGACAGGTTCCTTAGCGTGGCTCACGGAGCCCAGTGTAGCCTGGCCAGCAACCCAGGCCGTGTGTGGTCACGGTCCGGGCACCCCGGCAGGGAAGACGATAGGAGCAAGAAGAGGGTTCTGGCACGCGACCCCCACCTGAGGCCCAGACGGGATCTGCCCTGCGCCCTCCCGCCCTCCTGTCCACCACGCGGGGCAGTGTGTTGTAACGGGGAAGCGCAGGGCAGGGCAGAGCAGAGCTGGCCACCCCCGGCGCTGGCACTGCGCTCCCTGGGTCCAGCTCGCCACCAGGCAGGCAGGATGGGGAAGCTGCTGGTGCCGGGTCTCCTCCTGGACTGCACAGACGTGGGTACGGTACGCTCCGGATGTTTGCCGATGGTGCAGCTTTGCACACGGTGGCCGAGGCCTGGCGGTCCCCCGGCCTCCTCTGCCCCTCCCGAGTCCTTCCCGCACGCACTGGGCCCTCGCTGGCCCTGGGGCCTTACAAACCCAGATGAGGGCCGGTCTGCGGGGTGAGCCTGGAGGGTGTCGTCAGCGTGGCAACTGTGCCCAGGTCCCAAGGGGAGCTTCTGTCCAGGCTCTGATATTCCAGAAAGTGCTCGGTGCCTGCCTCAGCGCATCGCTGGGATGAGAGGAAGCACGGGTCACATGACCTGGCGGCATGGCTCCCTGCAGGGTGCTCCCGTGGCCAGCAGGGCTTTCTGCCCAGGCGGGAGGTGTGGGCAGTCCTCCTGTGGCCGTGCCAGGTCTGGGCCGAGCGGGCTGTCCGGAGCAATGCCGAGGACAGCGTGGGGGTCGTGCAGGCCGATCGGGTGGTCTGGGCCGGCTCCGGGGGTGGCCTTGACTTCCAGCGCCCCGCCCTGCAGCCCCTGCCCTGCAGCGTAGATAGTGCCGCTCCTACACCCGGTTGGTCTGCGACTACAAACTGAAGACCTGCACAGTGGAGGGAGGTGGGTTCTGCAAGATCCGAAGGGTCTTCTACTACCCGTACACTGGTGAGTGCGCGGGGGACACAGGGACACGGGGACACGGGGCCTGGGCAGAGGGGCCTGTCGGCTCAGGGCTGAGCCTCGCGATGGGGTCTGGGGTCGCCTGACTAGAGCATGCAGACGTAAGGGGAGGTTGCAGGGGCGGGCTGTTCTCCACCCCATGCTGGCCCCTTCCCGAGGTCCCAGGGCCCTGCCGTTGCGGCTCCAAGCCTGAGTCTCGCAGGGTTCCCCACTCCCCATCCCGGCGTCTGTCCGGCTGAGTCACGTGCCCTGAGGGCCTCCTCTGACCTTCACTTCGACACGACCCGGTCCTAGCAGCCCCCGACCATCCTGGCCCCCGTCACCATGCTCCAACAGCTGTCACTGCCTGAGACCTGCTCTCCAGGCAGGTCCTGTGCTCCCCAGAGCCTGAGCCCGGCCGCTTCCCAGCATGGGCTTGTGCCTGTCTGCCCGAGGGAAGGGGCTGTCGCTGTGTGGGCACCGCAGCCCCGAGCCTGCCGTCAGCTGTGTATGTCCCCTGGGAGAAGGAACTTGCCAGGCGTGGCCCGGGCAGGTGGCAGGACTGCCAGTCTGGGCTGCATCTGCTGGAGCACTGCCTTGCAAGGCTCAGCTCCCTGGCTCTCAGACGGGAGGCAAACAGGGTGTCTGCCTGTCTTCCTCAGAGACCAGCTGTGTGCAAGACTGCGAGAACGACCTGGACCTGTCTGGCCCTAAGGCCGTGTCCACGTACTGCAGTGACCACGTGGACTTCCGCCACGACTTCGCGGTCCTGCCCGACGACCTGGACTGATTCACAGGGTACTGCACGTGCCCTCCCACCCTCCTCCCTCCTCCGGACAGCAGGTGGCGGTCAAAGCGGCTGGATCCCACAGGGGTCAGGCCCTGGACCCAGCAGTTTGAAAATCGTGGTGGGCGTGTGTGCATGCCCAAAGTTCTGAGAGGAGAATGGAGAAGGGATTGCAGGGTAGCTGTCCTCCCTGGGGGGAGCTCTCTTTCTCTTTCTCTCTCTCTCCTCGCAGCAGGCATACACGCCTTATTGTAAAACAGAGAAACAAACACCTTGCAGGAGCTGTGGGATGCGGGCAGACGCCCGGCCCGTGGCGTTGCGATGACCACGCAGCCCGTCCTACTGTTAAGAGCTCCCTGACCGGCATGAGCACATGGGTTCTCCGTGTCTGTCAGTGACATCCGTGCTGAAAAGGGAATGCTAGCCCAGAGGTGTGGACACAAGGCCCGGCTCGGAAGGCGGCGGGGAGGAGGGGCACAATGAAATGGGAGGTTCTGCAGGGCTGACCCACGAGGGACGGAGACCTCCCCGAGGGGGCTGTCACATCACCGAGACCCTGGCAAGGTGCTGTCTCTCTGTCTGTCTTACTCACAGAGAAAATAATTAAATGTTTCTAAAAGTAGGAAACATTGCCCTCCGCTCTGGACTGAGGCCCCCCGAGCCGCAAAGCTGCAGATGTCCTGGGCCAGCAGGTGGTGTGGGGGCGTGGCAGCTGGGTCCGATGGGCAGGAGAACTTGGCTACCTGACACGCACGTGCCATCCCGCCGCTCCAATGCCAGAGAGGTGCCAGGGGACGTGAGGGCAGAGGCGGGGAGAGCTCACACCTCTCAGCTGGGTTAGGACCGCGAAGGCTTCAGCCTCACCCACAGTGGCTGAGAATGGTGACAACCCCCGTGCCCCACGACAGTGACGGGGCAACGACGTGGTTTGTACACACGGGGGCGCACCAGTTAGTCACCAAGGGGACGCACGCCTGTCACTTGAGGCAGAAGGGATGAACCCAAAAGAGAGCTACCTGAAAGACGCCAGGCTTGGGGACGGGTCCCGCGTCCTCACTGAGCAAACCCTGGCATCCTCACTCCTCAGCAGG
The DNA here is from genome assembly GCF_000334495.1 of Tupaia belangeri chinensis. NCBI lineage: Eukaryota > Metazoa > Chordata > Mammalia > Scandentia > Tupaiidae > Tupaia > Tupaia belangeri. Next base: position 974,916 of record NW_006159487.1, read on the forward strand.
AGCCAAGCCCGATAGCCACGCAGAGTGAGGGCGGGCACTGGAGCCTGGAGCAGGAACCTGGCCAGACTCCGGGTCCAGGGCGCAGGCGGGAGGGTGGTGGGACCCGGGTCCAGGGCGCAAGCAGGCAGGTGACAGGACACGTGGAGCCCACGAGAAGACCGCCGGGGACAACTTACATCCATGTCCATGTTCCCGGAGAGGGAGTGCCAGTGGACAACCAGGGCGCTGACGATGCCTGCCCTTCCACGTGCTGTGCTGTGAGGTTTTTAGAACCCACACTGGTCTCTGGAGACAGGCGACTGACACGTAAACTGGAAATCACACTGAGATCGTTTGGAAAAGCCCGCACCCAGAATTTCTCTCCCGGTTGATGAGAAAGAGCAAACGCAGAGAGCTGAATATGCTCCATGGCCTCCGGGCTGGTGGCCATGCCCACTGTGGCCACAGGCAGTGGCTGCTGTCCACAAAGCTGAGGCGCTGTTGAGGCCTTCAGGGCCAGTGAGAGAAAATGGTGGGATCTGAACTCAGGAACTGCTCACATCACATCTGCCTGCCTGCCACAGGACGGAGGGGCCCTGGACTGCCAGGCCCCGGTTAGGGCTCCAGGCCACCAGGGCCTAAAGGGATTCAAGGCCCTGGACTTTGGAGGGAGGAGGTAGCGGGAACTCGGTCCGACCCCGCTCTTC
>NW_006159487.1:975632-976088 GCF_000334495.1 Tupaia belangeri chinensis
TTCTGGGTGTCCCTTCCTTCCTGTGTGGTCAGCCCTGGAGACACTGGGAGCTGTGCATGGCTGTCCCTCACAGAGCCACCGCGGTGACCTGGCTGGGCTGTGACAGCCATCCAGCAGTGTGGCCCTTCCTACCCCGGGGGCCTGGGGAACAACGGAGCCAGCCACGGGCCTGGTGGGCCTGACTCGGGCCAGACGCTTTCAAAGCTCCACCTCCTTCCTCTTCACCCGTAGCTCTCAGAGACAGTGGGTGGGGTGGGACTGAAGGCATTCTGGGTCTCCATGTGTGAGGGCGGACAGTGGCAGGGGAGTCCCTGGCAGAGGCCCGCACGGTCAGCGAGCGGCTGGACCAGGCCCCTGGTGGAGGTCCACGCAGTCAGTGGGCGGCTGGACCGGGCCCCTGGCGGAGGTCCACGCGGTCAGCGGGCGGCTGGACCGGGCCCCTGAGCTGGGTGGTGC
>NW_006159487.1:977057-978260 GCF_000334495.1 Tupaia belangeri chinensis
GGTGTCCCTTCCTTCCTGTGTGGTCAGCCCTGGAGACACTGGGAGCTGTGCATGGCTGTCCCTCACAGAGCCACCGCGGTGACCTGGCTGGGCTGTGACAGCCATCCAGCAGTGTGGCCCTTCCTACCCCGGGGGCCTGGGGAACAACGGAGCCAGCCACGGGCCTGGTGGGCCTGACTCGGGCCAGACGCTTTCAAAGCTCCACCTCCTTCCTCTTCACCCGTAGCTCTCAGAGACAGTGGGTGGGGTGGGACTGAAGGCATTCTGGGTCTCCATGTGTGAGGGCGGACAGTGGCAGGACAGTCCCTGGCAGAGGCCCGCACGGTCAGCGAGCGGCTGGACCAGGCCCCTGGTGGAGGTCCACGCAGTCAGTGGGCGGCTGGACCGGGCCCCTGGCGGAGGTCCACGCGGTCAGCGGGCGGCTGGACCGGGCCCCTGAGCTGGGTGGTGCTGGGCGGGCCGTCTCTCCCCGTCGGGCTGTTGCAGTAGCTCTGGTTGCAGCAGGAGATCGTGCTCTTCTCCCCGGGGCTGAGACGCACGTACTCCGCGCACCTCCGGGGACAGCCCAGGGCCGAGTACTGGTGCAGGTACTCTGCAGGGAGGAGGCCCCGGGGAGGGGTGAAGGGCTTGCCTGAGGGCACGGTTTCTCCCCACCCCGCACCCCTCAGGGAGGCCTTCCAGGAAGGGAGCAGCGTTTCCCGACGGCAGCATGCGTGTGACACACGGACACACAGAGCCGCACCCTCACCCTGCTAGGGATGGGTCCCTGACGGTTAGTGGGGTGGGGGTTGCAGTCACAAAGCAGTCATTACCCAGACGAGAAACCAGAACTGGAGAAGGGTAGACACGCCCGAGTGTCAGCGGCCCCAAGCCGGTGCGTGAGGAGGGCCATGGAGCCAGACAGACCCTGCTACCCGCCGCCCGCCCTCCCTGCCCTCACCTCCAGTGAAGTGCTGCGTGTACACTCGTCTGGTCTGGCACATGAAGTCAGGGTGCTTGGCCCGGCAGAAACCGGAACTCCTTCTGCAGGTCTTGCCGACGAATTCTTCGCAGGAGGTGCAAAATACGGGCTTCCTTTCAGGATCTGGGTGTTGTGTCAGAGCAGGGCGTGGGGGCCAGTGCCACGCTCCGGGAGGGCAGAGCGTGGGGGGGCAGTGCCACTCTCCAGGAGGGCAGAGCGTGAGGGGGCAGTGCCACGCTCCG
>NW_006159487.1:978459-1012106 GCF_000334495.1 Tupaia belangeri chinensis
GGGGGGGTGGTGATGCCACGCTCCGGGAGGGCAGGTGCGGGGGAGGTCAATACCAATGCTCCAGGAGGGCCTGGAGGGCCATTGCCGCAGGGCCTGGCTTGAGGCTAAGCCTTGGGCACCCTGAAGCTTGCCTAGCAAGAGTTCTGGGGATCTCTGGGGCCTCTCCCTTCTAGATGCGTCTCCCTCGGAGCCCACCTAGCCTATCAGGAATCTGCGAGAGCCATGAGGCTCCCAGGAAGCCCCTTGCCTTACCCTGCCCAGCTCCCACTGTAGCTGTGGTTTCCGGAGGGGACGCTGCGGGGGCTTCCTCACCACCAGCCAGAGTCAGGCTGAGGGAGGAGGCTCAGGATCCCAGGATCTGAGGAGGACCCAGGCCTCACAAGCCCCTCGCCCTGCTCCCGCCATGGACTCACCTTCCATGGGAGACTGGCACAAAACCAGGAGGGTCCCTGGGAGCAGGAGGGTCAGGAGCCGGGCCATGCTTGTTGGGAACCAGCGGAGGGAAGAGTGCCGGCTGGCCGGGCAGCTGGCCGGGCGCGTGGGCGTGGGGACGGGCCGTGGCTTCCTCCTCGCGTCCTGCGGGCTGTACGTGCAGGTCATAGACTCATGCCTCTGGGAGTGGGCGCTCTGCTTCCTCTCCCTGTCCCACAGCCAGCCCATGGCCGCAGTCGAGACAGGTAGGAAGCAGTGGTCCTGGTGTCCAGGGGATGGCCAAGCATGGCCCACGTGCTGGGGGACTCTCCGGCTGGGACACTAGAGCACTGGGCCGAGGGGAGGAGACACCCAGTGAAGGCGGACACCAGCCCCCAGTTTCGGAATGTCCAGTAAGAATGGGGCTGCCGGGCCGGCAGGGGGCCTGGTGGTTAAGGCGCTGGACTCCCACGCGGCCGACTAGGTTGGAGTCCTGGACCTGGCGGCTTCCTTTCTTGCTTTCCCTCTCTCTGTTTCTCTGGTGCCCTATAGCAAATTAAAAAAAATAATGATAATAAATTAAATTAAATAAATAATGCTTTTAAAAAATGGGACTGGAGGGGCCAGAAGGTGGCCAGGTGGTTAAGGTGCTGGACTCCCACGTGGCTGACCATGGTTCAAGCTTTGGACCTGATGGCTTGAAAATCACATCAGGGGACCAGCAGGTGGCATAATGGTTCTGTCGCTGGACTCCCAGGTAGTCGACCATGGTTCAAGTCCCGGACCTGGTGGCGTGAACTCATGACGGACACCTACAGAGACATGAATGGTTCCTAGAAGGTACACAGTCTGGTTCTATTCATATCACTGCCAAAGCAGGCAGAACTACAATGTGGGAAGACCATAAAATAAAATAATAGCTAGATTCTTTAAAGACAGGGTATCACCTCCCACTTGGTGAGGAAGAGAATGAAATCGGGAAGGAGCCTCCGTGTGCAGTTTCCTATAGTGGGGCAGTATTCATCTCCTGCTCGGTTTCTGGTTATGCAGCTTGCTATAAGAGAATCGAAGATATCAATGTATACTCTGTACCCCTAGTGTGTGAGTGTGTGCCATATCTCATCAGTAACCCTACATGCACGAGCACACACAGACACACACAGGCCTCTGGGCCGGCGACTTTACTGTGGTTGATCATGTGAGAGAGCAATACTATGTACACAGGCCGCTCAGGGCCAGCTCTCTGAGCAGAGATCACCTCTGTGGTCTGGAGGGACGTTTACAGTAAGCAGGAGCGGTGAGTTCGGCCATCAGACGACTGTGCGGCCCAGGGTGCTGCCAGGCTGCGTGGAGGTCTCTGGCCTCGGCCCTCGCGCGTGGTGAACGCACCGGGGAAGTAGAGGGACCCCTCGGGTCTGTCACTCAAGTCATCCCTGGAGTTCCCAGGACCAGGAGGTGGTGTACTGGCTACGTCTCTGACTCTCACGTGGTCAACCACGGTTTGAGTCCCGAACCCAGTGGCCTGAAACTCACACCAGGCATGTGTGCGTGCGTGCCCAAGATCCTGGGAGGAGAATGGAGGGGAAGGGATTGTGGCGTGGCTATACCCTTGGGGGTGGTTTTTCGCTTTCTGTCTCTCCATCTTTCCTGTGAGCTCATGTGTCCTATAGCAAAAAAATCTCTCCAAAAAAAAGGAAGAGTCCTGGGGCTGCCAGGTGGCACGGTGGTTAAAGGCGCTGGACCTCACATGGCCCACCATGGTTCGAGTCCTGGACTTGGTGGCTTGCTCTCTCTCTCTCTCTCTCTCTCTCTCTCTCTACCTCTCTGGTCAAATGAAAAGAAATAAATGGATAAATAAAGTTAAATAAAGTAATTCTTTTAAAAAAGAAGAAGGAAGAGTCCTGAGGGGCCGGCTCGGTGTGTCGAACACCACATTGAAAGCCCGGGTGCTCGTTTACTCTGTAAGGCAAGAGCACTGCTCGCCCATCACCCCTGAGTCCCAGACCTGCTTCACGGTCACATCGGTGTTCGTACTGTTCCTGCAACTCTCAAGGCATGGGAGGGCACCAAGAGTGGGCGTACTGAGCCCTAGGTCCCCGGGAGAAAGGAACACGTGTGCAGGGACTCCAGAGACTCCCCACGGTGCCTGGACCTCCACTGCCACCCGAATCTTTCTGCCACCCTGCGTGCTGTCAGGAGAGCAGAGCCGTCGGCTCATGTGGGTCTGGTCGCTCAGACCCGTGCTGCTCTTTTGCCTCAGGGAGAAACAAGCTGTTCCCACCTGACCCTCCCTCGAAGCCAGAGAAGAGACTGTTCTTACCCTCTGGGTCGCTCCCGCCTGCAGCTGTGGGGCGCTCTCCGTCCTGGAACTCCTCGTCACGGGCAGGGTCTGCTGAGGCGCTCCCGGCCCTCAAGTCTTGGCGCTCAGCCCCAGCCCCAGGAACGGCTCAGAAAGTCACCATGAGAAAGCGCCTCGGTCATCCGTAATCTCGGGTGTCTCTGTGTTCCCTGCGGAGAGCAGGTCAGAAAGTAACAGTGACTGCTGGGTGGGCAGATTCCACTCACGAAGCATCATTTTACGGGGCTGCATGATGTCAGAGACTCACCGACCGTCGGCCTGATGTAGGCGTCCTCCACCGTACAGGCAGGAAGCCGGCAGAACCAGGCCCCTCTCAGGGTCGAGGCACAGCCAGCGTATCCTCCCCCTGGCTCCTTGGGCCCTCAGGGCTCTGTGCTGGAGAGAGGAGGCCCTTACAGACAGGCAGAACTCGGAGTGACAGAGCGTCACATCTATATCAGGGCTCTGAAATACGTGACATAAGAATAATTTCAGGGCACTGAAGGTAATAAAATGCCTCTCTGAATTAGAGGCATTTGGAAAAAGAGCAGCCTGGAACCCAGTAGGACTGAGTCAGTAAGGTGCCAAGACAGGAGAATGGAACCCAGTAGGACTGAGTCAGTAAGGTGCCAAGACAGGAGAATGAGTCTGGGGAGGCTTTTGGGAAAATCGGTTCAGGTGTACCCAGGCAGGTGCACACGTACCCGGGCAGGTGCAGGCGTACCGGGGCAGGTGCACACGTACCCGGGCAGGTGCAGGCGTACCGGGGCAGGTGCACACGTACCCGGGCAGGTGCAGGCGTACCGGGGCAGGTGCACACGTACCCGGGCAGCTGTACCCGAGCAGGTACACATGTACCCGGGCAGGTGCAGGTGTACCCGGGCAGGTGCACACGTACCTAGGCAGCTGTACCCGGGCAGGTGCAGGTGTACCCGGGCAGGTGCAGGCGTACCCGGTCAGGTGCACGCGTACCTGGGCAGGTGCAGGCGTACCCGGGCAGGTGCACGTGTACCTGGGCAGGTGCAGGCATACCCGGGCAGGTGCAGGCGTACCTGGGCAGGTGCAGGTGTACCCGGGCAGGCGTAACTGGGCAGCTGTGCCCGGGCAGGTGTATCCAGGCAGGTGTACCCCCAGGGGCTCTGTGAGCTGGGCGAGCATGTCGCTACGCTCGGCAGTCGGGGGAGGTGTGATGACAGAGCAGGCCAGGTTGGACGCAGCTCGCCTGGGCAGCAGAAGGAACCTCTATGCTTCTCACAGCCTGCTGTCAGAGGGTAAAATGGGAATTCCTGGGGGAAGCAGGATCCCCAGAGGAGGGAGGAATAAGTTAAAGATGTAAGAGAAGGTGGTAACTTCAGGGCAGTGAGGGGAGGGTCCTGCCAGTTACTATGCAGCACACAGGAGTCAGTGCAGCCAGGCGTGTGTGTGAGCATGTGTGTGCACCTGTGCACATGTGTCTGAACACGCATGTGCACAGCGGGGACAGTGACGACAGTGGGGACACTGATGAGTGAGGACAGTGCTGACACTGGGGGTCTGCCCCCTGCAGAGAAGCCTGTGGCTGCCCGAGGCTAGCGTGGCTCAGCTGCTGCTCCGTGGCACCTGTGGGAGCTCGTTCTCTTTTGCCTCTCTTCTTCCACTCGTGTGCGTCTGTTCCCAGTGGACCGGGCTCGTGGGCGTTGAAGACGAGGCTCCTCTGCTGCCCCGGTTCATGGTGTGTGGCTAAGCACCACGGCCCTGGTGTGGAAAACCCGCAGGGCCGCCCCGACTCACCATGTGTGGCTAAGTACCACGGCCCTGGTGTGGAAAACCCGCAGGGCAGCACCAGAATAAATGAGCCCAGGGCTTTCCCAGCCGGGCCCTTTCCCCACAAGGGGCTAGAAAGAAGTTATGGTGGCTGGTTTCCCTAGGAGCAGGTCAGGGTCGAGGGCGCCCGCTGCCTCCGCCCAGCCCATTCTGGGAAGCCCAGCCTTGCAGGTATAAGCAGGTGTTCGTCACCCCTTCCTGCCTCTCCCTCCGAGATGGACACGGCCCTCCTGCTGGGACTCCTCGTCCTGCTCTGCTGTTTTAGGGGTGAGTCCCCAGGGCTGACGGCCAGGGAAAGGACCCCGGGACAAAGGCCGTCCATGGAACCGCATGGCACAGCAGTCCCTGCCACCTCCCCGCCGAAGCCCTGAACACATGAAGGAGAAACAGCCAGTGGGAGGCCACGGCGGGGGAGAGGGTGTGTGAACAGTGCCATCCACAGGGTCTGTCTTCCCTTCAATAGCACTGCGGCAGGGGTGTGTGTGTGTGTGTGTGTGAACAGTGCCGTCCACGGGGTCTGTCTTCCCTTCAATAGCACTGTGGCAGGGGTGTGTGTGTGGGGGGTGTGAACAGTGCCGTCCACGGGGTCTGTCTTCCCTTCAATAGCACTGCGGCAGGGGGAGGTGTGTGTGTGTGTGTGTGTGTGAACAGTGCCTTCCACGGGGTCTGTCTTCCCTTCAATAGCACTGCGGCAGGGGGAGGTGTGTGTGTGTGTGTGTGTGTGAACAGTGCCTTCCACGGGGTCTGTCTTCCCTTCAATAGCACTGCGGCAGGGGGAGGTGTGTGTGTGTGTGTGTGTGTGAACAGTGCCTTCCACGGGGTCTGTCTTCCCTTCAATAGCACTGCGGCAGGGGGAGGTGTGTGTGTGTGTGTGTGTGTGAACAGTGCCTTCCACGGGGTCTGTCTTCCCTTCAATAGCACTGCGGCAGGGGGAGGTGTGTGTGTGTGTGTGTGTGTGAACAGTGCCTTCCACGGGGTCTGTCTTCCCTTCAATAGCACTGCGGCAGGGGGAGGTGTGTGTGTGTGTGTGTGTGTGAACAGTGCCTTCCACGGGGTCTGTCTTCCCTTCAATAGCACTGCGGCAGGGGGAGGTGTGTGTGTGTGTGTGTGTGTGAACAGTGCCTTCCACGGGGTCTGTCTTCCCTTCAATAGCACTGCGGCAGGGGGAGGTGTGTGTGTGTGTGTGTGTGTGAACAGTGCCTTCCACGGGGTCTGTCTTCCCTTCAATAGCACTGCGGCAGGGGGAGGTGTGTGTGTGTGTGTGTGTGTGAACAGTGCCTTCCACGGGGTCTGTCTTCCCTTCAATAGCACTGCGGCAGGGGGAGGTGTGTGTGTGTGTGTGTGTGTGAACAGTGCCTTCCACGGGGTCTGTCTTCCCTTCAATAGCACTGCGGCAGGGGGAGGTGTGTGTGTGTGTGTGTGTGTGAACAGTGCCTTCCACGGGGTCTGTCTTCCCTTCAATAGCACTGCGGCAGGGGGAGGTGTGTGTGTGTGTGTGTGTGTGAACAGTGCCTTCCACGGGGTCTGTCTTCCCTTCAATAGCACTGCCTGGGGCCTTTCAAGACGGCAGTGACGCAGGTGAGCAGGGTGAGGGGCTGTGGTTGGAGAGCCCGCGGGAAGGGGAGGGGAGGGGACCACAGGGGGAAGGAGGGGAGGGGAGAGGAGAGGAAGGGAGGGCAGCGTGGGTCTGGAGGCTAGAAAGGAGCCCAGACAGACCTGGAGTTTCAACACTTACCCATCTCCTCCAGAGGCCGGGCTGGGTGGGAGCTGACAGCGTGGGCCAGGCCGGGGTGGGAGTGAGGGACACAGAGGGTCAGGAGGGGTGGGTGCTGGCTTTGCAGGCGTTGGTGGGCCACAGCTGGTGAGCAGCACTCGGTGCATTTCATACACTTGTGCCCACTGGCAGATTAGGGTGCAGTGACAAGAGTGCCACCTGGAGCCAGTTCCAAACCCACAGATGATGCAGGAGAGAAGTGCACAGTCTGCCCGGGGCTGTGCGTGCCCCGAGCGACCCCACAGCGCTGCAGTGAAAGCAAGGGGAGAAGGGTACAGAGGCCCCGGAGGTGTGAGGGTGGGACGGGCACATGGCCCAAGCAGCTCTAGGTAAGATGCAGGACAGATGCTGCAGAGCAGATGGCCAGGCCCCAGACAGGGTCTGTCCCACCAGCCCGCAGGCTCACTGAGTTCTCATCGCCAGCACAGGCAGCAGAATCTCCGCGGACGAGGACGACTACCCAAGTGAGTGCGCAGCCTGCCCCATGCCTGGCACTGCAGTGGGCGCCCCTCTTAGACCTCCCAGGGTGGAAAAGTCCGGCACTCCTGTTTGAAAGGGGGCAGGTGGTTGTGCTAACGGAATTCTGGCGCCGGCTCGGCTCACGGCTCTCAGCCAAGCGGCCTCCCCACCAGGCGCGCAGCTGGTCCAGTGTCGCATGTGCCACCTACAGTTCCCCGGGGAGAAGTGCTCCCGGGGCAGAGGGCTGTGTGTGGCGACCATGGAGGAGGCTTGCATCACTGGGAAGATCTTCAAGAGTGAGTGCGGGCTGGGAGGAGAGGAGGGAGCAGAGGGCGTGCCCCCACCCCCACCCCGCCAGCCGCCAGCCAGGGAGCCTGCTCACTGCGAGCCTCCTGGGGACCTGGCAGCTTGGCCCCGCCCCGGCCCTGCTGAGCACAGTGGAGGGGTCACTGAGGGAGAGTGGCGCTCAGGAGACGAGGTCGAGGCTGCAGGGAGAGGTCGTGTGAGGTGAGACGTGGGCCCAGTAGAAGGCAAGGAGAGGCCCCCTCTTTGTGCCTGGACACCCAACGCATGGTCTCCACGGGGAAATATGGGTCCAGAGTCAGCGGACACCAGCTAGCGGGGGTGCCCTGGCGGGTGACTGGACACGCTCACTCAGCGTTAGGGTTCCGCAGAAACGCCCTTCGGGCGGATTGCAGACCGCGTGTCCTCTTCACTCCCACGCACGTAAAACTGCCGTGGATGCTGCTGTCCTCCCGGGAAACCCCCGCTCCGGCGGCACCTTCCCTCTTCACGTCTCAGCCGGAGTCTCGAACTCGGCCGTGTGCTTTTGCGTGGCAGCTACAGAGCCCTGGGCCACGGCCATGTCTGCCCTCCCCCTCCCACAGAGGACGGGGGTCTCTGGCTGACCTTCAGGGGCTGCCTGAAGAACTGCGCCAACGTGTCAGGCATTCGCTGGAGCATCTACTCAGTGACCCTCTGGTGCTGCCGGGGCTACGACCTCTGTAACGAGGACCTCTAGACCTGCCGCGGCACTCTGGTGGCAGCGTTCCTGCCCCACGGTGCCTCCTGGGGGACACTCAGAGGGACTGACACGCACGGCTCTGCCTTCGCACGGCACAGGGGACGCCTCTGCGCTCCAGGGCTGTCCTGCCCTACAAAACAAACCGAAAACAAGCCCAGAGAACCCTGTGCGCAAGAGCAATAAAGCCCGCAGCACTTACAAAGCACACTCCCGCTGTCCCTCTGCGCTGCTTAGGAGAGGCGGGAATTCCGTCCTCTGTCCTGGGCTGCCCCCTTCCCTCCACGGGAGACTGCCTCTGTGTCGCCTCGTGCCATTCTCCCCGCCTGCTCCAGGGAGAGCGTGAGGGTGCGGGACGACGTGATGAGGGGCATTGTCTGAGTCTTCGTGCGTTTCCTCTGAGCCGAGCCCGGGCGAGGGGCGGCCAGGACGGCGGACTCGCCCAGACCACGAGGGGGGACACAGTGATGCTCTCTTGGAGTCGGGGTTGGAGAAGGAAAGGGGGACGCTGGTTGCTGAGATGGTGCCACCCCTGCTCCCCTGCAAACGCACGAGGAGGCACAGCCTGAGGCGCTGCGGGGACTTCCCAGGAGGTGGGCCACTCCCCACCCACCCGAGGCAGGGCAGGAAGGAGCCGAGGACCGCCACCGGGTGCTTCCACAAGCCACCACCGTGGACAGGTGCTCCACGAGCGGACACCTGTGTGCCCACTGCGTGCCGTTCTGCATCCTGGGGAAACAGGGCTGGAGCCTTCGCGGTCAGAGGGGGCAGGCTGGCCCCTAACGCCCCTACCGGGCAGGGTGGAGCCCTCGGAGCCGTATAATGAAGTACACCTTCCTTCCCGAAGCCAAGGCTGTTTCTGGGTTCAGCTCCCCCTCCTTAATTTCTTTTTGTTTTTAAGAGGGATTTTTGCTGTAGGGCAAGCGCCCTCACTGGAGAGACAGAGGGTGAGAAATCATCCTGCCCCCGAGGGTGGGGAAGGCATGCCACAGCCCCTTCTCCTCTATCTTCCTCTCAGGATTTTGGGCGTGCACACGCGAGCACACGCTTGCACACGCTTGCACACACTCGCACACACTTGCACACAGCGTGTTTCAAGCCTCCGGGACTCCGAGGGAGCCTAGCGACGTGACTCTTGCGCCATCTGCTGGTCCTTCCTAATGTCTCTAACAAGCGGTTATCCAACAGTGTCCAGGCGCCGCTCGGCAGAGGGCACAGTGCTCTCCTGGGGCTCAGTCTAGTGGGGCGACAGCCAACACGAGTGCAGGACACAACGTAGGGTGCAGCTCCCAACGCCACGCCCCTGCTCTCCCCTCCCCACAGGCCTGCTCGTCCCGCCCACTCAGAGCAGCAGCCGGTGTGTTCTCTGGGGAAAGTGGCACTCATGGTGTCACACCTAGGGGACTTGATCCTTTTTCTGGAAATAGGAGACAGTGAGCTTCTCGTAGAGTGGAAAGGCTGAAGAGATGTGGGTTTCGAGAACGAGGGAAGCAGCTGGCCACCCCGCTCGGGTCACTGGGTCTGGGAAGCACCCCGTGGTGGAGTCTGTCTCCTGGATCATCCACGTAGCAGACACGTGCAAGTGCCGTACGCAGCGGCGTGTGGGGCTGCGTGGCCCTCGAGCCCGGGGAACCGGAACACGGTCTCAGGAGCGGTCTGCCTCACGGCCGGGTCTGAGCACCAGGGGTCCCCCGAACAGAACTCCGGTCGCCACTGCCAGGGCAAGGAACCACTGAGAGGAGCCGGCAGAGCCCAGGAAGATCGGCCCCTTCCTCCTCCTCCAGCCGCAGAACCCCTTCCTGCTATGGCAGAACGTCCTAGGGATGGGGGCAGCAGGTTGCCTGGTGGCTAGTGTGCTGGGCTCCCACAGGACCAATCTTGGTTCGAGTCCTGGACCTGGCGGCTTGAAAGCCACAGTGGAGAACGGAGAGAAGGGATTCGGCGTGGCCATTCCCCTGAGAGGGGATGTCTCACTTTCCCTGTCTGTCTCTGTCTCTCTCTGGCGAGCGCACAGCCCTAAGGCAAAAACCTGAAAATAACAGCGGGGTCCAGCCTCACAAAGCGGAGCACGGACGTGTGCACCAGCAGCTGCGGGGTGGCGACGTGGCCACGCTGGCCTGTGGCCAACCGCCCTCACAGCCCCCCTAGCCATGGGACCAGACGGCACCGCACACGGCGAGTACGGCGCGGTCTCCTCCGCACACGAGGCCCTCCCCCCGCACGAGGAGACAGAACTGCAAGGCCATCGGGCTCCGAGCAGTGGCCCAGTCATCCCCGTGGGCGAGAAGCCCCGGGTCCCCTCAGTCCCACCTGCCCACAACCACTGAGAGCACATACGTGAACACCGAGCGAGGGAGGCCAGAGACAGCGTGACGAGGTCACAGACAAGCACGGCACCCCGGGATGGCAGCGTGGCCAGCCCCTGGTCTCCTCCCTCTGCTCGCTCTACAGCCGATCCTCTCACCTAGACCCTCTGGGGCAGGGCTACTCCCCGGGCGAAGGCAACCTTCCAAGCCGGGGCTGATCTGGCCGTGAGCCCCAGGCCTTCCGGCCGTTCTCGCAGCTGTGCAGGGAGCGCTTGCACCTCAGCGCGTCCTGCCTCCCTGGGCCGGAGTGACCTGGTCTCTGAGTGTTTCCCAACCCCGGGGACCCTCATGCCGGTCGGTCGTTGTGGAGCCCAGGGGCCCAGCGCACAGGCAGCCTTGCCACCAAGTGAGCAGAGCGCTGGCGACGCCCCGCCCCCTTGGAAAGGGCAGGTCACAGTCCCAGGGCTGGCAAGGCCCGCCCTCCCCACCTGCGGGCCTGCCCTGCGCTCTGGCTCTGGCCACGGGAGAGCAGCGGGGCTCCAGCAGCTGCGGAGCCCACTGCCGGGAGAGCCTAGGAGAGCTGGCTGCGTGCTCGCCTCCACCGTTTGGCCCCCTGCCCCCGGTAGCCACCCCAGCACAGGGTGTGGAGGAGGGCCGATGCACACGCCTGGCCACGAGGCGAGCCCGCTCAGGAGCAGCAGTGAGGCACGTGTCGCAGGGAGTGAGGCAGCCGGCCCAACACGACGAACCCTCGGGAAGACGAGATTACCCAGCGCCACAAGTCACCAGGGATGGAGGGCCAGGTGCCAGCCGCGCTGTGAGCGTCTGTCCGGGATGACTGCGGGTCTGCCCAGGGCAGGGACCAGCCTGTGGCCGCTGGAGGGCTGTTGCCATGGTTGTCTTTCAGGGCCATGCCTGACCAGGGTAGTGGACTGCAGCCCACCTCGCTGTTGCCGCAAGGTCTGCAAGCATCGGCTTCTCCTTCTCACACCCGTTTCTTACACAAAACGAAGCATGAGAGTCAGGGTGTGCAGCGGAGGGGAGGAGGCAGGCGCAGCCGCCTGCCACGGCCAGCTGTCGGCTCTCGGCCATCCCGTGGGGTGGGTGGCGGCTGCGCCCACCGCCCTGCTGGCCGAGGCTGCTTCAGGATGGGCAGCTCGGCCTCACAGTGCGTGACCCACAGTCAGGAAACCGAGTCACAGACACATCGCATTCGCTGCCGGCGTCGAGTGAGCAGCAGGTGCAGGTTCAGCCCCGAGTCGCAGTCTGTACCGAGTCTGCCCTCTTAGCGAATCGGCTACGAGACACTGGGACCACACCGGTGAACGTGGGGCGGTGCGGGCCTTAGCAAAAAGGGTCAAGCCAACGGAGTCCAGGAAAGACCTTCCCAAGGGGGTTGCTGGATTCAGACGGCCACCCATGGGGAGGGTAAGACCTCCTTCACTCCAACACGGAGCTGGGCGCGGGCAGGAAACAAGGGCTAGTACTGCCTCTCTGGCTCTGCCCCCCCAGCCCATCCGCAGGCCGAGCTCTGCTGCTGAGGTGCCGGGAGCCCGGTACCTACAGGGGATGGGGTGCCGGGAGCTGGTACCTACAGGGGGTGGGGTGCCGGGAGCCTGGTACCTACAGGAGTGAGGTGCTGAGACTCTAGTACCTACAGGGGCTGGCAGGGGCCTCACCACGCACTCTGTGGTCGGCAGTGCAGGCCACTGCCTGCCCGCTATCCCTGGTCCCAATGAGAAGAAGCCAGCCAGCCACATGGAGTGAGCTCTGTCTTTACCCGTCACCTAGTTTAATCACACGCCAAGGCTCCCTGGCCTGCCGGGCAGCCGTGACTCAAGCCCGCCGCCCACAGCTGCCTCTCAGATCCCGCTTCTCACACGTCAAAATGCCGCAGCCACCTCCCGGTTGCCTCATCCCTGGCCCGAGAGTCCCCCAAGAAATCTGTAAGAGAGAGTGAGCTCACGGAGCCACAGGCTGGGTGCTGGGTGTAGCCCTCCCCGAGAGGCAGGAGGATCGCGCTGAGAGGACCCCGGCCCGGGAGATGGGTTTGGAGAGGCCAGAGAGCGGACAGAGGCCAAGTCTGCCCTGGGTGACTCGGGCCGTCTGCATCGTCACAGGAGACCACAGACGGCCACGCTGGGCTCAGACAGCAGTGGCGTGGGAAGGTCAAAGCCCCCAGCTGGGGAAGGTCAAAGCCCCCAGCTGTGCCGACGGACACGCAGAGTCCAGGAGGCCCCGCGGCCCGGCCCTCTCGTTCCCAGCTCCGCGGAGGGGCAGAGCCCGGGGCGGGGGGCCTGGCCCGGTGCCCCTAGAGCCCTTCGGGGAGGTTGCAGTAGTCACTGCTGATGCAGCAGGTGAGCTCCGTCCTCCTGTCGAAGCCCGAGAAGTTGATGTCCTTGCAGTTGGTCATGCACGACAGCCGGGAGTAGTGGTACTTGCTCCGCCCTGGGGACAGGCGGCATGTCCGGGAGCTGCCTGTCTCCACCCCGCGCCCCCAGTCCTCGCACCACACGAGCCTGCGTGGCTGAGCCAGGGACTTTGTTCCCTAACGCTCCGTCACCCGGTGTCATCCTGCAGCGTGACTGCCATCCGCGCCACCGCCCCGCTCCCTCCGGCAGAGGAGCCCTCCCGGGCAGTGGCTGGCTGCATACCTTTCTTGGTGAGCACATAGAAGTTCTCCACCGCGCAGGCCTGCCGGTGCCACAGCGTGCAGGAGCTCATGTCCCCGTAGCACAGCCCCAGGTGGTACTTTGGGCACTCGTAGCACAGCGTCCCCGCCCCTGTGTGGACGCCTTGCTCAGGGTGGGGGAGGGGCTGGCTCTCCGGGTGGCTCCTACCCACGTGGGGCTGTGGGCCTCGATGACCAAGCTCCTCGGAGCCAGGGGACTGGGTCCGCTGATTGTAAACGGGGCGGGGAAGGAGATCTAGTGCTAGCTTACTCCTCCAAGAAACGGGCCGCACGGGTCTGGGTGGGCCGCTCGCCCTGTCAGCACGGCGGGCAGGTTTACGCTGAGCTCGTCACCATGGCCTCTCACCAAGGGCTCTCCACCAGCCATGGCTGAGCCTCGAGCCAGAGCTCCCCATGCAAAGATCTCACAGGCTGACTGCCCCTCCCAGTGGCGCTCCGTCCCAGCAGCCCGGCCGCCCGCACCACCACGCACCACCGTGTGGACAGAGCAGCAGAGCTGTGCCCAGCAGGGTCAGAGTGAGCATCTTGGAGCCGCAGTCCTGTGTGGCCTGTGGACGGCACTGGCTGTTCCTGGCTCTGTCCTGGGGCTGCTCACCCAAATCACAAACAGGACCTCAGCGCTGCGGGGCCCAGCGCCACTCGGGTCCTGCGCAGGGTGCCCGAGAGGGCTCACACTCTGGTTCTCGACAGAGCCTATAGGAGCGGAGGTCGTGACCCCCCTGCTCACAGAGCTGTCCCCCCAGTGATGAGGTCTCAGCAGACCTCAGTACCGCCCTTCAGAGCTCCGGTCCCCCCAGGGCACCCCGCTCTCCTGTCTGTCTGCCAGCTTTTGCCTCTGTCAGTTTCGCTAGAGGGAAAGTGCGCTTGCTCAGGGGAGGAGAGAGAAAGCACCCCGGGGATGGCCACACCACGGTCCCCTCCCCTTCCTCTCCTTGGGGTTTTGGGCACACATGCAAACTGCCGGGCCGAGACTCAAACCGCACAGCCTGACCTGTGGGTCCCAGTGCCAAGCCCACGGTGCCACCTGCTGGCCCCTCGCTCACCCCTCACTCAGGCTTCCCTCTCCAGCCCGCAGCCGTGTCCCTAACCTGGCCGTGGTCGTCTGCTGAGGTCAGGCCGCTGTGGCCTCCCTGGTCCCACTGCTGCTCTTTACCATCACGTCTGCATAAGGCCAGAGGCCCTCACACGGGGCCACGGGGCCCACCTTCTCGGGCCCTCCACCGCATCCTGTCTGAGAGACGCCCAGCTCTGTGCGCTGCCTGGGGGCTTCCCCGCCCCGCAAGGCCACCTCCCTGCTCTCCTTCCCGCCCGCGCCCTGCTCATGCAGCTCTCGGCCCACGCGTCCCCATCAGAAGCAGCTTCCTGACCCGTCTCCTGCAGACGGCGACCTCTGCTCCCCACCTTCCCCGCTCTGGGCGTCGCGGCTCCAGCACTGTGCTGTGCCCCTCGTTTCATTTAGCAGGACGCACCGGCACTGGGGAGGACTCAGGGACCACCCACAGGCCCCGTGGGCCGTGTTCGCGGCCCTCCGGCTCGTTCTCCACAGGGCAGAGCGACCGGGCTGGCACACATGTGAAGGGGCCTCTTCATGTGCCCGGAGGCCCAGACAGCGGTTCGAGTGAGCAGGATGGGTACAGACCTCCCCTGTGTTTGTGGAGTGTCCCATTATAGGGCTCATGTGCTTGCCGGAGAGGTGCAGAGAATGGAGGAGAGTGAGAATCACCCGGCATCCCTTCCCCTGCCCCTGTCAGGATCCGGGCCTGCACGCGTGTTGGCATCGTTTTCAAGCTGCTGGGCCTGGTGCTCAAACCGGCTACGGATTGTGTGGGATCCAGAGCCTCATCCTCCACGCCGCCTGCTGGCCCCAAACTGTATAGATAGTCAAAGAAAACAGGTGACATGTCTCAGGGCCCCAGGCCTCTGCCTGCCTGGACGGCCCAAAGACAGTGGAGCGCGGAAGGGCACATGGCATGGGGTCTCCTGGCTGTCCTATCCGAGAGTCGTAGGGAGGATGGGTGCTAGCTCCGTTAAGAGAAGGAGGGTGGGCACTGTGTGGGCAGAGCAGTGGACGCCGAGGCTGGCCCACGGGGAGGGCGCGGTGCGCACGGGGCCGTCCTGGCCACTCACAGCGCAGGGCCAGGCTGGCTGGCTGGTGAGCGAGAGCCTGCTGGAGCCTCTCTCTCTGTCTCTCTCATAGAATAGATAAACTTCTAAAAAATGGTTACATTCATTAAAAAAAAAAAAGAAGACAATAAAAAAAACCAACTTCTTCATGAGGGAAAAATTAGTCAGTAATCCATAAACAAAGTCCACACAACAAATAAACAACCAGCAAAGACAGACAATGGGATTCCCAGCACAGGCGGTGGGCTGGTCTCCCTGGCACGTAAAGATGTACGAAGTCAGAGTCGAGACTCCCAGCTGAGCAGGCGGGCACAGATGGCAGCGCGAGTTCTCAGAGCGGGGCACCCGGAGATCCCAGAGCCGCCTCCTGTGCGGCGTGTGGTTGGCGCTGAGCTCAGGTCCCTGGCCCCGTGCCCGGTGCAGGTCGGCACTGTCAGAGCGCGCTGCGCCACCCTGCCGGCAAGGTTGGAGCCAGACGGCGGCGGTGTGGGTTGCCGTGTCAGCGAGGAGAGTCAGCCCCCGCCTCGGGATCGGAAAGACACGGCCGCAGCAGCCCAGCGAGCACTGCCTGCCCTCGCACCTGCTCCCGGGCGTTTTCAAGGAATAAGTAGACCGGCGGACACGTCACGCGTCCCCGTTCAAAGGCAGGACTCGGAAGTTCATGTCACTTCATGGGCCGGCCGCACCTCCTTGGTTGTCCACGGGGGACCCTGGCTGCAGGGACACAGGGTCAGAACAGCAGTAGGTGGTGTTCCCCGCACTAGCGTGTGGGGGTGGCCCACGCACGCAGATTATGACGTGGCGATGGCGCAGAGGGACTAGCCCGGAGTGGCATGGGGACAGCTGGTCGCCGACCGCCACCCACTCAGCCCAGCAGGGCAGCCTGGCTCCCCCATGGCCACTGGCCGTTTCTCTTCAGCCCTGGAGGCCTGCCGTGCCCGCCCTCGCCCCCGTCGGCCACCTTCGACTCCACTGCGGCCATCCTGCCCATCTGTGTCCTGTTTTCTCGGAGACCCTTCAGGGGCATCTGTGGGAACAGCCATTCAGACACGCTGGTGGGAAGTGACTTCTGAACACACCCTCTCGCTCAGCGGCCATCCTCTGCGAGTTGGAGGTGGGCGGCCCCACTCTCGGGCCTGCGTCGCCGGCCTCTGCTGCACAAGCTGCACCGTCTTCGGCTCTGGGGCAAGACAAGTTCGTTTTGACCACCCAAGTCAACACCTTCAGGTGCGCAATGTTCTGGTTCGATTCTTTCAAAATCACTTCAGAATTTTTATTATGATTATTACTTTTTAGTATTTTTTTCTCTTTTTTTTTCTTTTCCTATCCCCAAGAGCTTCTATTTAATCTGTATATTGAATCTTTTTCTGAGAGATCTTTGCTATAGGGCATGAGGCAGGAAGTGGGAAATCGCTCTCGTGGGGGGCAGGGATGTCCTTTTCCAGTCTCTTCTCGGGATTTTGGGCACATGCACCCTGTGTGAGTCTCAAGCCACCAGATCTGGGACTCGAACTGCAATCGACAGTGTGGGAATCCAGCACCTTAACCACTATGCCGCCTGCTGGCCCCTTACGAATCTTTTTTCAGAGCCAGAGAGCACATGAGCTTGCAGGGGTGGGGAGAGAGAGCGGTGTCCACACGGCAGGGCCACACTGCAAACCCTCTTCTCTGCCTCTCCATGCTGTCGGGGTTCTGTCTGCTGTGGTTTTTCAAGCTGCCAGGACCAGGATTTGAACTACAGTTGGTCACATGGGATCTGGTTCCCTTAACCACTAGGCCTCCAAGCTGGGACCCAGAAGTGATTTTTTTTAAAAAAAATAATTATTTCTTCAATTTTATTTATTATTACAATTTTAGAATTTGCTACAGGGCACGTGTACTTCACTGGAGGGGGGTGGGGGTCAGGAAGTGAGGAAGCATGCACCAGGTCCAGGACTCGAACCGCCATCAGCCATGTGGGAGTCCGGCTCCCTGGCCACCACGCCACCTGCTGGTCCCAGATGTGATATGTTTTAATGTATTGTGCTACAATTAAAGCACACGTGTGACTCGTGGATGGTTTCTGGCGTGTCTGCCCCAGGAACCACGTGTGGACTGGTGCTGGCAGCACGGGACAGTTTTCTGGGGCCTTGCCCGCGCTGGCCCTCCACTGAGCTTCTGTGAAGATGTAGATGCCTGAGCCATGAACGAGGCTGGCCACGCTCAACACACCGACTTGCTGGAGGTCAAGTAGTGGGTTTCCCAGAGGGACTGCTCAACCCGGGGAGCAGGCAGCTCAGTGCAAGAGCTCCAGGCTGAGTGGAGGCCCGGCCCGGCCACACTCTGCCGGTCCCTCTCCCCCGCTCACTCTGCCATTTCTCCCGCCTGGAGTCAGGCCGAGGAGCCTGCCCGCCTCGTGTGTGCCTCTCCTCTCGAGTGACCCCGTGGCCAGCACACAGGGGCCCCTACGAATGGACCCCGCAGAGGCCCAGGCAGGGCAGGGCGTGGGCTCTGGAGTTAGGGAGGAGACGGGATGCCGGCATTTGGCCACCATGGGGCCCTGCAGGGGTCTGACCACGCCAGGTGAGGTAGGGATGAGAACATTAATACATTATTGTTGATAATAATAAATACGTAAGAGCAACGGCTGTGCTAGAAGCTGTCCACCCTGGACAGCCGGCCCGCACATGGCCCAGTGCCCGCTCCTCTGCCCTCAGCTGTGGGCCGACAGCCAAGGGCTTACGTGGGGAGGGCCGGTGTGGCCGAGGGCTCCGAGGCGTGAACACTCTGTGCCTCACCAAAGGAGAGGCTTCCTCCAGCAGCCCGGAGCCCGCACTCACGCTGCGACTCCCCGAGCAGGGCTTCCCAGGCAGGATGGACAGGCCCTTCTTGTGGCTCTTCTTCTCCTGCCTCCTCGTGGGTGAGTCCCCAGAGTGGAGCCAGGGAGGCCACAGCGCAGGGGCCCTGCCCATAGACAGGAGCAGCCCCAGGTCCCTCCGCCTTCCCTGCATCCTCCACTGTCCTCGGCAGCCTGCCGTCCCCCGGCACCTCTGCCACTGCCCCGCATCCTGCCCCCCAGTCCTGTCACGTGCGTGACCCAGACCCTCGCAAGGCCCTCGGACACCCTTCCCGCCCAGAAGTGCGCTCCCGTCTGCTGATGTCGCCGCCGCTCAGGAGTGGGTCACGGCGGTTTGTTTTAGAGCAGCTGGCCCCAGTTGGGACTCGGGGAGGAAGCAGGAGCATCGACCCCACCCAGACGGTGCTAGAGGGCGTGTGCTCTCACGAGAGAGGCAGAGAAGGGAAAGGGGGCGCGCCCGGGGATGGCCACGCCGCAGTCCCTTCTCTTCCGTCTGCAAACCCTTTTCCTCCACGTCTCTCAGGGCCTCGGCACACACGCACCGGCGTGCTTTTCAGGCTGTGGGGTCTGAGACTCAAACTGCACCGTCAGCCACGTGGGATCCAGTGGCCTTAACCACCACTCTGCGGTCAGCCCCGAGATGACGGTTACTATTTTAACAAGCCTGCGTTTTCCATGTGCCACCGCACAGCTCATTGTAAAGGCAGCAGGGATGCGATGCGGCTCAGGAGGCCTTTATGTAAACTTAGTTGAAGCTGCGGCCAGCCGTTGGCGTAACGGCTCTGTTGCTGGACTCCCACGTAGTTGACTGCGGTTCACATCCCGGACCCGGTGGCTTAAAACTCACGCCAGGCGTGAGTGCGTGTGTGCCCAAGATACCGAGAGGAGAACGGAGGAGAAGGGATTGCGGCATGGCTGTCCCCCGCCCGGGGGGTGATTTCTCACTTTCTGTCTCTCTGTCTCTGTCTTTCTGGCAAGCGCACGCGCCCTATAGCAAAAACCTCTAAAAATAAAAAAGAAAGAAAAAACTTGGTTGAAGCTCAAAATAAGAGAAAATCTCACCCACCCTACCCAAGGGCAATGCCACACCCTAAAGCCACGAGTGGCCGGAGCCCCTGGCACAGTACCGCTGGCTGGGTCGCGTACCTCCACACTCCCCGGCCATCGCCCTCGGGCCCGCGGCCCCGTGGCACCCAGGCAGCATTGGTAGCACTCTGCCTTTTTAAATTTTTTTAAAGAGGATTGTTGCCTTAAGGCGTGTGCCTCTCCAAAGAGAGAGAGACAGGGACAGTGAGAGGGAAAGCGAGAGATCACCCCTGGGGGTGGGGGAAGGCCATTCTGCAACCCCTTCTCTTCCAGTCTCCTCCCAGGATGTTGGGCACGGATGCACATGTACCTAACATGATTTTCAAACCACTGGGTCTAGGACTCAAACCACGGTCAGCACGTGGGAGTCTAGCAACGTAACCACCGTGCTCCCTGCTGGCCCCGACAGCACCCTTTCTAAACTAGAGACCACCTGGCCGTGCGCCCACAGCTGTCAGGTTAAAAGGACTGGGGCGGGGGTGGAATCCTGTTTGCAGAACGACGCCTTCTTTCCCTTACCCAGGGGTGAGGCTTGGCCCCCTGCTCTGCCCGCTGCCCTGGCCAGCCCAGGCCTGGACCGCGCTCCACCCTGCCGCCGCGCTCTCTCGAGCAGGGGTGAGGCTTGGCCCCCTGCTCTGCCCGCTGCTCTGGCCAGGCCTGGGCCGCGCTCTACCCTGCCACGCTCTCTCCAGCAGGGGCAGCGCTCAAGTGCATCACATGTCACCTGCGCTCGCAGACGGACCGCTGCAGGAGGGGCTTTGGCGTCTGTCTGGCTCAGAGGCAAGAGACGTGCATGACCCTGAAGGCCATTCAGGGTGAGCCGGCGGGGCAGCGGGGCAGCGGGGCAGCGGGGCAGTGGGGCAGCGCGGCTGTGAGGTCTCCAGTCCCGGAGGGCTTTGAACCTCCCATCTCAGACAGGCCAGCCCAGGCAAGAGCCAAAGTGAGAATGGCTCTGAGCCTGGGTTGGGCCGGGCTCCGCCAGGAGGGCACCACGGCAGGGCCCTGAGCTGGGACAGGAGCGGGTGGGGAACCGGGATAGCGGGCGGTCCCTGCGCCCGGTCGGACTGACCAAGCGTTCTGATGCAGTGGGTGGCAAGGCAGGGAGGGCTAAGTAGAAATGGGAGTGAAGGCCCGAAGGCCCGCTGATCCAGCACGGACCAGCACGAGGGCCGGGAGGGGTCTCAGACACCCCCGGCTGGTCAGCGGCCTCAGGCATTCCCGCTGTGCACTCAGGAGTGTGGGCCGGCTCGCCTTCTGTGCCCTGCTCCCTGGGGCAGGTGGCCGCGGGCACGGACAGCCCATGCTCTGTGTCCTCCCATCCCAGGTGGTGAGCTCCAGGTCTCGTACATGGTGTGCCAACGGTTCTGCAGAGACCTGACGCTCAGCTACAACGACCGGACCTACGTGCACACCTGCTGCCGCTCCAACTACTGCAACTTCAAAATCTGAGCCACCCGCCCTGGGGCACTCCTCACTCCTCGCCTCTCCTGCCAAGCCCTGCCCTGTCCCGTCTGTCCTTGAGTCTCTGGTCCTTCCCGGTGCTTCCTTGGCCAGGGGACAATGATCTTAAATGACAGATCTCTCCTTTACAGAGGCTGGCGTTTCCATACCCCAGGAAGCCCGCCCCAAGAGCCCTGCATAGTAAAAACTGATGCAGAACTGTCCTAGAACCAGCCGTAGAGAACTGGGGTGGACGAGAAAGACTTTGGCTAAAAATTCAGAAATATTTTTGTCTGAAATTCCCATGTGTCACTTCAAGGATTAGATAGACAGGAAGCCCCTCATTTGGGAGCAGCATGCAGAGCCCACTCGGGGTTCTGCAGCTCTTGGCACTCATGGGCACATGCCACACGCACTGGCTGGGAGAGCAGGTACACTGGCAGCTCACTGCTCCCCTGCTCCCCGCCAGGAGGGCACCACGGCAGGGCAAGTTCCCTCCTGCTGTCCCTCCTCCTCCCACGCCCACCCTTCCCCTCCGTCCGCCTCCTCCGGCTGTGCCGACTCTCCGTCCAGAAACAGGACATCTGCAAAGCCCCAGGGCACCCCGAGGCCCTCTGAGGCACATAACCTGGGGTGGGCTGCCTTGCTGGTGGGGGCGGGGTCTGCCCTGGCCGCTCTCTGGAGCCTCGGGGCCCAGCTCGCAGGCCTGTGCTCGCTGGCCCCTGTGAGTAATAAAACCCTCGCAGAGCCCTGTGTGTGCTACCTCGCTGGACTGACAGAGGGGTGCCAGTGCCTGGGGGCCTGCCTAGTGGCCAGGCAGCAGTGGGCAGGAGGTCTGGCCTCTTCCTGGTGGCTGGCATGGCGACAGTCTTGCTTCCCCAGGACCAGTGAGCAGCAAGGCTGTCTTGGGAAGATGCTGCCCTAGGTCGGCCCTGTAGCCATTTGTCAAGGCGAGCCTGCTTGTCTCACACAGGCTCATACCGCCCTCTTCCCTGGCACCCGGCTGTGGCCCCGCGGGGAGCCGCCCTCCCTCCACGCTGAGCAGCTGCTACTGTGGGTCCCTCCCCAGGCAAGGCTGCCTTGGGCTCAGAACGCTCGGACCTGAACCTAGAGTGCCCGTGCTGGGCCTCCAGCCCCATCCGTGTCCTTCCCACTGTGCCGTTCGAGTGTGCAGGACAGAGACACTCCCATGGGGCCATGCAAGCTGGGGGAGCAGGGCAGCACTGCAGCCTGGGTGACAGGGTCAGGGTCTCACAGACACCCCAGGTAAGCACAACAGCATCAGGTCCCAGCCTGGGTCTGCAGTGCCACTGGGCTCCGCCACACACGCGAGCCCAGCTTCAAACCACGCTGCAGTGCCTTCCGTGGGCCTCCAACCCTGCTCCCTCACTCCATCGCTGTCCCTGCCAGGATCTCTGGTCCCTAGGACTTTCTGTGTCACCGCAGCTTTGACTTCCGTGGGAGGCACTAACCACACACCACGAGAACTGTGTCTCTGCTAGGACTCTCTGGCCGTGTCTCCACTCTGCACAGACTTGGGAGCCAGCCCTGCGTGGGAGGACCCTCCTTACTATTTCTCAAGGTCAAAGTACAGAATTCGCCCCACTTCAGGCAACTGGGGGACCCCGTTATTCTTATATCGTATTTTAGAATTACTTCGCTGATTTAACCATTTTACTCTATTTCTATGAGCACGGTGGGGCAGAGGCTGAGAACCTGTCATAACAGGGATCGGGAGACGCTATCGCTCCGTCACAGAAGTGCACAGGGCCTGCAGGTTCTAGTCCACTGGGAGGAACATGTGATAGAAAGTGTCACTCTACCGTGAGCGAGAAGTAACTCGGGGACCCAGTTCCGTCACTTCACCGCGTATATCTTTGTTCAGAGAGCCCACGTGAAGGTCTGAAGCCCTCCTGTCGCCCCTGTCACAGGGCTCTGCGGGGGGACTCGCGCTCAGCTCTCACCTGGCGAACCGAGTGCGGGGCAAGACAGAGACGCTGTGAGGGCCGAATACCCTTGAGTGCCAAGAGACGGGATAATTGGCCGACCTCCAGCCGAGGGCAGAGGTGGCCTTGGTCCGGCAGTGGGAGCTTGGCGCAGTGGGACACACTGCCCGATCCGTGTGTTCACGAGTAGCTCGGCAGGACCGGGGCCCGGAATGAAGGTTGCGGTCCCAGGACACACGCCCAACCCCCGTTTCTGTCCAGGCCGGGTGGCGTGGGCTCTCCCCTTGCACAGGGCTGGCCCAAGCCCCGCGCGACAGCGCTTCCTACCTGGCCTCCAGCTCCCAGGGTCTCCCGACACCTGCAACTTATTGCTACTTCTCCAACCTGGCCCCTCTTGGTCTTCCCCAGACGCCCACCAGAAAACACCCTGCTCCTTCCCGGGATCCCCGAGAGACTTTCACCACCGTAGGCGTCACGACCAGGGCAGGTGAAGACCGACAGGAGGTGCCCGACAGGGTGGCCCCGGGGGATCAGGCCCGAGGGCAGAGCTGGGGTTTTGGGACCTGCAGCTTTATCCTTTCTGGTAGGTGCTCACGGATGCTGGGGAGGAGTCCCCGGAGGCGGGTGTCCCGGAATGGGGAGGCCGGTCAAGTCTCGGCCGGGAAAGCAGGCAACGTGGCCGCTGAGAAGGGAAAGCAGAGCCCGGGAGGCGGGTGTCAAGGCTTTATTTCAGTCCTCCGCGCTGTAGACCGTCTCGTCCTTGGTCTCCTTCCCAAATATCCGGGTGATGTCGGGGTTGCGGTTGGCGTCATTACACTTGTTGAGGTTGGTGCAGCAGGTGGTCTCCCGCAGGAGGTCGTGGAACACCTGGAACATGCCCTCCACACACGGCTGGCAGCCCAGGGTGGTGTAGCGGTACAGGTACCTACCTGCGGGGCAGGGAGGGCGGCCACGGCCTCTCTCCGGGACCCCTCTATGCTTCGCGCACGGGAGCCCGGGGTGGCACGGTGTCCCCTCCCGACCTCTCTGGCCTCTCCGGGCAGTGTGCTGCCCCCACCCACAGCCCCCTGCTGGGGTGGTGAGTGGACGACCCCCTGTCCTTGCCCCTGCGGCGAGCCCTGAGTCCTCCACCCGGCTCTGGCCACGGCAGCAGAGTGAGGCTGGGCCGCCCAGGGCGAGGCTGCAGGGGCAGAGGCAAAGTTGCGGAGATAGGGGAGAAGTTGTGTGGCCCAGGTGAGGCTGCAAGAGTGGAGGTTGGGGGAGGCTACGTGGAGGCCAGGGGGAGGCTGGGCAGGGCAGGGATGAGGCCACACAGGCAGGGGCAGGAACAAGGCTGTGTGGGCAGGGGCAAAGCTGCATGGCAGGGGCGAGGTTAAATGGCAGAGGCAGGGCTATGCGCAGGGGCAAGGCTGCATGGCAGGGGCGAGGCTGGACCCAGGGGTGAGGCAGGTTGTAGGGGCAAGGCAGCATGGGCAGGGGTGAGGCGGCATGGGTAGGGGCAAGGCTGCATGGCAGGGGCAAGGCTGTGTGCAGGGTCGAGCTGCATGGGGCGCAGGGTCGAGCTGCATGGCGGGGGCGAGGCTGGGCGCAGGGGCCAGCTGCCTGGCGGGGGCGAGGCTGGGCGCAGGGCCCGGCGGCCTGGGCGGGGGTGAGGCTGGGCGCAGGGCCCGGCGGCCTGGGCGGGGCTGTTGTACCATAGCATGTTCAGCTTCCAGCAGCTCTTCATGCCCCCGCGGCACCGGAAGCCGTCGAAGTGGTCGCAGTGGTAGCAGAAGCGGACCCCTGGCAGAGGACACCACGCAGAGTCGGCACCGCCCCGCTGGGAGCCCCCTCAATGGCCGACAGCCGGGACACCTCAGAGTGGGGACCCCTCCCCGAGTCAGAGGGCAGAAAGGGACACCGGGCAGCGGTCCAGCAGCTCTTCATGCCCCCGCGGCACCGGAAGCCGTCGAAGTGGTCGCAGTGGTAGCAGAAGCGGACCCCTGGCAGAGGACACCACGCAGAGTCGGCACCGCCCCGCTGGGAGCCCCCTCAATGGCCGACAGCCGGGACACCTCAGAGTGGGGACCCCTCCCCGAGTCAGAGGGCAGAAAGGGACACCGGGCAGCGGGGGGTGTGGGGGCAAGCGGCCGACGTGCAGCCCTCGAGCACGCCCGTCCCACGTGGCACCGTACAGCTCCAGGCCTGCACTCTGTCCCCTGCGGAGAGAAGACATTCTCCCTGGCCTCTGAGCGCCGAGAGCCCCCACAGGCTGGGCCCGGCACCCTGTGGCCCGCCCGCCCACCGGCCTACCTGGGTCCAGGAGGAGTGCCGTGAGGGCACCCAGCAGGAGCAGGGGCAGCAGCATCCTTCCGCCGCCAGCATGCCCCAGCCTCATTTATGCCCCCCGGCCGCCCCCGGGCATCCCACGGGAACCACAGGCCGTAAACTCCAGGTCAGGCCGACCAGCCTCCCTGCGGCGTTCCCGGGAGAGGGTACACCCTGTGTCTGAGTCCCTGCAGGCATGTGGAACGGCTGCCAGACACCCCACCCAGCAGGTGCACCGTGGTGGCTCTGCGGGCTCTGCTGGGTGTCCCACTCCACAGCCACCGGACAGCCACTCAGAGGTGGTAGGGGGTGCGGCACCTGCACATGAGCCCCCGGCCCCGCTGGGTGCTGTAACCGCCCCGGGAGGTGCTCAGTGTGCCTTCTGGGAGCTGCGCCCTGCAGAGGAGGTGCCCGGAGCGAGTGCAGCTCCTGACACCGCTCGGCCTCCCGCTCTGAGGGACGGGGCGGCCTGGCAGAGCAGGTGGGTAGGTCAGCAGTCAGCCTCATCCCTGACCCTTGCGGGAGCGAAATACCATGAAGGCCAGTGGGGCTCGCGTTGGCGGCCGGGGCAGAGGGGCCTGTTCGGAGGCTTCTGGAGCCTGTGCAGAGGGGAGGCTGTTCCCTGCCCGGCCCCGCATCCCCCAGGGGCAACCTCTTTCCTGCCACTGCTGCCCTAGCAGGGAGGCATGTCCTGCCCGCCACGTCAGAGGAAGGCAGACTCCCGGCCACCCGGCCCGGTGCCCACCCCGCAGCCTTCTCCAGAGCTGTCGCCGCGTCTCGGCCCTCCAGCGTCTCCATGCCAGGGTGTGTGGAGAAGCAGAGTGGTTCCACGAAGCCCAGGACGGTGTTCCCTGCCTTCTCAGCATGTGGGACCAGGAGGCACAGGCCGGCTACACGGTCTGGCAGTTAAGGCAGTGGGTGCCATGTGGCCGACCACACGGCTCAAGCCCCAGCCTAGCAACTTCAGAAACACGCAGGTGTGGGCATGGGCAGAGCCCGAATCCCTAGGTGGGGAAGATGAGAAGGGGCTGAGGCACGGGCACGCCCTGGGGGCTTCCCGTTCTCGCTGTCTCTCCACCTCTCTCTGTGAGTGCTAGAGCACACCAGACACACACACAGAATCAGATCATCAAAAATATTCGATTATTTTACAGAGATCTTTGCTATAGGGCATGCGCACTTAACAGAGAGACAGGGACAGACACCGGGCGTGAGTTTAAGCCCCCAGGTCTGGGACTTGAACCGCGGTTGAACACATGGGAATCCAGCGACATAACCATTACTCCATCTGCTGGTCCCAGAAATATTTGATAAGGAAAACGGAAGGCGAGAGGGTCTGTGCGTGCTGGGAGGCTGAGGGTGGCTTCGCCCTCGCAGTCCGCTATGGCACAGAGACGGTAGCCGCGGTGACAGGTGTCCTGAGCCCGGGAGAGAGTGAGCGTGGGGCCCTGGACTCCCAGAGCCTTGCCAGGTACTGCGCCAAGCCCCTCGCCAATCCTGGCCTGCGGTGGGGCGGGGGTTCGGTCACGTGGCGGCAAGACGCTCCGGCGCCTGGCTGGGCTGGTGGGGCCTGGGCGCACCCCCACGCACTCTCTCCTGACCCTGTTCATGACGCCGGGCGGCTTCCCACAGCCGTTCCCAGAGTAGAAGGCAACTTGAACCGCGGTTGAACACATGGGAATCCAGCGACATAACCATTACTCCATCTGCTGGTCCCAGAAATATTTGATAAGGAAAACGGAAGGCGAGAGGGTCTGTGCGTGCTGGGAGGCTGAGGGTGGCTTCGCCCTCGCAGTCCGCTATGGCACAGAGACGGTAGCCGCGGTGACAGGTGTCCTGAGCCCGGGAGAGAGTGAGCGTGGGGCCCTGGACTCCCAGAGCCTTGCCAGGTACTGCGCCAAGCCCCTCGCCAATCCTGGCCTGCGGTGGGGCGGGGGTTCGGTCACGTGGCGGCAAGACGCTCCGGCGCCTGGCTGGGCTGGTGGGGCCTGGGCGCACCCCCACGCACTCTCTCCTGACCCTGTTCATGACGCCGGGCGGCTTCCCACAGCCGTTCCCAGAGTAGAAGGCACGGGAGAGCTGAGACCGTATCACATTTATTAAGAAACCCCCTTTCTGTCCCTCACCCTGGAAAAAAAAAAAAAACAGTGCCCTTTCGACACACTCCCGAGCCCCAGGACTTCTGCGTGGACGGCGTGACGGCACCCACATGCCCGTACCCCGACACTGCATACTCAGAGCTCTGGTGTGAGGTTCGTTCCCGAGTCGGTGTTCCTCCCGGAGTGTGAGGCCCAGCGCTGGCCAAGAGACTTGGGGCCAGTCAGCTGGTAAACCCGAGCAGAATCCCAGTTCAGTGCCCAGACCTGCCTTCCAGACTCAGCCGGTGCCTCCCACCCTCCCCTCCCCACCCAGCTGCTCGGCTCCATGTCCCATCCAACCTCCCGCCCCACAGCTGAGCCTCCGCAGCTTCCCATCTGCCCCGAGTCCTCCCCTGGGGCCCAGAGCCTCGCCACGCCTGGCTTCCACCAGGGCTCCTCCTCCTTCTCTGCTCCTTCCGACCAAGGGTGGAGGACGTGCTGTCCTCCCCTGCCCTGTCCTGCCTGCCCCGGAGGACAGCCTGCACCTGGCCCATCCTGCAGCAGGAGGGTAAGGCGGCAGGTGCCTCCGAGCCCCCAAGCAGCAGGTCTGGAGCAACCTTCTTCAGCTGCAGGGTCAGCAGGCCCTCTGCACTGCAGGCCCGTGTGGTGCCTCAGGCTGGGGACGAGGGCCAGCAGCTATGGCTCCCTGTGGGGCTCTGTCCACACTCTCCCGCCTGAGAACCTCCACATGAGGCCTCGTGGGTGACACAGTGACCTGAGGGCCGCATGAATCAGCTCTAAGGCTGTACAAGGAGAAAGAGGGCCTCAGCCAGCAGCAGGGCCTGGCAGGACTAGCCATTCTACACCCCTAGGCCATAGTGAGCCTGGCCCCGCCATCTCTGACCGCGAGGCATGAGCACGGGGCAGGAAGGAGCTAGCAGGAGGCTTGGTGCTGGGGCTGTCAGGAGCGGCAGGCCCCTCACCAGAGGAAGGCCCTAGCAGCTTGTGAGCAGAGTCCACCTGTCCAGGGAGCAGTGGGCCAGCAGACAGGTGGCGCCTGGCTTGGAAGAGATGGGGCCTGGCAGTGGGGGCGGCAGCAGGGCCCCCAGTAAGCTGAGGCCTGGCTGCAGCTGGCATGGGCGCGGCGGGAGGACAGTCTCTCCCAGGGCCTCGCGGCCAATTTCTCCAGGCGGTGACAGCTAGGAAGTTAGTGAGCGCGGGACCTCGGCCACCGGAAGAACTGGAGGCCAGACACACCCAGGGCCGTGTAGATCCCAGAAAGGCCTCGGGTGCGAGCCCGGGGACACCCCGTCCTCTCCCAGCCCAGACTCTGCTTCTCGGGGTGCCCTGGGGTTCTCCATGTGCTTCTGGACACCAGACCCCTCACGTGCCCATTACTGTTCAGAAGGGCTATCAGGAATGGCCCAGGAGCTTCAGGGAGGCCTGGGCAGCCCACCCGAGCAGGCGAGGCCCGACACGAGCGACGACAAATCCGCCCGCTGTGCCCGGAGTTCCAGGGCCCAGGCCCGAGCGCGGTCCCCCAGAAGAGCTCAGCCCGAAGTCCCTGCAGCAGGTGACTGGAAATGGGCTTGGGGACAGGGCTCTCCCAGCCTCTGGCAGAGCCTGGGCCTGCTCTCGGCCTCGCTGCCACCACGGCTCGCCCTCCTGCACCCCTGGCCTTTCAGGCAGGACTCCGCTCAGTGAAGTGCCTCTCCCGGGCCGGGCTGCACCTGTCCTCCATGGGCTGTGGCCGCCCCGGACCGGCCCTGCGGTGCTGAGGCCCTGGGAGACTCGGCCTTGGCTGCCCCGGCCTCCAGGCCCGTGCACCTCCGGAAGCTGTCTTGGGGGGCGCGGGGCTCGTTGAAAGGTGAGCTGCTCTCGGCCCCGCGTCGGCCTGCTGGTTCCCATGCTCCTGGAGTGGGTTCCCACACCTGCACCGTGGGTCCCTCAAAGGGGACGTGGCCCAAGGTGGGACGAGAAGCCGCGGTTTAGGAGCTGTCGCCAGGTCTCTGCGCCCGGTCAGGCAGCAGGCTTGCTTCAGAGACGACGTGGGCGTGTTCCTGTGCCCGAAGATCTGGGTGCAGCCTGGGAGGAGCAGAGGACCTCCAGGGCCCACTCCCGCCCCGCGTGGGGGGCCACGGGCTTGCAGAGGGCACGGGAGTGTGTGCTGCTGCCCCTTCCCACGGCCGACCTGAGCTCCCTGTGCCTCCTGGGAGACTGGGTTTGAGAGTGAGCGTGTGCGTGCTTGTGCCGCGTGACTGCAGTGCGCGTGCACGGGTGCGTGAGCACCGCCGTTCTCGCTGCACCGGAGGCTGGGGGAGGGACCCCTACCCCATGCTGACGGGGCTCTCAGGGGGCAGGTCACACAGCTGTGTGTGACCGGGGCGGGTCACCCGGTGTTCCCTGGGTGCGACCACTCAGTCCCGTCAGGACGAGCCCGGAGGTGGGGGCCTTCGGTCAGACGGCTGTTACTCTCCCAGGCTGTCCTCCTCGCACGTGCAACGCCCACCTGGATGACCCGCGGGGACAGGGGCCATCTGGGCCACGCACATCAGAGGAACGAGGGGTCTTTGAGAACATCTTGGAAAATGCACATTATGAGAAAACCAGGCATGGAGGGAAGAGGCAAAACAAGTCCCTCGACTCCCAAATACTCTTGCAAGAAAGGCCCCCAAAGGGGAATCGCAGGACGTGGGCAGAAGGCCGAGCTGCTCTGGGATTGAGCAGTGGAGCGTAGGAGGTGGACGGCCCTGAGGCAGAGGCTCAGCCAGCAGAGGGAAGAGGGTGGGACCCAGTCAATTCCAAGGGGCAGCAGAGGGAGCAGAAGCGGGTGTCCCACATCAGCAGGGACACTTGACCAGCACAGACACGCCCAGTACCAGGCAGGCCCTGCAGGTTGGACAGACATGCAGAACCCACTCCACGCTGCCTGTCAGAGACACCGCAAATAGAGGCATAAAGGCTAGATGGTGCTGGCTACGGTGTGACTAGACAGAAGCAGCAAACATTTATTAGACATCCAGCGTTCAGAACTTCAGCAGGTGGCGTGGTGGTTAAAGCACTGGATTTCCGTATGGCTGACAACAGTTCAAGTCTCAGGCCTTGAAAATCGCGTTGGGCGTGCATGCGTGTGTGCCCAACATCCCAGGAGGCGAATGGAGAAGGGATTGCAGCATGGCCATCCCTACTGGGGGGTGATTTCTCACTTTCCCTCTCACTGTCTCTGTCTCTCTCCATTGAGGAAACCTAAAAACAACAACAAAAACAAAACAAAACCCTCTGGCCTTGGGACATAAGAAATTACATATACTGGCTGTTAATAGTCCAATTCCAATGCTCAATCAGTGAAAAACTCTGGGGTGAAGTTTAGTTTAACTTCAAAAAGATCCAAGAATGTGCCACATAGCATTTGTGTGGAAGACACAGCTCTGTGAGACGTGGTGGCACACAGTGCTCGAATGCATAACAGAAGTTAAAACAACAAAAAGAAGGGAGACAGGTAAGGAGGATGCCTGGATTCTCTGAACAGCGAAGCTCGTGAGTGAGAGACGGCCAGGGAGCTTCGAGGCCGAGGTCAAGTAAGTGGCCCATCCCGACACGCGGTGAGCGGGAGGGACAGAGTGGCGGGTGGGCAGGACACGCCTCACACCCTCCTGTGTCAGCCTCCCGGGGCAGGGCCTAGGCTCTACTTAGTCGGCCTACAGCAATGCGCAGACTGAGAGGTCCCGCCACCTTTGCTGAACCCCAGGAATGTGCTTGCTTAATTGACATGACACCAAATCAAACATTAAATACCATTAAAAATTACAATAACTCATTTTAAGAATTACTTCCGTGTGTGTATATAAACTACAAAAAAAATAATCTTTTTTTTTTTCTTTTGGAGAGGTTTTTGCTATAGGGCGTGTGTGCTCGCCAGACAGAGAGACATAGAGACAGGAAGTGAGAAATCACCCCCCAGGGGGCATGGCCACGCCGCAATCCCTTCTCCTTTCTCCTCTCGGGATCTTGGGCACGCACGCACACGTGCCCAGCGTGAGTTTAAGCCCTGGGGTCCGGGACTTGAACCGCGGTTGACTGCATGGGAGTTCAGTGACATAGCCATTACGCTAACTGCTGGTCCCAACACACACATAATCTTAATTAGCCAGAGGGTAAGTGTGCACTTCCCAGAGTGAGAGAGAGAGGAGGAAACGCCTCCCCTGGGGCGGGAGGGTCACACTGCAGTCTCCCTCCTTTCAGGATACTGGATCCAACATCTCTCAAGCCACCAAGTTCAGGACTCCAGCGGTAATCACCACGCCAGCGGTAGGCCCAAGAAGCCCTTCCACTTTACCAAAAAGGTCAAAGAAGAGTTTATCTAACTGTCTGCAACCTGACTCACAGTTCAAAGCCTGCTTTGGCAGCAAACAGGTGCGGGTTCAGGACCTCCCAGCCTGTTTCCCTGGAGAGGAGTGTGATGCTACTGCGGCAGCTGGCCCTTTGGAATGCTACGAGGGTTCGGAGACGCCCAGAGCAAGTTCCTGCCCCCTCAATCCCACCAGATCCGAATGGCCAGACATTTCTGGGGGGACATCTGATTGGTAGCACCCTGTTTACCCACGGCTTCTGCCCAGGCCTCGAGGAACCTGCAAAAGGAGAGGAATGCAGAGCAGGTGCTGGGACAGAAGGGGAGGCCAGGGGCCAGCAGGTGCCAAGTGGTTAAGGTGCTGACTCCACTTGGCCGACTGTAGTTCAAGTCCTGGATCCAGCGGTTTCAGTATCATGCCGGGCGCTTGTGTGTGCCCAGGGTGCCGAGGAGGGACTGCAGTGCGGCCATCCCCCTGAGGGGGTGATTTCTCACTTTGCCTCTGTCTTTCTATGTCTCTGTCTGTCTTCAGTGAGCACACGTGCCCTGTGGTCAAGATAACGGGGGAGAGCACCCCGCAGGCAGCCCTTGGGGTGTCTGTGATGAAAGGGCCCAGCACTCCCCAAAGCAAGTGAAGCAGCCGCCCCAAAAGCTGAACGACCGTTTTCACAGCAGCCCACACACTGCCTGAAACCGGGGCCCCTCTCAGGGCCCTCAGGCAGCGACGGTGTTCCCGGTTCTCGGAGCTACGGTTCTCCGGACACCGGGGACAGTCCGAGCAGGCCCTGCGGCTCTGCAGTCAGTGCTCCGCTGCTCCCACTCAGGCCCTGGGCCAGGTGAGGCACCTCTGCCCTGCGGTGTGAGTACAGCCCGACACCCTTCTCTGAGTGGGTCGGGCTTTCTGACACCGCCTACAGCCGGGTGCCAGCCCGTGCCGTTCGGCCAGTGAGAGCACACGCAGGACGCCGGGCCTGCAGGGCTCTGCAGAGGGGCCCAGAGTGCCATCAGCGCACATGCCCGTCACGCTCGTGGCGGTGCTGGGGGAACCGCCTGCTGAGCCGCCAGCCCTGTGGTCAGAGACAGGCGGTACACGGCCCTCGACGGTGATGACCAAGGGCCGCCACGGCTCCTGGGTGCCCTCTACCGCCCATCTCTCACTCGAGAGCCTCCACCCACACTCAGGTCCAGTGTGACAGCGGGCCGCGTCTGCTGCTGCACCTCCCGACTGCTGTGCTGGCCACGTGGCATGACCGTGCCCTTGCCAGTCCTAGGTCCATGTGTGCATTTGGGTCTTAGCTTTCCTTTTTTCTTGTCCACTACAGGCATGCATGCTTGCCAGAGAGAGAGAGGAAAAGTGAGACAGCACCCCTAGGGTGGTGCAATCCCTTCTCCCTGCTCCTTCTCCGCACATGCGTCTGGCGTGTACTCCAAGCCGCTGTGTCCAGGGCTTGAACCGTTCAGTCAGCCACGTGGCATCCAGTCACCTTAACCTCCGTGCCATCTGCTGGCCCATTTCTGTCTTTGTTTTAAACAAAAAAGTTTAAAAAGTAAATGTAAAAATCAGAATAGGAGGGACCAGAAGATGAAATAATGGTTATGTCATGGACTCCTATGTGGTTGGCTGTGGTTCAAGTCCTGGACCCGGAGGCTTGACTCTCATGCCAGGTGTGTGTGCCCATGTGCCCAACATCCCGAGAGGCAAATGGAGGAGGGGGTTGTGGCATGGCCATCCCGCCTTGGGGGTGATTTCTTGCTTTCTGTATTTCTGTCTCTCCAGCAAGGGACACGCTCTATAGCAAAAGTCTCTCTTAAAAAAAAAAAAAAAAGGCAAAAACTGATAGAATAATAAGAAATTAAAAAAAATGTTCAGTGTAACTGTACAATGTTTTATTAGCAAATAATTTAAAATTTAAAATTTATAAGGCAAACAAGTTATAGGGCCCTCAGGTTCATTTGTTCTTGAAGGGGAAGCGTGTCTTTGCCTAAGCTGAGCGGTGGAAGGTGTGCAGCGCACACGGGTACCGCGGCCTTCACATGCACCCCGCTCACTCACTGGCTCCCCAGAGCGACCTCCAGTCCTGCAGTCCATCCCGGGTGGTCCTACAGGCGTGCACCGTTTTTCCCTTCAACACTATATACGTATTTTTTGAAGTTTTCCCCATAGGGCAAGGGAGCTCGCTAGAGAGAGAGGAAGACAGAGAAATCGCCCCTGGGGGCCCCCACCACAACCCCATCTCCTCCACTCTCCTCTTGGGTTTTGGGCATGCGCACGCACACGTGCGTTCAAGCCGCCGGTCAGACCTGGAACCGCGGGGGGCCGAGTGGGCGTCCAGCACCTGCTGGCCCCAGCGTCCTGTCCTGCACTTGCTGTCAGACAGCGCAGACGCGCAGCCCTGCGATGCGCTGTGTGAGCCCGAAGGACATGGCTGTGCAGGTGCGCGGTGGGCGGCACCGCCCGGCCCGGGTGTGTGGGCCGCACCGCCCGGCTCGGGAGCGGAGCGTCCCGTCTGCGCGAGCGCACTCCCCGAGATGACAGCCCGCTCCACGCGAACACCGCGGCAGCGCGCACGACCTCGGCGCCCAGCCCTGCCCACGGGGGCGGGCCAACGGGAAGCGTGCACCAATCGGAAGGCAGAGCTGAAGGACGTTCACTCCAGGACCAATAGGCGGGGAGGGGG
>NW_006159487.1:1012334-1024942 GCF_000334495.1 Tupaia belangeri chinensis
GGCCTCGGCCGGAACCAGGGCCTGGCGCGGGCCACGGCGGTGCGAGTCCGGGCTCCGACCCGAGTGGCCCACGGGACGCGCGGCGCCTCTGCGTTTCCGCGGTACCGGTTTACGTCGTTAGTCGTTATTTCTTTGGTGACTGTTTCCCTCCAGCTCTCCTGAGGCACTTCTGATAGCCTCGAGAGGAATCCGGTTTAGGGGTTTCAAACCTGTTCCAGTGTGCCCGGTTTACTGCCATTGCATCTGAGCGCGGCGGCCCCGGTGCCTTTAAGGTGGGAGCTCGGGCTCCGTGCTGGAGGCGGCCAGGTGCTCCGCGGGACTCGGGGAGCGGACCTGGGGATCTGGGCACCTCGTGCCCTGGCTCGCGGCCCCAGGCGCCCTTGTGCTGCTGGGCCGAGTGCCAAAGCTGCGGCCCGCCCGGCTCAGGCTGACACTGAGCTAGCCACCCTGCCTCGAGCCCACCCAGTCCTCCCAGCGGTCACTGGGCAAACCTGGCACATGTCCCTGGGGACCCTGGTCCGCACTGACAGCGCTAGCCCAGGAGCCAGGAAGGGCCGGCAGGGCTTACATCAGAAAGGAAGAGCCCACACCTCCTACCTAATGTGCATTTTCCTATTTGCAAAGTCATTACACGTTCAAGGAAAAAAAGGGGAATGTGAGACATTTAAATGCAAAGGAAGTAACACATACCCTAAAACACAGAAATCACATTTGGCTTTAATGCCAAAAATCCTACCAGCCTACCCACAAAGCACTGCTCACCCACTTCCTGCTGGCATCGGTGCCACCTACCGAGAATTCCTTCCTCTTCATACAGAGAAGCTCAGCCTTCTGAGCCCTCATTCAGTCCCTAGGGGGTCCGACTAAGTGCTGGCTAGTCGGGGATGAGTCTACGGGAACTCCCTGGAACGAGGCCACTAAACCCGCAGCGACCCTGCTAGTTAGTCAGCCCTGAAGGGCTTTACTTCATCCAACCTGACCTTCTGACTCTGGCGTCTACAGAATCCCCTAGCCCATGTCAGGAGCGGGGCGCTTTTTGTCCCTTATATGCTTCAGAGTAAGGAATTGACTGAGTGGTTCGAGTCCTAGACCCAGCAGCTAGAGAAAGCCCCAGACACAAGTGCACACATGGCTCAAATCCCAAGCGGGTGGAGACTGAGGAATGGCCATCCCCTCCCCCAAGGGGTGGATTTCTCACTTTCCCTCTCTCCGGGCTGTGCACCCTATAGCAGAACTAAAATAAATAATAGTTTTTTTAAGAGTCTTTATTCTCTTCTAGGCGTTTAAGAAGAATTGAGATACTAATGCCAATCAACGTACATTGAAGATAAGGTAAGGAATTACAGAGACTAACTTTGGCTTGCGGACGGGTGTAAAAATGGCCAACCACTGTCAGATACCCTGAGAATGAAAGGTTTTACATCCAAAGGATGAAGTGGCCATAGTTCGAGGACCCCCAGGGTGCTGTGATGGGGCCGTGGGTTGGGCCCCGAGAAGCAACGAGAGACAGCAGAAGGCCTGGGCCGAGCCACGGGCAGTCGAAACCTGTTCCTCGGCCGCGTGGCCTCCCTGAGGCTGAGGACAGCCGCCAGGGTCCCGCACTCGTCCTGGCAGTCCCTCCCCTGGCCCAGAGGTCAGGGCGCCCGCACACCTGGGCCGCTGGGTGCATCAGTCACGTCCTACTGGCTGCTGAGGGACAGAGGCAGAAGCAGGACACCGGGGTCTGGGCCATGGTCATGTCAGCTGGAGGATCAGACCTCCGCGCCGTGAACACGGGTGACTGCAAAGGTGAGGCACCGCCGAGCCAGGAGGCCCGAGGTTTACGGGGGGCTTACAGTTTTTGCTGTGACAAAGGACGATGTATTAAGGGGACTTCGGGCTCTTTTGAATACATGTTGGTGTTTATATTTCGAGGGTTCCCTGTCAACTTTACCTTGAGAACGAGCAAGACCCCACCCCAGCCACCCAGCTCTGGGGCGGAGGGGTGAGCCAAGAGGGCCAGGTTTGCTCCGCCAGAGTCCCGCTCCTGCCCCTTGCCCCACTTGTTCCGTCACCCCAGGCCTCCTCCGGGCTGTGCAGCTGCATCTTCTGACTGGACACTTAGAGCCCTGGTTCTTATTTACGTCTTCACTGGCTTCCGTGTGTCCTGCAGGGTTTCCCCTGAAGATCTCCAGTACTGAGAACCATCCTAAAACCCCTAGGCCAGGGCTTGGTGAGTGCGGGGCCAGGAGCGAAGGCGTTTCACATCTGCAAAGGATCGTAAGAGATAACGTGCAAGAGGCCGTGTGTGGCTGACCCACCTGAAAGCTTCTCTACTCCTGCACTGGAAAAGGGTGGCCGGGCTGCACTAGACGGTGCCCCCCGAGAGGGCATGGGCCTCCCACAGTGCAGACTTCTGGGTAGTGGCATGCCCCGTGCTATGCCAGTTTACCTGGGCCTTAACTGACTGAAGTGGGGAGTTAGAATTTTTTAAATTTTGTCTTAAAAGATAAGCCACTCAGGACCAGCAGATAGCTAATGGCTACGTTGCTGGACTCCCTTGTAGCCAGCCACAGTTCAAGTTCTGGACACAGAGGCTTAAAGCTCACATCGGGCATGTGTGCGTGCATGCCCAAGATCCCAAGGGGAGAATGGAGAAGGGATTGCGGCGTGGCCATTCCCCTGGAGGGTGATCTCTCGCTTTCTGTCTTTCTGTGTCTCTCAGGCGAGTAGTGGGCCCTATAGCAAAAAATCTCTCTGAAAAAAACAGAAAACAGAAGATAAGCCACTAGGGTGAAGCTGTGCGAGTTCAGCTTCATAGTGAATGGCCCTTGGAAAAGCAGAGCGCAGCAGAACAGCCAGCCACGGCTTCCCAGGGTGCACGGGCGGTGCCGCCTTCCACCCGTTTGTGTCTCTCTAAGAACTTCTTAAGAGGGCCTCAGTCTTTCTGGAAGCCGGCCCTCTGAGAGGGGTGTGGCCTGCCTCACAGCTGGTTTTTACCCCCCACCCCCATCAGGTTGCTGCTTCCTGCACTGAGGTTTCCCACAGTCACATGACGCCCTCGATCTCTGCGTCAACACAGACCCTCTTGGTTGGCCCCTCCAAAGCAGTGGGTTCTTCCTCTGGGCCCTCAGCACACTTCCTCCGCACTCTTGCTTCTGCCTCACGATGTGAGTGCAGGAGCTCAATGCGTCCCCTACGTACAAAATGCTGGATCCGGGATTCCAATCCTTGGCACTTAGGACGGTCCATGAGAGGCTTATACGTGCGCGTCTTTACCCCCTCCACAAAGGCGCTGGT
Source organism: Tupaia belangeri chinensis (assembly GCF_000334495.1). Taxonomy (NCBI): domain Eukaryota; kingdom Metazoa; phylum Chordata; class Mammalia; order Scandentia; family Tupaiidae; genus Tupaia; species Tupaia belangeri. Next base: position 1,015,614 of record NW_006159487.1, read on the forward strand.
CTGCTTTACGACAGAGGGCCTGGCATCCTCCCACCCCGTCACGCCGCCCGGCTCTGGTGCTGATGCACAGGGTACCGGCACCGGGTCCAGCCCCTGCAGCAGGCTGTACAGCATGTGGGCTTGGACGGCGTGCTTCGCCCACAGCTGCTGCAGGTGGGTGATGTTGAGCTCCTGAGCCTCGCGGTCGTAGACCCACCTGATGTTTTCAAACGTACAGTCGTACAAGACTAGAGGAAACTCCACAGCCATGCTGAAGAGAGAGAAGAAGACGTAGGGTGTGAGGACACAGGCGCTGCCCAGCATCTAAGCCAGGGTGAGAGGGCCAGTGGGAGGGGCACCCTGCTGAGGACTCTGCATGGAGACCTATGCTCTGTCCCTCCCGCTGAAGCGCTGTTCCAACAACGAAAGCCGGACACCGACCACCAGTGCTGCCGCGGTACCCCAGTGTCCTGGCAGTCTCCTGGAAGGGCTGCGGCTCCACCGCTGCCGGCCACAGAAGGCAGCTGCTCCTGGTACCGTGCTCCTGGCACCTTCGATTTGGTATGAGGCCACGTTTTATAGTCAGGAAAGGATTACTAGCACCTATATGGCCTTGGCCTGTTGTCAGAAGTTATGACTGATCTTTCTGCCATTCCCACCACTTCAGAAGCTGGAAATCAAGGGAAATTTAGTGGTTAAGGCACTAAACTCCACGTGGTCTACCCAGGTTCAAGTACCAGGACCCAGCAACCTGAAACTCAAGCAGGCTGCGTGAGCGTGCATGCCCAAAAATCCCAAGAGGAGAAGGGGCTGTGGCGTAGCCATCCTGCCTGGGTAGTAATTTCACAAGAACCTAACAACAGCTTTACCATAAATTCAGAAACACAGACAGACGTGGGGACAAGGTCCTTCCCACAAGACGGGTACTGGCCACACTCTGCTGGAGGAGCTGGTGGGGGGCGGGGGGGGGCACTCCCTCACTGGGGAGAGATGCCACCGTCTCCATATTCACAGCCTGCTGCAAGTGGGACTGGGACTCAACAGAGGCGGCGCCTGTCGCCTGGTTACTCAGTCGGGCGAGGGGCAAGCTGTGTCCCGAGTTACCTGTACTGAGGCTTCTGGGGATTGCTCTCGATGTCCAGCAGCTCATCGATGACTTCCGGCCTCTCCAGCCCTTGGCCGATCAGAAAGAGGACAGCCATCATACAGCGGACTTGGTGGTACAGGAACGCCTGGCCGGTGACCTGGAACTGGCACAGCTGGAAAGGTGCCTGCTGCGTGTGCTCCCCCGGACTCTGGCCGACCCGCTGTACTTGAGCAGACAGGACGGTCCTCTGAAAGTTAACGACCCCGTTGGCCACGTCCATCTTGCAGAAGTTCCTGAAATCATGTGTGCCAACGTACTTCTGGGCTGCGGAGTTCATGCTTTCGACGTCCAAATCGGCACGAGGGAAGAAGTAGCGGTAGGTCCGCTCCAGGCAGCTGAACCTGGCGCTGAAGCCAGGTTCTACAGGGGCCCAGGCCAGCACGCGGATGTCCGGGGGCAGCACCCTGTTGAGAATGTGGGTGTAGCGGATCTCTTGAGCAGTGTCAGTGCCTTCTACGTGAACGTCCTCTGAACCCCTGCCCCGTGGCAACTGCGAACGAAGGTCCAGAGAGATCACCTGTGGGTTAGAGACCAAGCAACGTCAGCTTTCGCGGGAGCCCAGAGCACCCTGGCCTGGCCTGCTCTCCAGTGGGCTCACGAGCTCTTACCTGTCCGAAGGCGCTAACCCCCCGGTCAGTGCGCCCACACCGGTGGTAGTTGGACGTCTGGCGGCTTTCTACGAGACGGGTCTTGGTGAGCGCCTCAAACAGCTGCTCTTCGACCGTGTTGCTCGTGTTCTCCTGACTAGCGAAGCCCTGGTAGCCCCAGCCCAGGTAGGCTATCCTCAGGGCCACGTGTCTCCGGCCGTGGGCACTGAAGTCAAAGGCGCGCTTCGCTTTCCCCGCTCCTGAAGCGCTTCTGCCGACCGCCGGGTCCTTCTGGTTGCTGGCCCGCTCCTTTCTAAGCCTGCACACCTCCCGCTCCAGTTCTCGTACCCGTTCCAGGAGTTTCTCAGTCTGGCTTCTGTCGCCGTCATTTTCAGCCATGATCTGACCACTCCAGGAACCGGAGTCACGCGGGTCCAGCACCCCTGAAAGACAGCAAAGGGGTACAGGAGGCCCGTGCTGGCCCCTGGGTGACGGCAGTGGCATTACATGCAGTGCTGGGATTTGCCTGGACGCTCCACGAGCACGGACTTGTGCTTTCTCTGCAAACACGGGTTAGTTCAGTGAACACGGACTGACCCATAGGGGAGACTTCTTCCAGGTAGTCAAAATCTGGGGACACTGTAGACTTCTTTATTCTTTGTAACTGATGTGAGTGAGGGCTGACATTATTGGCATCTTTGCCTAAACATTTCCCTTTGACTTCTCATTCTGTTCGTTTACTTTGTAAATCATTAGCCTGCTTTCTGTGGGCTGCTTATGCCTGCTCCGAGTTCCAGCGCTAGTGTTCAGATGAGGCGCTCGTGTGCACTGCCACCTAATACTCAGCTGTCTTTCAGGTGGTGCACCAGAAGGTGGGCTGCCTGAAGACACGAGCCACGATTGCATTCCCACTGGAAGTAGAGCTGGACGCAAGACTTGCCCCTCAGCAGTTGTGATGGCGGAAATAAGGTAGCTAAGTGTATGCGGCACCCCGGCGTAAGCCAGTTACTGCACGGAATGCTATGAGCGTTCTGTACCCGACAGTCACCGACAGCTGGGTGTGGCAGCACTGCTGCAGCACAGCTCTGACACCGGACAGTCCTAGCAGGGGGCTGATGGCCATCTTAGTCACAGGCCGTCCTCCCCGGCTAAGCTGTTTATGTCTAGGTAGCTCACTTAGGTTTTTGCCCTCGAGTTTCTGTAGCTGATTAAAAGTTTAAATACAGGGCTGACCTGTGCCCTAGCGGGTAAGAGAGCTGCAGCTCACGAGCCCACGTGCAGTTTGAATCCTGTCCCTGGTGGCTTGAAAACACCCTGGGCACGACCCCAAATCCTGGCAAGACGGAGAAATGAAGGAGGACACGATCGTGCCCCAGGGAGGGGTGCTTTCTCCCCCTCTGCCTCTCCCTCTCTCTAGCAAGCGCACACGCCCTTTAGCAATGGGAAAAAAAATGTAAAAAACAAAACTGTAAAAGCACTGGAAGAAAACACAATACCTTTATCATTTTTCTTTTCTTTCTTTCTTTTTTTTTTTTTTTTTTTTGAGAGGTTTTTGCTATAGGGCGCATGCACTCACCAGAAAGACAGACAGACAGAGAGACAGAAAGTGAGAAATCACCCCCCCAGGGGGATGGCCATGCCACAGTTCCTTCTCCTTGGGATCTTGGGCACACATGCATACGCACCTGGCATGAGTTTAAGCCACCTGGTCTGGGACTCAAGCCGCGGTCGACTACATGGGAGTCCAGCGACATAGCCATTATGCATTTGCTGGTCCCAACTTGTGCCAGCAAAAATCGATTCACAGAGTAAACAAACTGGAAAGAAACAGACTGATGGAAAGGCCCTCTCCCTCCGTATAAGTTCCTCACAAACATAAGAAAGCACTTCTAACGAGAGGGTCTGGAACGGAAAACCCAACCGTCTGAAAGGCAAATAGGAAGACCACGCAGTTCACACCAAAACAGAAATGCTGAGAAGTTAGCAGTGTATGCGTACAGTGTGCGTATTGTGGCAATATTCATACGTTAAAAGCGTTCAGCTTACTCAGCCTCGGTAAATGTGAAATGCTGAGAAGTTAGCAGTGTATGCGTACAGTGTGCGTATTGTGGCAATATTCATACGTTAAAAGCGTTCAGCTTACTCAGCCTCGGTAAATGTGAAATGCTGAGAAGTTAGCAGTGTATGCGTACAGTGTGCGTACTGTGGCAGTATTCATACGTTAAGAGCGTTCAGCTTACTCAGCCTCGGTAAATGTGAAATGCTGAGAAGTTAGCAGTGTATGCGTACAGTGCGCGTACTGTGGCAGTAAAGTTAACAGTGTATGCGTACAGTGTGCGTACTGTGGCAGTATTCATACGTTAAGAGCGTTCAGCTTACTCAGCCTCGGTAAATGTGAAAGTATGTGACAAGGGTGTCTCACAGAACTGCCTGCCACGGTGGGGAGCTGGCCAGTGTGCCACCCGGCAGAGGGGGTGCGGAAACAGGCTGTTCACGCACCACTGATCAGTCTTCTAGCGCGTAGGCATTTGGACAAGAGATGTCAAAATTGAACACACGTGGGGCCAGCAGGTGGTGTGGTGGTTGGGATGCTAGACTCCCACGTGGCCAACCACGGTTCAAGTCCTCAACCTGGTGAGCATATGTGCCCCACAGCCAATCTGAAAATAATAGGGTTCAGCATGTGGTGTAGTAGTTAAAGCGTTGCACTCCCACATGGCTGACCGTGGTTGGAGTCCTGGACCCGGAGGTCTGAAACATCCTGGGCACATGTGCCCAAAATTCCAGGAGGAGGAGGGTCTGTGGTGTGGCCACCCACTCTGGGGGTGATTTCTCTCTCTGTCTCTGGTGAGCAGCACATACCCTATAGCAAAAATCTCTCACCAAAAAAACATTCTTTGAAAAAACCTAAATGACATCAGCACGGGTCTGGCTGCATAAATCTGCTACATCCACCGGCGGGGAGCCGGAGGAGCTGCCAGCGTGTGCACTGTGCTGGCCACCCTGACTCCTGCACTGCTGTGCTACAGGAACGTATCTGCATGGCTGTGGACGACTTCCGGGAAGATGGAAAAATGGCCTTTGAGAGTGGAAGTTCTTAGGGAAGGGAAATTCTTGTCTATGCGGATGTCTAGAAGGAAAAGTGGCAGGGCGCAGGATGGCGGGCGTCGACGCCTGTCGTAGCGCCGTAGCGCCAGCTGGGGAACCAGTGCTGGGGTCCGGTGAGGTGACTCACCGCCACGGCTCTGGGACCTACAGATCTGACCACAGGGAGGGTGTGCACATGCATGCAGGTGTCACGTGGCGGTGTGAGGCCCAGTATTGCCTGGCCGAGGGAGCGACACCAAGTCACTCAGGTTACCAAGGGCTCAGTCTGCAGTGGGCTGCCTCAGCAAGCTCTCCGACTTCTGTGCTCCGGGTCAGGGGGGTAGGGAGGAGCACATCCCCAGCTGCGAGCAGTACGGGAGCTTAGTAGAGCGTGGAGCACAGCCAGGGGCCACGCGGTCTCCGAGAACCGGCTCTGCGGTGTGCGCTGAGCGGTGTGCCCCCCATGTGGGCAGACACTTTTCTTAGGCCAGCATCTCGCCGTCCTGCCAGAACCCACCGCCGGGGGCAAGACGGAAGTGAGAGTGAGCGGGCAGGAATGGAGGGCCATGGCTTCCTAGAGCTGTCTCCGCGCCTCCTGAGCTGCGCTGGTGCTGCTGCGCATGTCTCATGGCGGCCGACCTTGTGACGGCTCAGCTGGTCGTTGTCCTCTGCTGCTGGGACGTAGAGACACAGACTGTCAGAAAACTGACCCGTCTGATCTCTTACAGAAGGTCCTACAGTGCAGGGGAAGCAGTGGAGGAGCTCATGGGAGCTGACGGGCAGCAGTGGGCCAGTATGGACCCAGAAGAACGAATGTTGGCAGCTACGACAGCTCTGACCCGTATCTGTGCAGGGCAGGGTGAGGGCGACGCCAGGAGAGAAGGCCTGTCCCTGCAGTATGACCCCTACAGCAAAGCCTCTGTCACCCCTGGGAAGCGCCCCGCTGGCCCCGGGCCTCTGCAGTACCCGCAGGTGGAAAGCCATGCCACTTTGGAGACAGCCCTGGGGGCTTCCCAAAGACTCCGGAAGCCTGTGATGAAGAGGAAGGTACTGCGGAGGAGGCCGGACGGGGAAGTGCTGGTGACCGACGAGTCCCTTATCAGTGAGTCCGACTCGGGTACGGAGAGTGACCTGGATCTCTGGGACTTAAGACAAAGGCTGATGGGGCTGCAGTTCCAGGACAGGGAGTCCCCCCTCCATGCGGCACAGAGGGTCAATCTGCCCTACAACTGCCCAGGCCTTTCTCAGGACCAGCTTCTCTGCTACCTCGGAAGAGAGGCGACGGGCCCTCCCGCTTACGAGCAAGATCTGATCGTTGCCAGCAAGCCCAAGTCCTTCATCCTCCCAAGACTGGCCCAGGTCAGCAGGATCCTGGGCAAGGTCGACCGTGTGGCCCGCTACTTTGAGTATAAGCGGGACTGGGATGCCATGCGGTTTCCTGGTGAAGATCACAGGAAGGAGCTGCGCTGGGGCATCCGGGAGCAGATGCTCTGTCGAGCAGAGCCCCCGCCCAGGCCGCAGCATGTGTACGTCCCAAACACGTACCTGGTGCCCACCGAGAAGAAGCGCTCTGCCCTCCGCTGGGGCGTCCGCTGTGACCTGGCCAACGGTGCCATGCCCAGGAAGCCTCCCTTCCCACTTTCTCCGTCTTAGGTCTTTCTTACCTCCTGTCCTCTCACCTCCTGGCTGTCCCTTGGAATAACCTGGTTCTTTATCTCTCCTTTGAAGTAAAAACGGATGGAAAGGCAGTGGGGGCCTCAGGGAGTAAGGACCCCCACCGCCGGTCTGTTCACGCAGCCTGGGTGGCATCACACCCCACTACTTCCAGGTCACCATTCCCGACCCAGCAAGTGTGGGGAGATCACGCCAGAGGAGACCAGGCCTTCCCTGCTGCGTGAGTTAGCAAGGGTCGCTCCTGCTCTGCCTGTGTGCACAGCTGTGTCTATGTGTGTTTAGAGTCATTAAAGTCTTAGAAATATGTAAGTTTGAGCCTCATTTTTACTAAATCCTTCCCGAAGATGACCCTGGACCCCACTCTGATCCTGCTGGCCCCCCCACAGCTGCTTAGCACCGCCATTAGCATGCGCGCAGCAGCACCGATGCTCTGCCCTGCAGGCGTGTGCTGGGCCCAGGCCCGCGATGCTCCGGGGCACCCCGCACTGACGGGCTGGCTCCCATGGGGGTGCCTTCTCACTTTCTCCTTCCCCTGTGAGCGCACACACCGTCTAGCAAACGGATAATTTAAAACATCATAAATCGTTTATTTCTGGGATTCTCCATTTAACATTTTTGGACTAAGGGTGTGTGGCACCATAGAAGGCTGGGCCACCACCAGAGGGAAGCGGGCGTAACTGTCCCAGTGAGACACGCAGCCAACAGCACTCGTGGCCGGAGACGGACAGCACGAACAGTCTGCGTGGAGAGCTGACCAACAACCGAGCCCTGACTGCAGCTGTCTGCGGAACCGTGGCCCCACAGCACTACGGCTCCACGGTGAGGCACTGACCGGGAAGGTCAGCAGTGGTGGCGCCAGCTGGCGATACGGTGCTTATGGCGCTGGGCTCCCGCGTGGCCAACTGCAGTTCCGGTCCTGGACCTGGTGACTTGAAAGTCACACCAGACGTGTGTGTGAATGCCCCAAATCCAGGAAGAGAATGGAGAAGGGACTGCAGTGTGGCCATCCCCCTGGGGTGATTTCTTACTTCCCCTCTGACTGCTTCTCTCTCTCCGGGAGTACATATGTCCTACAGCCAAAAAAAAAAAAAAAAAAAAACCCATCAGTGGCTCAAAGAGCCACGTGGGACATATCCGCTGCTAATAAGCAAAACCACGCTCAGGAGAGCGGAGCACTGACCCGCAGCCAAGACATGGTACAGCCTAGGCAGCCCTTAACAGCAAATGCACACACAGGCACCTGTCCCGCAGCTGGGAGAATGGATGCCTTCCACTCGAGGGGAACCGAGGGCCTGGAGGACGGGTGGAGAGGTTGGGAGGTAAGCCAGAAAGAGGAGCTGCTCCGTGCCAGCTGGTGCGGGCAGGGCTGGGTGGGCAAGCAGAGCTGACTCACCGCGCACGGTTTCCCAGTAGCAGAAGGTGTGGGTTTGGATGCTCCCAAGGCAAGGCGGTGGCACAGGGTGGAGATGCCTCCACGGGCTGCCCAGGCAGAGGGCAGTCAGTCCTGTGCCCCAAGTCTGGGAGCGCGGAGTTAGGAGTTGGAGAAAGTGGGGGGGAAGGAAGGGTGAGAGGGCGGCTGCGGGGTGGTGGGGCCCAGCCGGAACCGGGTGGAGGCTGGACGGCCTCCCTGGGCTCCACCTGAGACTTGGGACCTTCGGAGCCCACAGGGCAGGGACCTGAGCTACTTCAGGACACCCTGGTCAGGAGTGAAGTGACCAGGCTGGCAGGTTTGCAGGGAGTTCTAAACACGGTGAACCTGGCACGATGCTAGACAAGGACAGACACCGACCCGGGGTCCCATTTACATAGAGGCCAAAGCCAGGAGATCTAGTTTGAGGTCAGGCCAGCCTCTGCGCCTGCTAGGAGGACGTGCCTGAGAGGGGACACGAGGGAGCCCCAGGGCACCCGTGATGTTTCCTGATAGGACTGACCTCTTGGCCGTGCTGGCAAACCCCACGGGGCTGGGCGCCGGGCGTGTGTGCGTGCTGGCCTGCACTTACAAGTGAGCGCTATGAAGAGCAGGAGTCGGAAGGTCGCAAGTGACGCCGGAATATTAGTTGTTGGGGATCACGGGAACTAACGGGACACTAAAAACGAGCGAATGCGGGTAAACGGGATAGCGCGACCTTCAGACCCTGCCACGGGGCAGGCGTCTGACCGCCGGCGCGCGGTACTCGTCACGAGCGCGGCGGCCACGTGCACCTGCACCTCGGCACATCAGCGTCCAGAGCGGGCCGAGCTCAGGCCCCCGCACCGAGGAACCCGGCCGCACGCAGACCCGCGCCCCGGCCTGGGAGGGCCGACTCACCGCAGCGCACGTGGCGGCCGACGGCGCGGGGCGAGTTGTAGTTCGGGGCGCGGGGCCGGGCGGCCCAGCCTCGCCTTACCGGATGGGGGCTCGGCCCGTGGTGGTCGCGAACCGGGGCCGAGAGGCTCTGGGGCCGGCTGCCCTTACGCGGCGCCGCAGGAGGAAGGCCTGGCCTGGCCGACCGCCTGGGGCTGGCGAGAGGTGCCGTGGAGAGGCGCGGCCGTGTGCGATTCGCCCCGCACGAAGGTGAACCGGGCGGGCACAGCCCGAGGCCGGCAGCGGCACTGTCGCTTCAGCACCCTGGAGAGCTCGCGGAGCCCGAGGTCCGGTCGGGAAGGGCGGGAAGAGCGCGCCCCGTGCAGCCAGCCGGCAGTGCTGGTCCCCCGGGCCGCGGGCGAGCCGAGCCCCGAGGAGCAGGGGGCAGGGCGCGGACCGGCCGCCTGCCCCGCACGAGTGTTCGCCCCGCGTTTTCCACTTCCCCACGTGAATGCGGGACCTCCCCTGCAGGGACAGCTATGGGTCGCAGTGGCCGGGCCGGGGGAGCACG
>NW_006159487.1:1025013-1025505 GCF_000334495.1 Tupaia belangeri chinensis
CACGCCCCGCCCCTCCCCGCCGCGCCTGCGTCGCAGCCCCGAGTGCAGCGGAGCACGTGCAGGAGGCCAAGCGATGGCGTCGTTGCTGCGCGGAGGCGACGCTGGCATGGTGGACAACGAATGGCTCAACGGCCATGTAACTGCCCAAGGGACAGGGATGAGTGGGCGGGACCGAGCCCGGGGCTTGGACTCGAAGGGGAAGATGGGGACACCAGGGAACTGGGCGGGGTGGGGGGTGGGGCAGCATGCCTGGCCTGTCTCACTGCACCCTGCCAGGACCCCCGGCCCAAACGCGTTAAACCCGAGGCCTCCTGGGGAGAACGTGTATGGGGTACAGGGGTTTCCGGGCCTAACTGGGCTAGGGCCCGCCCCATGAATCCCGTAAGACCCCACAGGGTAGGACGCGGCCTTCCTGGCCGAACTGCCTGGCTTGCTTGTAACACACTCGTCAAAAATTTGTGTCTTTCAATAGTTTTCAAATCTCACCCACTC
>NW_006159487.1:1026341-1031658 GCF_000334495.1 Tupaia belangeri chinensis
AAGTGTCCTCCTGTCCTGGGCATAGGTGAGTGCTGTTTGCAGGGGGACGACCTCGGCCAGCTAGGACACAGGCCAGGCTGGGCGCCCCACGAGTCAGCACGGCTTCTCTCTCGTGACTCCTTCCTGTCCGGTCATTTCCTCCTCTTCTGTACCTACTCAGCGGAAAGGGAACCGGAAGGTACACAGGACCTTCCTGCTCAGGTGCCCTCCCGAGTCACTGTCTCTCTCCCGTCCTTTTAGGGGATTCTGTTAACACCGAAGGTGATGACGACGAGGATGTAGGTAGGGACAAGCCCGTCCGCACTGCCTGCCGGGTTCTGTCTCAGTGTGAGTGGCGCGGTTGGAGGGAGCGGTCCGTTTCATTGTGCATGGTGACTGTCAGAGAGGTACCAGGCGGGGAGCGGGGTGTGCTCCTTCAGAGAGTCGGCCCACGCCGTGCCGTCTGTGTAGTCGCCAGCTGGCCAGGGAGGAGTGGGCCTTAGGCAGACAGGTGTGAACTCGCTGGGGGTTAGAGGCTGGCGAAGCAGCAGGCCGTAGGAACTGGGTTGTCGGTGCTCTGTCCTCTCCAGAGCCTTGTCTTAGCAGATGTGAGTGGATGCCGTTGCATGCAGGGAACCTGGGCCCGAGGGAGCAACTTGCCGGGTGTCATTCCGGATCTGCAGTGTCCCTTTTGTTCTGCCATTCCTAGTGGACTTGGCAGCGAACTCCCTCCTGAACAAGCTGATCCGCCAGTCCCTAGTGGAGTCCAGCCACCTGGTGGAAGTCCTGCAGAAGGACCCCAGCTCACCACTCTACTCCGTGAGGACCTTCGAGGAGCTGCGGCTGTGAGCATCCTCACTACAGGGGGAGAAGCCCCACCAGGGCAGCCACTGCTCCCCTCCTCTCTGTGGGGAGGCATGGCCAGGGCACCGTCTGCTCACCTCCTCTCTGGGGGCAGCAAGGCCAGGGCACCCTCTGCTCACCTCCTCTTTGGGGATTGGGGAAGCACAGCCAGGGCACCCACCCACCCACCCCCGCTCCCCTGCTTCAGGTCATCTGTGTCCAAGTGAGGTGTCATAGCTTGTGGCAACGAGCAGGTAGCTAGTGCGGACCCCGGGGTGCCTGGGTCCCCGGTGGGTGAGGAATGTTGAGTAGTGAGCCATTGTCCCTGAATCTCGTGGTGCGGGGCGGAGCACACTGGGCCTCTGGTACCCACATCCTGGGTCAGGGCATCGATAACCCGCGATAACCCGAGCTCCTCCCCCCTTCTTCAGGTGAGTCACACCATGACTTTCCTGCTTCTTTTCAAAGTGTAGGAAAATGAATAACCAGCCAGCCAGCAGGGGGCATGGTGGTTAAGGCACTGGACTCTCACATGGCTGACTGTGGCTCAAGTCCTGGACCTGGCGGCTTGGTTTCGCATTTTCTCTCTCTCTCTGGAATTTTAAAAAGTAATAATTAAAACTGAATAATTGTTTTTTAAAAATAAGCACTCTAAACAGACTCACCCTAGGGCTTGATTCATCTGTTGAGGTTGGAGAGTTATATTTCAGAGCCAGCCAGGTGGCATTGTGACGAAGGCAGCCAGACCCCACCTGCCAGCTCTGCAGGATCCTTGACCCGGCAGCTCGAGACACACATTGGGCATGTACGCGTGTATGCCCAGGGTCCTGACGGGAAACGGAGGGACTGCGGGCGGCCTTCCCCCGGGAGGTTCTCTCTCTCTCTCTCTCTCTCTCTCTGTCTCTCCAGTGAGTTCGAAACTAAAATACACATACATATACTTAGATATAGATGTAAAGAGTAAGAGAAAATCGCTAGTGCAGCTTACATAAAGGGTAACAATGTGAAATCCCGCCGTTTTCAGAGTGCCAGGATTTAAAATGGCTGCCAGCCCCTAGCAGTGGCCTTCCTGACAAAGCACATGCAGATGTTTGAGCAGTGTGGGTCCCGCCCAGGTGCTTCACCTGCACCCGGACTTCCAGGTCATTTAAGAACACGACCTTGGGGCCATCTGGCATGGTGATTAAGGCGCTGGGTCCACGGGGCCGACTGCACCATGCACATCCTGGACCCCGCAGCGTGAGAGTCCCACTGGGCTCGTGTGTGTGCGTGTCCAAACCCAGGGAGGAGGGCAGAGGAAGAGGGTTGTGACGTGGCCATCGCCCTGGGCTGCCTCTCACTTTCCCTTCTCTCTGTTTCTCCGGGCATGTGTGCATTTAGACAAGTTCAGTGACGTTTCTACTGGAGTTTGCTATTTTACCAGCACAAACCCCTTCGAGGAGGCGTGCCAGGCCCAGGCCGGGAGACGTGGGCCTGTCCAGCGCGCCTAGCTAGGGCACTTGGCTGCCCGGGTGCCTGTGCGTTCGGGGTCGTCAGTTTTCACGCCAGCTTCGTCCTTCACGCCCTGCATCAAACTAGAAAGTGCTTCCGGAGGGGAGTCAGTACAGTATCGTGTCTTCCTGCTCTTTCAGAATTGACGCAACAATCACCTAAATAAACGTCTGTCTCTGAAACTGCTGTTTAAGACATCAGCGCTGTCCATGGAGAGACAACTGTGATAGATCATTACGTTTTCTGCTTATGCAGGAAAATAATTCTTGGCAAGTTTTTTTAATCCTTTTTTTTTTTTTTTTGAGAGGTTTTCGCTATAGGGCGTGTGCGCTCACCAGACAGAAAGAGAGACAGAAAGCGAGAAATCACCCCCCAGGGGGGATGGTCACGCCATAATCCCTTCTCCTCCATTCTCCTCTCGGGATCTTGGGCACGCCCGTACACGTGCCCAGTGTGAGTTTTAAGCCACCGGGTCCGGGACGTGAACCGCGGTCGACTACGTGGGAGTCCAGCGACATAGCCGTTACGCTAACTGCTGGTTCCCAATATTTTTTAATTCTTAATTGCCCAAAGGTACGTCACGCTCAAAGGAGGCAGAGCAAGAGAGCGTCCCCCAGTGGGGCTGGTCATGCGCAGTCCCGTCCCTCGCCGAGATCTGGGACACACACACGTCCTTGGCCACTGGGACCAGAATTCTGACGGGTCAGCTCCCTAACCGCGAAGCTGTAGGACCAGCCTCTGGGACACTCTTTACCAGATGAAGCTTTTTCCTTTTTCTGCTTCATCCAACAGAAAGTTTAGCTTCCGCTGTGGCCTCAGGCGCAGCCAGGTCAGCTTGTTATGTTAGGGGTCCCTCCAGGCGGGCATGACGTACACATCTGGGGGTTGAGGTACGAATGATCCACGAGGCGAGCCTCCCAGAAATGCAGAGAAATTGCTTATCCTGAGAACCCCACGCATGAATTTCAGAGATGCTTTGCTCCAAAGTAAGCTTGTGCTCTAATTCCATTTTCCATAAGCGTTTAAAGGCCCTGCACTTCTAGGCATCACGTTGGAGCCGGGCACCACCCACTGGGAGTGCACCTTCAAGCGGTTCTGCAGGTCTGGCCCGCGGGCTGCAGGTCTGATGTCGACCTCCTCCTTTTCCGGCAGGAAGGAGGAGCTGCTGAAAGGGATCTACGCGATGGGATTTAACAGGCCGTCCAAGATCCAGGAGATGGCCCTCCCCATGATGCTGGCCCACCCGTGAGCGCCCGGCGGGGGTCCCCATGGCCACCCTCAGCCCCTCCCTCGCCCGCGCCCCAGCATGTACTTGGCTCGTGTCAGTGCCGGTCTCCTCCCACAGACCCCAGAACCTCATAGCCCAGAGTCAGTCCGGAACAGGCAAAACAGCTGCCTTCGTGCTAGCGATGCTGAGCAGAGTGAACGCCCTGGACTTGTTCCCGCAGGTACAGAGCCAGGGCGCTGAGCGAGCATGCGACGCATGGCAGCGCGCCCGCGGGGTGACAGTGTAGAGCGTTGGTGCTGTGCTGGCCGTGAAGGAAGCCTGTGGCAGTGAGAGCTGGCCAGCCACAGGGCCGAGGGCCAGCCGGGCCCCTGGTGAACAGAGGGAGACGCTGACCTGGAGGGAGAAGGTTCCCGAGGAGTGCCATCGGCAGGTGGCAGAGCAGTCTGGCTCGCACCCTCCCGATCTGGCTTCTGCTCAGGAGGAGCACCGGCCGCCTCTGCCTCTGTCCCCCAGCGGCACTTGCTGACCCGCTGGACAGCTGAGGCCCGTGTCGCCTGCGCCACACCAATTATGGCCACACACCGTCTTGCCTGGCTTTAGGTTGACGAGGAATCAGACAGGGACCTCTCCTCTGGTCCCGGCCTACAGGACACGGCCACATGGCTGGGCCTTCTCCTTAGACTGTGGGACACTGCGAGCTCTGACACACTGTAGGTGTGGTGACAGGGCCAGGCCTGGGAGACGGGTTCAGTGTCCACTGGAGTTCGCCGTTTTACCACACAGGCCTGCAGAGGGAGCTGTGCCAGGCACACGTCTGGAGGCGTGTGGGTCTGTCCGTCACTCTTAGCTAGAGGCGCTTGCTGTCACAGCTGCCTGTCAAGGTGCCTGTGCGTCCAGAGTCCCCAGGTGTCATGTCAGCGTCTGTGCCATCGGCACCTGCTCTTTCCAGGGCCGGGGTAACCAGTGACAGGTTTGGGCACATTCTTCAGGCAGGACGCCAGGTGTGCGTGCGGGGAACAGATGAGGGAGCCCCCTGGGCCAGGCAGGGAGTGTTGTGGCCACAGGTGACAGGACCGTGCTCCGCTGCACCTGGGCACACCCACGGTGCGTCGGCAGCTCCCGCCCCACTGCGGCCCTAGACGGGGCCGTTGCCTGCGTTGCTGACCCACCCTCAGAGAGCAGTGTGTTTGGAAGGCTGCTACCCTCCAGCCCCTCTGCCTCGGTACTCTGTGCTCTGTCTGAAACACCCTCCAGCCAGAGCCTCTGCCACGCGTCGCTGCCTCCCCTGCACAAATTCCAGTCCTCGGGGTTTGAAGCTACTGACTTCCGCTCATGACGCTCACCACCTCTCCCCACAGTGTCTCTGCCTGGCTCCCACTTACGAGCTGGCCCTGCAGACCGGCCGCGTGGTCGAGCGGATGGGCAAGTTCTGTGTGGATGTTCAAGTGATGTACGCCATTCGAGGGAACCGAGGTGGGTACTGGGCGTCCACACGGCTGCACCTAGTGAGCGTGTTGTGCAGTGTCTCCGCTCCCCGTCTCGGGCGTCAAGGCCCCGATAGAGCTGTCATTACAGCACCGTGGGGCAGTGCAGGGGGCCTGTGGGCCTGGCTGGGTACAAAGGGAGTGTGTGGCCTGCTGGCCCCTGGTGCAGACACAGAGCTGAGCACCTGCCAGCCCAGCCCCAGTGCAGGTGCGCTGGTGCCAGAGAAGCAGCTGGTGGGGGGGAGCAGCTGGTGCAGGGGGAGCAGCTGGAGCTGGGGGAGCAGCTGGTGGG
>NW_006159487.1:1032237-1034063 GCF_000334495.1 Tupaia belangeri chinensis
GCGGGGGGGGCCCCACTGGTGTAGAGAGCAGTGCAGACCTGCCAGCCCAACCACTGCAGAGGGCTGTGCCCCTGCCAGTCCCAGCTCTCTGGGGCTTCGCTGTGTCCTTTTTGCACCCTGCAAGAAGATACACGGTGGTCTTTTCTCTGAGACCTGCATATTTGACTTGGCAGAGTTGTTTGCTTTGAAATTTTTATTTAAGTGTTACGTGCTTAGAGGAAGAGAGGGGAAGAAACGACCGCTAGGACAGGTTACAAGTGGAGGTGAAAGCTGCCCCCCCGCCCCGCACCTCTGTAACAGGGCCTCTGTGCTTTGCCCTTCACTTTCTTCTTTTAAGACAGGGTCTCACTCTCTGAAGGTCAGTGGTCCTGCCTCAGTCTCCCCAGTGGCTGGAATTATGGGCACACACCATCTTGCCTGGCTTTAGGTTGAATGAGGAATCGGACAGGGGCCTCTCCTCTGGTCCCAGCCTACGGAGCACGGCCACGTGGCTGGGCCTTCTCTTTAGAGCTCCTGCAAAGTGCACGTGTGCAGAGTGGCCACGTTTACAGTCTTCCCACTAAGTTCTCCCGTTGGTTCTCCTGGCTGGCCCCACGGAGCTCAGCCACACCTTCCGTGACTTGCTGAGGAACACTTGGGTGCTCCTGTCCGGGGAGGGTTGGTGGTCTGTCACAGCCATGCCAGCGTTTCCGAGGCCCTAGAGCCACAGCAAGGCCTTTCCACAGGCAGAACCAGACACGCAGGACTGAGGTCACCGTAACCTGGAGACCCCGGGTGGGCCCTCACACTCTGCCGGTCAGAAGCCACGGTTCCCTCAGGCTGTGTGGGTGGACCCAGGCCCCGAGGAGTACGGCTGCTGCGTCCGAGTCACTGGGCGCCCTGCTCTCCCCAGTCCCCAGAGGCACTGCCATCACCAGACAGATCGTCATCGGCACGCCCGGGACTGTTCTCGATTGGTGTTTCAAGAAAAGACTGATCGACCTGAGCAAGATCCGCGTGTTTGTCCTGGATGAGGCGGACGTAATGATTGACACCCAGGGGTTCTCGGATCAGAGCATCCGAATTCAAAGGTGACCGCAAGGTGGCCCATCTCCTGTCCACGGGCATCCCGCTGCTGCCCCACTCTGGTGGCCTCTCCCCACCCCAGCCTCAAGGTGACGTGGTCTCAGTACCGTCCCAGCTCTGCGGCCTCAGGTGCTGGGACTTCCGCATCTTTCCTGCTGTGACACCGGCTTACGGGCCGACGGCGGCCCTGCACTCCGCATCGCCGCAGCAGAACTATGAAGAGGGTGGTCCGCCAGCTCTCCCAGGGGTCTCAGACGTCCCGGGTGGGCACTGTAGGGGTCCTGCCCCTGACCTTCAGGGGAGGATTGTGTTCTCAGAGTTTAACTCAAATAGCAGGGAGACTTGGGCTGAAACCCGGAGGCCCCTGCACCAGGAGACCGTCTGCAGGCTGAGGGCGGGCCTCGGC
Organism: Tupaia belangeri chinensis; assembly: GCF_000334495.1. Classification (NCBI taxonomy): domain Eukaryota; kingdom Metazoa; phylum Chordata; class Mammalia; order Scandentia; family Tupaiidae; genus Tupaia; species Tupaia belangeri. The sequence continues at coordinate 1,033,709 of NW_006159487.1, forward strand.
ACCGGGACTGGGTCTCTCTTCCAGTAAATGGTTGCACTCTCTTCAAACCTTGCATTCGGACAGCCCGGACTGTACGGCGTCGCCCACTCCACATTACAGTGGTTTTCTGCGACGTGCTCTGGCTTCCTCTCCGAGAGGTGACTTCTCCCGGGTCTCAGGCACGTTGTTCTAAAAAGTTCACTGTTTTACTGCCATGGAAGGCGTGCACACAGGAAAACCCCTTCAACGCCACGAGCTTGCCTGTAGGAGCGTCTCAGAGGCTGGGCTCTGCGGCCGCAGCACGGATGGGGGAGGGCGCTGTGCCTGCACCGGGGCCCCGAGGCTGCCCTTCCAGGCTCGGCCTCCCTCCCCCGGC
>NW_006159487.1:1034728-1041213 GCF_000334495.1 Tupaia belangeri chinensis
TTGCCCCGGGGCCCCGAGCCTGCACTGCCAGGCTCGCCCTCCATCCCCAGGCCCGGCCCCTGCCCTTTGTCATCCCCCGCGAGGGCACCCAGGCGCTCGCTGTTCGGGACCACACTGGGCGTGGCCGCAGCCCTCTCTGCCCAGGTGTGTGGCATCTGCTGTCCCCTGGTCAGCTCTCGAGTCTGTCCTGCCTGACTCCCTGGTCATGGGGGCCGCTGGGGCACCCACTTGGCCCCAGGCAGTAAACCGTTCGCCCTGCAGGACGCCAAGCTCCACGCTCCCGCAGCGTGCCCAGTCCTGGGGTGCTGGCAGGATGGCGGTGGCAGCTGGGACGTCCCCTGTGTTTCAGAGCCTTGCCCTCCGAATGCCAGATGCTCCTCTTCTCGGCGACCTTCGAGGACTCGGTGTGGCAGTTCGCGGAGCGGATCGTGCCGGAGCCCAACGTGATCAGGCTGCGCCGGGAGGAGCTGACGCTGAGCAACATCCGCCAGTTCTACGTGCTGTGCCAGGGCCGGCGCGGCAAGTACCAGGCCCTGTGCAACATCTACGGCGCCGTCACTGTCGGCCAGGCCATCATCTTCTGCCAGGTGGCCACCCTCGCCCGGCCCTGCAGCTCAGGGGTGCGGCGAGCCCAGGGATCTCGGATGAGGCCACGGGAAGTGCCGCTGAGGTGCGGGTGTACCCGCGCTGAGACCGGAGCCCCCGTGTGGTTCGTCGTGCACGTCCCCCAGCCTCCCGGGGACCTCGGTGTCAGCGCGGGGCCGGGCTCGCGCTCCGCTGTCTGCAGGTTTTCTCTGTGGACTGCCCTGAGCAAAGATGAGCTGTGATTCGTGGGTGAAGCTGAGAAGGGTAGTGGACTGGGCCCTTCAGAGCCATCTGGACCCAGCCTTCTCCCTGGGGCGGAGCTGTCTCGGTGCCACGGGGTGTGCACAGGCCCCGTTTGTCAGGCCGAGGGTGCTGCACGGTCCACACAGCACTGCGTTTGCTCCCGCGTTGTCCCGCTGTCTCACTGCCACGTGACGCAGGGCCTGCCACCCCGTCGGCCTGCGCCTGCCGCACTAGGCTGCACCTGCCAGCCCAGGACAGCGCGGAGGACAGGACGGCAGGACCAAGGAAGCTCGCTCTGCCGGGGTGGCCGTGGCCCAGGGCAGGTCCTCCACAGGAGCTCTGGCTGGGCTCATCCCGCCCTCACCGTGGCTGCTGTAGAGCCGTGGCCGCCCTTGGCACGCACTCTCCGGGTGTGGCAGTGCATCACCGAGAGAGGTGGGGGAGCACCGGGCCTCTCGGCATGGCTGAGGCCTGGGCCCCGGAGCCCGACCGAGGGGCCAGAGTTCAAGGTTCTGAGCCCGGGGGAGCGAAGGCGCTTGCAGCCCTGGCCGGGCCGCCTGCTGCCATGTGTGAGTGCCCGCTGGGCTGTTTCTCACCAGACACGTCAGAATGCCAAGTGGCTGACGGTGGAGATGATGCAGGACGGCCACCAGGTGTCTCTGCTGAGTGGGGAGCTGACCGTGGAGCAGCGTGCAGCCATCATTCAGCGGTTTCGGGACGGGAAGGAGAAGGTTCTCATCACCACCAACGTGTGTGCCCGAGGTAGGCGCCGCGTCAGCCCGGCTGTCTGTGTGGCATGGCACTCCGTGAGCGTGCAGGTCAGTGCGTCTCGACCAGCTCCACTGCCAGGCCACCACGTCCAGGACGTGTCCCCTCCCCAGGTGCCTGGTGGCCTGTGAGCCCACCCCTCCCCTCAGTGTGGTCCTGTGGGTCTGAGTCGGCTCCCTTTACGGCAGTGTCCTCCAGGCAGTGGCCCTTCCCCATTGGCAGCTTGGGGCAGTTGTGAGGAACGTGGTTTGAGAGCCCACGTAGGTCCACGGAGACACATGCCCCGTTTCCCCACGAGGGCCTGGGGGTGGGGCAGCTGGCTGTGCCCTCTACAGGGCTGGGCGCTCCATGCTGCCAGGCAGGGCCCGGGCACTGCGCCCTCGCCAGGTCAGCGCCCTCTGGGAACCGTGGACAAGGCCGTGCGGCTCCCCGCGGTTTAGCTCTGCGTTTCCCTGGTAACGATGCTGCTGCACACCTGTGCGGCGTTCCTGCACTGGCACTGGCTACTCCTGGGGAGACCAGCTGGCTGTGTTCCAGAGAAGGGCTGCCCAGCCTCTCTGTGGCCCTGCCTAGACCACTCAGCCCTACAAACGGAGCCAAGCTTGAGGGAGGACTCGATCCTGCCCCTCAGGAGCAGTCGCAGGGGGTGCCCCTCCAGACTTGCTATGGACGGCACCTTCTGCAACGACAGTGCTGCCAGAGCTCACGGGCACGTGGCGTGTGGCAGGACGAGAGGCCGAGGTCAGAGTTTTAACCTCAGTAGTGAGCCGCTTGTGGTGTAGCTGCAGACGGGAGAGGCCAGGGCGCACGAGGGCAGCGAGTCTCCTGGGGAGAGCTAGCTGCTCCTCGGATGCAGACTGGTGGTCTGGGAATGGCCGGGCCCTGCCCCAGGCTTCTGTGTTTGCTCATGAGGGGCGAGACGGTGGGCCGCCCGAGCTGCCACCCCTGTCCTGTGCAGTCTGGCGGCGTGTTCCAAGCACAGGCGCTCCAGGCCGGTAGGGAGCTCTCGGAGCAGATGAGCCAGAGGGTCCCAGGACGGGAGAGCAGCCGCCGTCGGAGGCGTGGCGAGCGGGGACCCAGGGCCCCCAGGACTCAGCAGGGGCAGAGGACCGTGGTCTGCGGGCTTAGTAAGAGCACCTTGCAGCAACTACCACAGGCACACACAAGCTCATGCACACGTGCACATACGTGCCCTGTGTACATGTTTAGACTCCGTGGAAGTCTCCTCTATCGACACCACACATGCATGTATACATGCTGCATACAGGTTTAGACTCTGAAGTTCTCCTCAGTCTACACCATGCACACACACGCCCATGCTCATACGTGCACACACACACTTTGTACATGTTCAGAGGTCTGTAGAATTCGCCTCCACCACCACCACACGTGCACACACGTGCTTTGTACATGTTTGGAATTCACGGACTCCACAGCAGCCTCGGCGTCACGGCCGGCAGCACCGAGCAGGGCTTGGTTTCTGTCCGCTCTAGAAGTCCGCTGTCCCCACCTGCAGCCACGCTGGGCCTGTCCCCAGGACACCCACCCGTCCCCACTCCCAGCTGCTGTGTGTGCCGGGGCTTCTCCGTGGCGGGAGGGTCTCCAGGCTGCGTGGGCACACGTTAGCAAATGGCTGTGTCCCGCACAGACGTCACAGACCCTGTGGTGTCTCTTCGTCCAGGGATTGATGTGAAGCAGGTCACGATCGTGGTGAACTTCAACCTGCCCGTCAGTCGAGCGGAGGAGCCTGACTACGAAACCTACCTCCACCGCATCGGGCGGACGGGGCGCTTCGGGAAAAAGGGCCTCGCCTTCAACATGATCGAGGCGGACAAGCTGCCCCTGCTCATGAAAATCCAGGACCACTTCAGTGAGTGGCACCACAGCTCCGGAGGACGGCAGCTGCATCCCCCGCATCTCAGCGCGTGAGCTGAGGCCGACACAGTGCTACTCGAATCGCTCTTGCTCTTTTAATGTGGGGTCTCCGGGCAGGCAGCCCGGCCTCTGGAGGGGAGGGTGTGTGCCCCAGAGTGGGTGTGGTGGGAGCGGGGGAGGGGGCACGTCCCCTGGGAGGGTGGTTCTGCCCTTCACTGAGAGCATGGGCACTGCCCAGGGGACGGCAGAGGAAGGACGGTGCAGCGTGGACAGTACCAGACGTGCAGAGGTGGCACAGTGCCTCTGGCCCTGGAGGGGCACCAGGAAGTGTCCCGTGTCGGGCTGACGGCGCGGGGCGAGGGCAGGAAGGCCACTGTCTTGGCAGGGACCCAGCAGCGGGGCCCAGCCCTCCCCACTGTCCTCGTGGTCACTCTGCCCTTCCCGTCCAGGGTCTGGACCACCCTGATGGGCTAGGTGCACGGTGCTGTCTTGGTGGGAGTTGGCCAGCCTGCCAGAACCGTCCCTCAAGGCGTCCCGTACAAAGTGTCACTGCCCTCAGAGTGTCGGTGCCACAGGCCGAGGGCACATGACCCTGTGTGAGGACGGCCCCCTCTCGCCCTGCAGACAGCAGCATTAAGCAGCTCGACCCTGAAGACATGGATGAAATCGAAAAGATCGAATGTTGAGGAGCGGATCTTCCCTGTGCGGGGTGTCCTGGTTCGTGGGAACGCCCAGTGGGTTTGGAGGGTAGACTACACGGAGACTTTCACCGCGACCACGCGGGGCGGACGTGTGCGCTGTGAGGATCCGAGGTCTCCTGAAACCAAATTCACGTGAAGTGTGTGATCCTTTTGAATAAAAAAAGCAAAATGATTTCTTTTTCCTTTCCTTTTTCTTTTCCTCCTTTTCTTTTTTATCAGAGGGTGCCTGCAGTCACCAGAGTGAGTGAGAAAGCATCCCCCGGGGGCTGGCCACGCTGCAGCCCCGCCCATTCTCCTCTTGGCATTTGGGCACACGTGCACACGCACGCACGTTTTCCTAGCCTGTAGACCAGCACGCCACCTGCAGGCCCACACGGTCTGTCTCCCAGGACACCGCGCCCTGAAGGCCTGGGCTGTTCGGGTTGACTGTCCCATCCAGAGCAGGCTGTGCGGGAGCGCCTGCGGCCACCAGGTGGCAGCAGAGCCTCGCGGGCATTGGAATCACCCGCAGATGCTGGCCAGCGCTCTTCCCCAGGGCAGCCCGACCTGGTGGCAGAAGTGCAGGGGTGGGCCAAAACCACCGGGAGCGCCCTGCGGGAACGCCGTTCTGTTTGCATCTTGCTTTTTCTGCCTCTGAACATTCGGCTTCGTTACAGGCAGTTCTCAGGCAGGAGTGGGGCGGAAACCTGCCTCGAGGGGGCGCCTGGGTGTGGGGCAGGGTAGAAGGCCGGGGCACCTCGGGGCCCTAAGGGTTGGGAGTCCTGGATGTCGTCCTGCAGGCCCATCGGGATGCTGTTTATTTCTTAGAGTCGCTGACCCGAAGTGGACCCTCAGGGCGCCGGGCAGATGGCCCCAGGGGGCTAGTGGGGTGAGGCTCCGCCCCGTGGCACACTGTGGTGCTGGGGGCAGCTGCTGCTTCCTGACCAACCTCGGTCAGAAAAGGCACACGTGAGCCTGGCAGGGACCAGGTGGCTGAGGTGTTGACCCCACATGGCCGACAGCGCGGTCTGAGTCTCGGACCTGGGGCTTCAAAAATAAGCCAGGCGCATGTGTGTTCCCAAATCCTGAGAGGAGCCTGGGGAGAAGGGATTGTGGCGGCCACCCCCCGGGGAGCGAGCGTTCATGTCCCTCTCCGTCTCTCCGGGGGCTCATGCTCCCTATGGCAAAATCAGACACCAGCAGGGAAAGGGCTTGTGTGCTGAGCCTGTCTGGACCCACGAGAGGGTGAGCCTGGCCTGGTCCAGAAAACCCACCCGAAGCAGCTTCCACAGCCCTCGACCTCTCGGCCTGTCTTGGGGTGACGACGTGAAGGGAAAGGGGGGTTCACAGGAGAGGGAGACGGCGTTCCTGGGACCCTCGGCCGGGAGAGGCCCTGACAGCACCTTGCTGGCAGCTCAGACCCAAAGCCTGTAGCCTGGCTGAGCCCGGGGTGCGGGCGGGGGTGGTGGGCGCAGCTGCCAGGACACCCCCCACCCCGTGCTTCCAAGGCCCTCCAGCTTCCAGTGCGTTCCCGTGGCGCCGTGGTCCCACAGGCCTCTCTGGCCCTGCCCTCCCTGATTGACCTCAGGCAGCCCTTGAGTAGCAGAGCTCAGCACGAGGCTGGGACAGGAAGCCTGTCTGGCGTCCCCGTGGGTCCAGGTGGGTACCCAGACCCAGGCCGGGCTCCACTGTGACAGGAGCGAGACCCTTGGCAGGCTGGGGCTGCCTCCTACCCTGGAGACTTCCTGCACCCCCGTCTGCCCTGTGCACCCCCTTCCTTGGGCCATGACCAGAGGGAGGAGGGAAGGTGTGTCCAGGGTGGGGCCTTGAGCTATGAGAGCTACACTCTTCCTGGTGTCGGCAGGCCCTCGACTGACGGCCGTGGAGCCGGGAAGCTGTGCTGGTGTGAGGGAATGGGGAACGGCCCTCAGGGAGCCCAGGCCTCTTGGACAGCCCTTTCGTGCCTGAGGAGCCAAGGCAGGACCTCAGGCCTGTCAGAGCCGGGGGCCCGGCGCCCCGCCTGGGCACTGTCCACAGCTCCACCACCCTCACCTCCACATCCCTGCCAGGCTGCATGTGCCCATGAGTCTATCAAATACACTCCATGTCAACCCCAGTGCCTCCTGCCCCCAATGCCCGGGTCCCTGATCTCAGACCCCCTCCACCATCGCACCTGCTGCTCACACCGGAGCCATGGCCCTCTCACGTTGCCCTGGCACATGGGAGCAAGGGCATGCCACTCCTCTGCCCACCACGAGGGCCATGGTCACGGGCCCCTGGTTTGCTCAGGAGCCTGGTTTGGCCAACAACCCACAGGGCCGGGCAGCCTGTGAG